>NW_019392683.1:1682301-2282301 GCF_000648675.2 Cimex lectularius
TTTTTTAATCTAACATTTTCTAGCATTGTATAAATTCATTCTTTTTTTATCTAAAATTTTCTAGCATTGTATAAATTCATTCTTTTTTTTTAATCTAAAATTTTCTAGCATTGTATAAATTCATTCTTTTTTTAATCTAAAATTTTCTAGCATTGTATAAATTCATTCTTTTTTTAAATCTAAAATTTTCAAGCATTGTATAAATTCATTCTTTTTTTAATCTAAAATTTTCTAGCAGTGTATAAATTCATTTTTTTCTCACATCCGTCATGTATTTGTAAAATTTAAACAATGTTTATAAAACCCAGGACCTGAAGATGATCTCAGTCAAGATCGAAACGTTGGCGTGATAAAGAAAACGTTGGTTCTAAAACCTACGTTCTAACCACACCAGACCTTACAATCTCCAAATAACCATTTTTATGTAGTGTATCTTTTTTATTTCTACACTTCGAAAAAGCAATCAGTCTTTTTAATATTATAAAGACGTACACAACAAACAAAAGAGGGTGTGAGGAGGTAGATGAAGAATGAAGCAATGACAGTTCTTGAAGTCGTTCTAGCTAAGAGGACGAGAACTCAAAGGTTCCTGGTAGATGAAGATCACGGTTTTTTTTTTAATTTTTGTGGCGTACTTGTTAGAAAAAGTGGAATAAGGAAGCAATTACCCTAATCGCAAGAGGCGTCTTCATTATCCGCGAAATTAATCGGTTTCAGAAAAGCAACAACGAGCAGGACACTCGATTCCCGTAGATGTTAACTTAATTGAGAGGATGGGAAGAAAGAAGGCAAACAGTAACGGCTCTCTTCTCCCAACTATTTTTACCCTAGGCCATGGAAACCGTTCCATTTCCAGATCGCGCCTTTCTGAACTTTACTATTCAGATTTCGCTTTTTTTATTCTTGTGAAGTCACAGTTGAAACATCTGACAACGCCCGGTGTTTTCATAACAACTTGCATTTATAAAACGATTTTTAAAAGACCACCTTTTAACCTTTTTGGACGTTTCTTCCAGATGAGAAAAAACGATGTTTTCACATGTGTGCAAAATCAGGGGAAAACCAACATCCTTATAGCTTATAAGAAATGAACTGTTGAAAATTTCTCTTGTACTGCCCGTTTCCTCTATGGGATCAATCTCTTACAGACTGTCTTAAAAAAAAAGACTGAATTTTGATTTGCATCAGTGAGAACAATGCTCGTCCTTCAACATTCCGCTCATTTCATATTAACAGCCGCTGGTTGATAAACAAGAACAAAAATCGTCGCGCCGATGTCCCCGGGCGGGTTTTGAACACGGCACTTACGACATCACACGAACGTGCCTTGAATAGGAATTTTCCTCGAGGAGAAACTTCATTTAATTATAATAATAAAAAGAAAAAAGATTTTAAAAAACCGTCAAGTAGTCACGAAGTACCATGGAGGGTACTTCCATTTTTTGTCAATAAAAAGGATGTTTATTCTACACACTGTCATTATAATTTTTAAAAGTGTATATTTAATATCTTTGTAAAAATTAAAAAAGGAGCATAAATAATCAAAGTACACGAGAGTTTTTTATGAAACATAAAATAATGATAGATTTTTATGCTGCTAAACCTTTAAAGCCTTCTTTTTGTAATTATATTATTGTTCATTCTGTTTATTTGTAAATTATAATAAAATTATAATCAGTCAATAGTTAAGCATATCGTACGATTGACTGGCTTCGATAGGCTTGATGACGTGAATGAAGTCCGTTCCGAAATTTAGAAACGGTCTGAACTGAATTAATTTCATTATTTTACGGTTGGCATGTTTCATTCCGTGAAATAAAAGATTTGTCAAAATTTTGGTTCTTTAAGTAGAACGGAGGATTTACTTTTTACAATAAAAGTAAACAAATGAAAAATCATCCACCATGACACACCTTGTGAGATCTAGGCCAGTCTCGTGGATGTGCACTTTCGAGATTTCATGGCAGTAAATCGCTTTCAACGCTAAAATAAAATGAGGTTGGTGACGATGGATGACATTTATGATTCTATAAAACGGACGAAGAAAAAAAAGTAACATTTACAGGCATTTAGCTGGGCTAATCTTTTACTCGATTTTCATTCTACGATATTTCTGCTTACTTTCATTTTTCTTTTTTTTTAAACCAAGCATACATGTGTTGCAACAATGCAATAAAAATTGAATGAAGCAGAGGTTTTTAGGGAGATTTATGAAATTTAATCTTTTTCGAGTATGTGACCTCAGAAAAAATATTAGCAGCCAAGCTGATAAGATAAATCCAGTAAAGTATGTCCCGTTGGCACTTGTCTCTATACTAATTTTCCGTATAATAATTTTTCCTCTTGTCAAAACCCACATTTACGAGGTTTTATTCTGTTATGATTTTATGTTCGGACGGCTGTCCCGCTATCAACACTATCCACCCCTATGAGTTCGGTCTAGATTAATTAAATCGACCTAAGTTTTGGGTAAAAGCCGTGAAATTAACTCTGGACTTCTAACAATTAATATTAATGATAGTTCTGAGCAGAGTAATCAACACTTTTTGTGAGTAAGCTTTTAAATTCCTTTCATTTTCGTTTCCAGCAATTTAAGAAACATTCGAAACTAAAAAAATTTACATTTGTTATTTATCAATACAAGTCCCATTCGATTAAATTATACTTAAATTAATAGTACAGTTACAAAAATTATTTTCAACAATCAATGTAACTTGATCCATAACTATCTTAAAATTGAAGGCTACATAATAAAGTAACTTATTCAGAAATCGTGAGATGCGGTCTGGTGTAATGTAGGTTTCAGAAAAACATTTTCTTTATCGTGCCAAAGTTTCGACCTTTATTGAGATCATCTTCAGGGCTCAAAGTGTTTGTCTTTGCCCAGCCACTCTCAACACGACACGCAAGAATGGCACAAACACTTTGAGCCCTGAAGATGATCTCAATAAAGATCGAAACGTTGGCATGATAAAGAAAATGTTTTTCTGAAACCTACATCACACCAGACCGCGTCTCACGATTTCTGAATAATTATCGATGAACGGTCACTAATCACCACACATAATAAGTAACATTTATAAGACTTTGAAAATAAAAAATCACCATAGAAAAATGTTCTTGTTGTTTTATAGCAATGTATTTTTACCGTAATTTTTAGTTAACAGATTTTACCGGACTTATAATTACTGATGATTATTGTCTGAATAATAATTGGGTGACTTGGACGATCATAATACCAAATAATATTCCTCTAGCCATTTCGCAAATAATATTTCTTATAATACTAACAATTTGTCATATAATTGTGATAGTAAGATATCGAATAATTTTTATTTGGGGCTAAATATTTACAATTAACTCTAGCGGTTTTGTTTTAGATCATGGTGTGGTTTAGAAAATGATAATGATTGTTCGGAAATCGTGAGATGCGGTCTGGTGTGACGTAGATTTTGGAAAAAACATTTTGTTTATCGTGCCAACGTTTCGATCTTTATTGAGATCATCTTCAGAGCCTGGGATTTACAAACATTGTTTAAATTTAACAAATACATGTAGGATGTGAAAAAAGTGAATTTATACAATGCAAAAAAAATTTATATTCAATCAAAGTATTTTTCTGATAAATTTTCAATAATTTTGTATATTTTTAGCGTTTTTATATATTTCATACGTTTGAACGGGGAGATTATGGATCTGGAAACACCGTTTTTATAGGAACATTTTTTGGTGATACTGGGACGAAAAACATCAGACACGTGTCCTAGCATTCTTGCCAACAGGAGCCAAGAAAATTCCAGTGATTTACATAGTTTTCAAAATATATTTTTCTGCGTGGCATTATATTATACTATAATACATACTACCGACTTACTAAATGAAATAAATTCATCAGTCAAATCATGAGCCATGGGAAAAAAAGAAAGGGTCACAATGACTCACCTGCGTTGCGTAAAAATTGAACATGTAGGGGTTTTGATGGAATATCGAATACCCACAGACACACCAAAGTAGTCAGGGCTATTTAGTTTTATATACAGTTGCAATGTGATAAGGGGAGGGTGTAGCCACTGGCATAATATCAAAACCCTGGTGACTACTCATTGTGTGAATGTACTTATTTGCGTGAATGGTTAAATGTGCAGGGACACGGATTATAGTGGAATATAGTCAGTAGTACATGTGTGTGTGTGTGATCCTTTTTAAAAAGATAGTTTCTACACACAGTAAGTTGTTTTGGAAAGATCCGGATTTCGAGCCTTTTAGCTCATCATCAGGTTGAAGGACTTTTACATCACGTCTCTCGACATGAATTGCTAAAGTGAACCCGCTGATACCTCCTCCAACGCGACGTTCCAATTAGCAGCTGATTTGTTTAATGGCGCTCAATTTGAAGGTGCGAAACGCGGAAATTATAACACAAATAAATATTATAATAGTAAATACTTAATATTATTAAATTACTATAAAAATAATAACAATTAAAATAATTAGTTTAATTATTTGGACGTTTGATATTATTTATGTACATATTTAAAATGGGAGGTAGATCAAAATCTGTTATATTATTAATGCATTTATCACCATGTTCAATTTTACGTTTTTTAATTTCAAATTTTTCAAACCAATCTAATTCTTTCCCTTTGTTGAAACTATGTAACACTCTTGTATTTAGATTTGAATTGAAATTATGTTTTGTTTCTTTTAGGTCCTTAAATTCCGAAAATTTGCTCGATTTAGGCAAGTGTTCTTTTACTCTTGTTTTTATTTCTCTACCGCTTTGTCCTATATATTTAATATCACAATCATTACAATTGAGTTGGTAAACCCCGCTTTTTGCCAAGTTGTCTACTTTGTCTTTAAGTTGTGTGTGTGTGTGTGCGTGAGATTCTCGCTGCCTGTCGAAGACCAGTTTAGCGATATTCCTCAATAGAATGGTCATTATTCAGGTTCATCACCCCGCAGTCGTCAAGAAAAGTTTTACAATTAACACTGTAAAATTTAATTGTTAAAGATGAAACTTGTTAATATTGATAGTTTTGACTCTGGTTTACAGAAGTTAACATTGTTTACGTGTTGCGCACCCGTTGAGTCATGGACTTTTCCGATCTCGAAAGAAATTCTTCTAGCTTTCACACGATGATCCTTGCAAAGATTTCTCAACCCTTTGTCAACCTTGTTAAACGGCTCAAGTGTGAGAAAAGAGGAAATCGATCGAGGTGTATAGCAGGGGAAGAAAAAAAACTTATCGAGTACCTCGTCCGCGTTTCCCACGGGACTGATGGGATAACAGAAGTTTTATCGGATGGATGTCCATTGGTTATCGTCGCGTTTCTGCGAATTGCCACACACCATTGTTAGCACATTTGCCCTTTTCGCTGAATATTATTTGTTTTGTTTTTCTTTGGTCCTACAGTAAAATAGTTTAGAAAGGCCGGAGCCGACGGATCTTCTCAAACGGCAAACCGGTTTGAAAAAAAAGGTTCAAGGGCATCTCATGTCCAAAGTTATCAATTACCTAAGCGTACCTATTGATTATAGCCTTGCTTCACTTTTGGCTGAAAGGTTGACAACTTGTCCATTTTCTGGCCCTCCTTTTCACCAACATTCTCAAAATTTCTTGCTCTGGCATATAAATACAAATTAGCATCGCAATAACTGATCAAAAATATTGTTGCGAGTAACCCAGTATGTAAGTAGTACAACTTACAAAGTACACAAAATATTTTTAAAACTGTATAAAGATTTTATAATGGATTTCTTTGGGTGAATGGCTCGAACGAAGGTCACCGCGTGGTGATATCGTTAAACGAAACGTATAAAACAGATCTAACTAGTTATCTTTTGTCCGTTAGTATCTCTTACTTATTTTTAGTAATAGTTCTAGTCCTCTAGACCACGAAATTAGTGAATTTAAAGAACTAGTTCTAGTTTTAAACATTTCTACAATTTTTTACGTCATTCCAAGTCAATCTGTCACGGACAAAGTTTTTTCAAGATATTAATTGGTCATCAAGTACAAGGAACAATATTAATTGATATCTAACTGTAAGAAAACTATTCTGATTAACTGTTTGTTCATGGTAAGGATGTACTGATGACATACAATCAGATCACAGATATTTATGAAACTTTTTTTGGTAATACTAGATCGAAAAATAATCTTCATGTGTCTGAGAGTTCTTGCCAAAAGGAGCTGAGAGAAAAACGTTTTATGTGATTAACATAGGTTTTTAAAATATATCTTTCTGCATGACAGACCCGCTGGACGTTCGTAGACGTCGTCGAAGAACTAAATAAAATAAAACCGTCCGTCAAATCGTGGGTCATGGGAAAAGTAGATCACAATGACTCGCCTGCGGATAGGCCACACCAGAGCATCTTCTCGTAAAGGAAAGTCCTCCGAGATGCCCTTTATGCTGCACAAGCATACGTAAAACATATATTGACATAGTGCGAGAGTGCCGAAAAATACACGCACTTCTTGTGCGGCAATATATTATACAAAAATGTATATAAAAATATGTTATATAGAACAAGAAGTAGATTCGATGTATGAAGCAGATCAACCTACATGGTCGCATACAGTGTGCCATTTCATGGATTGACAATTTTTTACTTTGAACAAATGTATTTATTAGCGTGAAAGTGGGAGTATGTTTATGTTAGTTTGTGATGATGATTCAGTACTCACAGACACGACAAAATAGTCTAGGCCATTTAATTTTGTATATGACAACAGTGTAATAGGGGGGGGGTCGCCCCTGACTAGTGACTATTCGATTGAGTGAATGTATTTATTTGCGTGAATGATCCAT
The DNA here is from genome assembly GCF_000648675.2 of Cimex lectularius. Lineage (NCBI taxonomy): Eukaryota > Metazoa > Arthropoda > Insecta > Hemiptera > Cimicidae > Cimex > Cimex lectularius. The sequence goes on from NW_019392683.1 coordinate 1,689,120, forward strand.
ACGTTTTGGTTGAAAATAATTTTAGCTTAGTTGCAGGCGTGTTTCAAAAGTGTACCGAGAACTCTTAGGTCCCATCAAAAATAAATTAGGTTATCTTTTAATAGTTTGAACGAGTATTTTGACTGATTTATGACATTTTAATCGCGTATAGAAGGGTCACACGTTAAAGATAAACTGAAAAAAAAAAAAAAAAATGAGATGGACACAACGTAAGGAACTGGCCATGGCCCTAACAACTACCCAGAGAAAAAAACCGAATCCTAATAATTTTATTAATGAGGTTATTTTATTGTTAAAGCTTTTTGTTTCTTGTACCATTTTATATGTTTAATCTCGTATGATATTCCTGGTTATTATATTCTTCCCCTAAGTAAGAAAGAAAATGGAAAGATGTATAATAACGTTAAATACAAGCATAACAAAAGCAGAAAAACTTATTTAATGTAAGTAGGACATGTCTCTAATATTTATTAACTTAATATTATCAAAAATTATTTAGTCAAAATCGGTAATTTCAAGTCCTTAGCATTCCCTTGTTAGATTGATCTCCTAACCCCACTATGAAAATAATACTTTCAAAAGTTTGTTAATAAACTTAATTTTGTTTTTAATTTACTGCAATATAGAGTAGCGTACTAATTGCAAGTTCATACCAAAACAATTTATTTATTTGTTTATATTTTCTTCTTTTTCTAAATATTATTTAACAAAGATTAATCACAACTGCATTGGTTTATTAAAATTAACCGATTTTTTTGTATTTATTTGAATACGTGAATCTAATTTTCTGTCAGAACTATGAGTTTATGGAATATATCATTATAAATATTATAAAAATAATGCTTTGCAATTTGTAATTGTTGGTTGATCTAATCTTCTTTGAGATACGATTCTAAATGCTGAATTGAGTTTTTTAATAGTTTAGCAATGACTGGAATATGGAAGAATATTTATATCGAAATAATATCGTTTCTTTTACTATTTTCATTTTGCTAAATTTGCGCGAGGATCTCGAGTACGAGGCTCAATTTCTAATTTGACGGTGATTGATGTAATAGAAAGGGCCAATTAGCCGTTCATTAGGAAACCGCAGTTGGAGCTATCCCAGGGGTTGAAACTTTCGATTTTGTTTTCAATGCTAATTTTGACCGGGGATAAATTCCCACCGGCCGCAAACCACGATATTTTGGCCAGGAAAACATTGCGGTCCCAAATTTTGATCGGTGCTCTCACTTTAATCTGCTTTTCAATTGCTCGTCGTGCTCCTCAAGTTAATACAGACCCGATGGGATACGGTTCTAACCGGTAGTGTAAGCCCATTTCCTATCGTCCTTTCATTTCATTTCTGAAGAATGCGAACAATTTCACCAGGCTGATTGGGCTTTTTTCGTCGTTGTTTTATAATAAGAATCTGCTATATCTCCCCGGAATGTTTTTTCCCTCTATCATTACTTTATCAGACTCTAGATGTAATGACATCTGTAACCCCATTTTTTACCCCTCACAAGGATTTCCAAACAAGGAACTAGCTTAAATCAAAATCGAAAAATTTTAAAATATTGGCAATTGCAATTAATTAAGGTTTTTAGTTGAGATAAAAAAGTCAATGGCACGAGCGGGATTCGAACCCACGATCTTCGGCTTGATACGCCGCAGCTCTATCACTTGAGCTATCGTGACCTCGATCCACTCGGACACCAACCTCCCATCTCATCATTTGTCGCCGAGAATCAAATTGAGTACACGACATTTGAAAAATGGCAAAAAGGAGGGAAAATTCAAAAGGTGCGGTTGAGATGGGAAGTTGGTGTCCGAGTGGATCGAGGTCACGATAGCTCAGGTGGTAGAGCAGCGGCGTATCTAGCCGAAGATCGTGGGTTCGAATCCCGCTCGTGCCATTGACTTTTTTATCTCAACTGAAAACCTTAATTAATTGTAAGATACTAATTGGTCAAGCGGACCACGAAACTAGTGAATTTAATATTGACAATATTAAAGGAAATGATGATCGATACTAAGAAGTGGGAGTTAATATACAGAATGTCAATAGAACTTCATTTTTCCTTTATGCTAAATTAAACTAAAAAGTCCCTATTGTCAAAATCTAAGGCCCTAATGTATTCGAGATATTTCACCTTTCTGGTTACGACAACCTTTTCTCTCCCTGTATATGATTTTAAAAAAATAGAATATGAATTATAGTAACTTAAAGTCTATTACACTGAATAATATATTGCTATTGTACATGTTATATAATTAAAAAAAATCCTAACTTGAGAGCTCTGATGCAATGGGGTTCAATCTTTACGATTTTGAACGAACAGAAGTCTTTCTAAAGAGGAGAAAAGTAATCGGACAAGCAGAGAAACAAGCTTGTGCATATATTGACAGGAAGAAGAAAAAACAAGAACATCCCTGTTGGTGCTGAGATTTCTACTCTTGGGACACAAGGCTGTCCTTAAGGAAGCTTTATAATCTCGTAGAAAGACTTAAGCTTAATGAGGAAACAAGCTGCAGATAATGATGGAGGTGCACAATAGACCGATCTGGTCGCGGTGCGTTTAAAGTTTAACCTTTGGGTAGTGGGGTTAGGAAGGGTTCTTGGTGTGGGACTTTTGGAAGTGGGATCGAATCGGTTTGCTGATGGAAGGAATATAGAGGTCGTTGTGGATACTGAGAACAAATTTGTATGAGGACTAGAAGGATTGGATGCGGAGGGATTTTTAGCCCCATTCAGTTCTATTCTGTATATCCTGAGTGGTCGCAGTAATGCCCTGTATAGAGTGGGTGAGTTTTGACAGCCAAAACAGATTTCGGTCCTAAAATCTTCGGAATTATCCAAGTTGTTAAGATCTTTTAAGTCTTGTGTTGGGCTTCCACATCAGTCTGCTGTCTAGCTATAATGATAATGAAGGGGGGTTTTGTATTTTCCAAGTTTTGCAACCTTATGGCTCAGTGAACTTTTCTTAGTTCAGTGCCATCGACACCATCGATAACCTAAGAAGTACTAGGTCATGGAGTGTCGTCCTGAATTCCTTTCCCTGGGTTTTTATTGTATACTAGGATATGTCACCATTGAGCAGTTGCTTCGCATTCGGAGACGATATACGTGGCTGTTTCTTTCCACTCATTGCATAACCTAAATCTACAAATGGGAGTCATCATTGAATCCCCATGTTGTGTACATGTTTTCTCAGATGCTAGTGACCGGTTAATAGTCCTATCACTCCCCTGAGTTTAGCCCTCTCTAACTCCGTAGTATGCCAGTCTTGAAGGCTGTTTTAGCATAAGTTTACTGTGTCTAGCACCTCTAGAGTTTATCCATTTCTCCTTTTTTTATGCATTATATTTGGGAGGATTCTGAGTTTTTATCCCAACAAAAGGAACTATATATATGGATCCTCTCTAGCCAGTGTGTCTGCATTTTTATTACTCAAAACTCCTTTGTGTCCTGGTACCTAACCATAATCAGGCTGTTGTGTTTACCCAGGTTTTGGACATTTTGGATGCATTCACTAATTTTGATGTGATTTTTTTAAAATGCTAATGCTTTAATAGCTGCTTGGTTATCCTATCTTATGAGGGTTTTATCTCGCAACAGCAGAGGTCACGTCAACCCTCAGGGTGCCGGTGTTGTTGAAAAAAGAATGCAGGGCCGCTGGATTCGAACCCGGGACCTCTACCTTACCGTAGTGCCTTCTCTACGCTAAACCTTTGCGGCCACCGACGCCCCCGAAGGTAAACTTCAATAAAATGAAAATATCTCTAAAAACAAAAATCTTAAAAAATAAATATAAATTGATGACATCAGTTGAACTTAGACCCGGAAATGTCAGATTAGATAAAATTATAAAACAATCCAAGGTATGTAAAAAAATCTTGCTTCGTTATTAAAAGTCTAAATTAAAGCTAAAATACTGTTTTAATATTTGATTACTATGTATTTTTTAAAGTTAATCTTATTTAATCTAATTGTTAAACAGGCTTGAAAAAGATAAGCAAATTTGATCAAAATATAATTTTTATTTCCTTTATGTATTGGATCTTTTGAACAAAGTAAAACAATTAGTCAACAACTAAAAAATGTTTTTTTTTTCAGGATGGCAATAACTTTTCTTTACAGATTGAGTGGTCTTGACATGATTTATAAAATTTACAATGACATTTATTTAGAAATCGTGAGATGCGGTCTGGTGTGATGTAGGTTTCAGAAAAACATTTTCTTTATCGTGCCAACGTTTCGATCTTTATTGAGATCATCTTCAGGGCCTGGGATTTACAAACAAGACCGTATTTCACGATTTCTAAATAAATATCGATTAACGGTCACTAATCACCACACATTTTTACAATGACAATTACGTTACATTTGACCTACAAGAAACAAGATAGGTTAATGACAGTCACCTGAATAATTTGTAAAATGGACGAAAGGTAGTTCATAATATATTAGTATATCACCAACAATATTTCATAATTAGCATAAAAAAACTAGTAGAACCATAACAGATTCGATAGTTTAACCGCGGTCAAAGTTTCAAAGGCTAAACACCGAAGAAATTATTATTTTATCTAACATACTTTTAACACAGATAATAATTATTTTTAACAAACTGCTTACAATATAAAGATCTTATGAAAGCAAAACACTGAAGATCGCGTAGCAATAAAACGCGTCTGATAGGTAAAACGAGCGAGAGTATGCGGGCCTGGATGGCATAAGAACAATTGGGATCGAGGCAATTCGTGACTTCGCGAAACTTTCCGCAATATTTGACATAGTAACACTTTCTTGGTTTTAACTCGATGATAATTTTTATATTTTGATGTTCAATTGATGTGTCACTTGTTGGGTTTTTTTAAAACTAGAATGAAGTCAAACTGCTGACAAAATGGAAAAGAAATTTGGTTTAATGCATTTTTATGTCCTGGGCTAGGTTAATTATAAATATTTGAAGGTAGGATTTTTTGTGCGTCTATTCTAGCCGAAACATAGTGAAAATGAGCAACGTTTTGGTTCCTAAGTTCATAAATAAAAGGTCAATGCGAAAATACCTGCCCTGATGACCCGAACGTGATGCGGCTCAGTGCCTCATACTTAAAATGATGCTAATACCATAAAGTTAACAGTAAAACAATATTTTTGTCTTGTCGAGGATGTTAAAAACTTCGCTGTATCACTCGTCTGAGAATAGTTGAACTTTTGCCTGCTGATTCGACAAGATCGGACGGATCAGTAAGTTCAAAAACAAACACACTGCAGAAAACATTGATAACAAATTTGCCAAGTCATTCTTTTTCTGTTAAAGCAATTTGTAAGGAATAACCAATTTAAAATCTTGTAAAGAAAAAAAAAATTATTGGTTCGAACTTATTGGCGATTTATAAAGCATGTTGTTTGCTTGGTCCTGCGGGTCGTTGATCAATCAGGACGATCAAGGACGATCTATCAGGAGGATTAATAGGAAATAACTACAAAACTGTTTATAAGATAAGAATATTACATTTTTTGTTCATAAGATTTTGATAATTAGAGCTTTGACACGATCAAGGCTTATTCGTTAATGTTTTAATAATGCATTTATAAGAGCTTAATTCAAGCTTAAAGCTTCACTGTTTTGTTGGTCTGATGATGAACTTCTTTCTTACAAGATCAACCCTATCAAGTTCATCAAGGACGATCAATCTGCAGAAAAATTGTTCCAACCAATAAAATTTAGCGTTCACCGAACGATTCCGTAGGAGTTAGGAAAGAACTTAAGAGGATATTATTTATTTTAATTTATTGGGAATTTTTTTAACCTTTGCCGTTTCATTGGTTTGAGAGGTTTGACTTCTCTCGTTCAAGATGAGGTTATGGATGACTATCATCAGAAAAATTGATCGTAAAAAGGTCTGTGTTTTTATTTTTCATTTCTACAGCCATGGACACGCTTAATTACCAATATACAAAAAGTTGTGTGAAATGCCAGGTATTTAAAATTAAGGGCTTATCAGCACAAAACTTTGCTTAAGTAATCAGAAGAAGTGGTTTTTTTAATTGGAATTTTTGTTGGTTTCAGAGGTGTTGGCTTCTCGCATTGAAGGACAAGCAATCAGAGAAAAATTGACCGGAAATAACGTAAATTTGTTTTTATCATGTCCGCACATATATTTAAATAAATAAAAAGAATTATGTTTTAGCTTAATAGCTTAAATTTAACAATTTAACCGTACGTTGAACCTGGCTTAAAAGATTAAACCAGAATAACGTACCGTGTTCTTAAAATTATTTGAATATCAGCAGAAAAACTTCCTTAAGTAAAAAATAAATTAAACTGAATATTATTGATTTTAATTTATTGGGGATAGTGAAAGTTTTGGTGTTTTGATGGTTTCAGAATTGTTGACATTTCTCGTTCAAGATTAGGCCAAACAGGATTATCAAGGACAAATATGTCCTTTTTTTCTTTGCTTTCATGGACACACAAAACGTTTTAGCTTAATAAAAATTGATTCTATAATCGTGATAAAATACCTGGCTTAATGGATTATAACAGATAAACGGCTAAATGCCTAGTTCTTATAATTTTGGGCTTATCAGAACAAACCTTTCAAACGGTAGAAGTTTGAAAAAAAAAACGAAGAGAAAATATTGATCAAAGTTTGTTGTTGACTTCTCCGGTACAAGATCAGGGCCAAACAGGATTCTAAAGGTTATCCTTGGATACCGCCACCGTGAGAAAATACGAGGTTTACTGGATTAAAACAGATAAACGACTTAGTTCCAAGATCTTAAAATGCGTAGAATATCAGCAAATATTTTCCGCTAATAAACCGTAGAAGGTTGCAAAGAGCTTGGGACAATATTTTGAATTTTAATTTATTGGGAATTTTTTAAAGTTTTGCTGTTTCGGTGGTTTGTGAAGAGTTTCTCTCGTTCAAGATCAGGCCGAACAGAATGATTATGGACGACTAATCAGCGAAAAATGGATCGGAAAAAGTTTAAAACTGTTTTTTTTTTAACTTTATTCTTGGAGCCATAAGCACACTTAATTACAGATTTATAAAAAATTGTGTTAAATATCCGTATTTAAAAGTAATCCGAAGAAGCTTTTTTATTGGGGACTTCTCGCTTGCAAGATCAGGCCAAACAGGTTGATGAAAGAATCATCCAGCACAAAATTGATCGGAAATAACGTAAATTTATTTTTGTTTTGGTCAGGGTCACACACAAATTTAAATAAATAAATAATATATTCTACTTTAGCTTATTAACTAAACTTTAACACCTTCACCGAACACTAAAACTTGCTTAAAGGATTGAACCTGACAAGTATCAGGTACTTAAAATTACGTTTACATCAGCACAAAACTTATTTTAAGTAAAAAAGAAAAAAAAACATTAGGGAATATTATTAAATTCGATTTATTAAGAATTTTTAAAGCTTTGCTGTTTCGTTGGTTTGAAAGGTTTTGATTTCTCTCAGGCCAAACAGGATGATCAAGGACGAACAATCAAGAGAAAAATTGATCGAAAATAATGAAAATTTATTTTTATTTTGGTCAGGGTCGCGTATAAATTTGAATAAACAGAAATGTCTTCCGTTTTAGCTTAATAATCTTGCCTAAAGGATCAAACCGGATAATAATCCGGCACTTCAAATTATTTTGACATCAGTTCAAAACTTTTCTTGAGTTAAAAAAACTCATAAATTAAATTTATGCTGAAATTTAAAACCTTCATTGTACAAAACGCTTCATGGATTAAACCGGAATAAACGGATAAGTACGTGGAACTAAAAATTATGATAATAAAAACACAATACTTTCATAAAATAATTATATGAAGTCTGCCCAAAAACCAAACGATATTAATGATTTTAACAGTGAAATCGTGACAAAACCTGTCTGTTTTGAACCAAGTTTATTTATGAAATTATTTTGTTTGTGCATTGAATTACAAATCAAATTATATTTTTAACTTTGCGTTTTGCCGAGATTTAAGTTAATTTCATGTTTGAATTTTAAGGACAATCCTTTTATAATGCGTATGTCAGAATATTAGGTAACAATGAATCATTGTTTGCCCTGCATTATTAAGGGGCAAGACTTTTTTCGATCTTCACTGTTCAAAACTGTTTAAATAACAAGCCTGATTATTCTAAAACGAGGCATTTGGTCAGTTAAATGTTTCGGGATTTTAAATCTCAAGTAGACCTGTTAGAGGAATTTATTGCTTAAAAAATAATGATCATGATATAAATTGAGTAAAGATTATTTACCTCAAGTGACATTTTAGCGGTTGTATTCCAAATTATATTTAAATCTTGGTTTTTCACTTAATTGTCGACAGTCACACACAATCGAGGCAAATCAACAGGCGACACTCCGGTGCACAGAACTCGGATTTTCAATTTTTAAAAAAAGAGCCCCAGTCGGACGACTTCGAAACGGAGTCTGCGTGTTCAATGAAGCGTTGACGGATACTGAACCCGCGGGGACAAGGCACCGAGAATTCCAGAGAGGTTCGGTACCCCTCGGGACCCGTCGGCAACTCCCGTACAATCGGTATGTTTTATTTTTTCTGTCCGCGATGTTTTTATTGCATCACGGCTTATTGGATCATAAACGATCATATACACAAAGCCGACAGTTTTTTCCCTTCGCACAATATTACAATAATCAAATCTTTGGAACAAATTCAATTTAAAAAGAAAAAATTTACTGTTATTGACAAAACTTGAATTTGTTAATTTTTTGTTCAATATTTTTATTTTTACCCAGTGTTTTCCAAGAGAGAAAAGGAGAGAAAGAGAGAGAGAGAGAGAGAGAGAGAAGGAGAGAGAGAGAGATGAGATAGAGAAAGAAAGAGAGAGAGAGAGAGGTTGATTTATTTGATTTGATATACGATTTATTTTTACAAATCTCGCAGAGCTATTTTTGTTGAGAATTTTNGAGAAAGAGAGAGAGAGAGAGAGAGAGAGAGAGAGAGAGAGAGAGAGAGAGAGAGAGAGAGAGACAGAGGAGAGAGAGAGAAAAAGAGAGAGAGAGGAGAGAGAGAGAAAAAGAGAGAGAGAAAAAGAGAGAGAGAGAAGAGAGAGAGAGAGAAAGAGAGAGAGATGAAAGAGAAGGAGAGAAAAAAAGGAGAGAGAGTCAACATTTTTGATTTATCTCAAACCTGATGGTTTCGTAAATATAAAATTATTTTTTTGAAGATTCGTCACTAATTTAATCTGAAGATATACAGAGTATTATTCTGAACGTTGAAGTTTGTATTTTTACGAATAAAAAATTAAGTAATAGACATTACTGTTGGCAAAGAAAAATAGAACATCGGTTATGAACCTTGAAAGTTCCAGGCAATTACGAAAAACACGACTGGTAAAACCGCCAAATGCACCACTACCGTTGCTTTCGGCGCTTTACACGCGCAAAAATATATTAAATCAATCAGCCTCGTCAATCGGCCATTATTATTCAATCATTGATATATATGAAATGTTTTTCGGATAGTAGACCTTTTCTGAAAGCTAAATGTGTCTTATTATAATTTTTTAAAAAATTCATTTTGTAAACCGTTTTTAAAGCAAATTTGCTTGGGTAGCGTTACAAATTATGCGAATATTTTAAACACTAGAAAATTAAAATCACGCTGTTAAATAAACCTTTTGAATGCTAGAGTACTTTTCAGAGACAGTAAATTATGTAATGGACAATTTTCGAAGCAAAGAGTTGTAAGTTACTGGTTTTATGACATCTGAAACACTGAAGGGTTCCAGAGAATTAAGAATTTTTAAGAAGTTCAACACACACGACAGAAATATCAATGTTCAATCTTTCAGTTGATTTAGTTCGATTTTTTCATTATTTTAAAGATGTGTGGTGATTAGTGACTGTTAATCAATATTTATTTAGAAATCGTGAGATGCGGTCTGGTGTGATGTAGGTTTCAGAAAAACATTTTCTTTATCGTGCCAATGTTTCGATCTTTATTGAGATCATCTTCAGGGCCTGGGATTTACAAACATTATTTACATATAACAATTACATTTTGGATGTGGAAAAGTGAATTTGAATGCAAAATATATTTGTACATATTTGTTGATTCTGTTTGTAAATCCCAGGCCCTGAAGATGATCTCAATAAAGATCGAAACGTTGGCACGATAAAGAAAATGTTTTTCTTAAACCTACATCACACCAGACCGCATCTCACGATTTCTAAATAAATTTTAAAGATGTTTTATGCATGTAAAATTCAAGTAATAATTTGTAAAAATACATATCAACTCTTAATAATTTGATTTTCTTTCCTATTGATAATTCGAAAGTCTTGATAATTTTAATTATTTTTTTGGTTCCTTTGGTTTCGAATTATTACGAGTTGACGGAATTGGCAAATATTTTGCAACATTGAAAAATAAGGAAGAAACTCACGGAATTAACTAAGTGGGAACACAAACTACCTTGAAGAAGGTTCTTTTTAACAGGATATTGACGTCAATTACAATAAATTTAACAAAACTTCATTTTGGGCAAAACAAAAATCCAATTTGTTGTTGGAAACAGGGCACAGATCGTTATCGTTTTTATTCTTCTTATTCCAGAGTTTCTATTCAAAACGAGAAAGGAAGAATAGGAAAGTCCTGAGATTTTTCGAACACTTCAACTCCGGAAATGCCAAATTAAAGTTATCCACTAACAAACTCACATCCTGCCTCTTTTTATCGTCAGCAAACGTTGATGGCTGTATTTCTATTTGCACGAATATCTTTATGGCAGACTGTCATCAAATCCTGCATGGGATTTGATAAGTTAATGAGAAATAACACCAACAAAATGGGAGAACTTTTTAAAATCAAAATTTATCAAATGACAATAGTTTACAAAACCTGGGCAATATGCCATAATTTCATATTTTTACATACTCTTCACAATAATATAAAATGATTTTAATGTAAATTTTCTGACGACTCGTCGTCGTTCGCGCCTGATATAATTGCGATACAGTTTTGCCGAACCTGACTGTGTTGCTGGTTTAGTATGTCAGAGCGCCGTTTTCGTAAACGGATAAAAAAGCCGCCAATAATTAATAAAAAGGTTTTCTCAAAATTAAACATCTCTGGTCAGTCTATTCTTGCTCTTTTTTTGTCAATTTATTTGAATGATTATGATCAATGATCAAATGATTTTTTGGTTTAACAATTTCTTTGGAAATATCTAGTAAACAGTTGTTCCGCTGCTATATAAAATTGATTTTTTGCAATATTATTTAGATTAGTGGGCCTGGATCTGCTTCTAATTTCGAGACAGTGATATATCAGCCGATACTAGCCAAGAAAGTTTTCTATGTGTGTCTTACAATCAACTTTTGCGACATAATGTAAAGCAATGATAGCGTAAATTTAGGACATGGGGTGAACAAAGATAGATCCCTGTATAGAACAAGTATAAAATTGTTATTATAATTTATTTCAAACGTAAAAATGCATTTCCGAACCCTCGAAAAGCTTACAATATGCCTCACGCGTAATAATAAGTTTTTTTCACAATTGTTAAAATACATAGACCATCGTTATTTTGTTAAATCGTGTTTGATGCTATGTATTAATTATTTCAAATAAAGCCATGAATATTTTGAAATTCTAGAAAATTTAATCATATCAATGTTTAACCCGTCATACTGCACATACCACGCTATCATTAATTTCAGAGATATCAGTAAGTATGAAACACTTGTTCATTTAAATTTTTCCTAAAACATTACAAAAACATCAAAAAAGATTTTTTTGAGAAATATTTACATGTTGTTTGTTGTTTATCAAACGTTTCTATTCAAATATAGAAAGCAAGGCTTAAGTTTTTCCTAACACCGTGATAAATTACTAATTAATTAATCAAAGTTATCCACTAAAAAACATTTATAACATACTGCTGATTATATTCAGCAAAGGTTAATTATACGAATATGTTTAAGACAGAAATCCATGTTAAAACTATTCAAGCATAAAGAAAGATGTTTTTAATCATAATACAATTTGCTTTTGTTAAGCGCTTAACACTATGATTTATTATGGATCATTTGTTTACTCATCGAAATATTCAAAACGGAAATGAGAAGGAGGTTTTTAAGGTTAAGGACTTCGGACGCCGGAAGTTCCAAAGTGTTCCCGACTAAAATTTACCTCATACGCTGTGCCCTGGCTAATCTTCAGCATATATTGCCTTTAAAAAAAAAAAAATACTTTTTTTTAAATATCTTGGCTCAACGTAACTTTTTAGCATCGTTGAATGTAATATCGGCCTTCATGATAAATATTGAAATAAAAAGATCAGGTATGAAGTCACGTAGTTGAGAAAAAAACACTTGTTTTTCTGCTGTCGAGTTTTCGGCTTTATTTAACGCCTTCCCCCGGACATTGAAAAATTATTTAAAAAACTTAACAATCAATTCGGACATAAAACTGAACCTGGCGAATATCGTTTTATCATGAATCCCTTTTATTTGATTACTTTACTGTATTCAAATATTTTGATTTTTTTAATAAAAACTAAATATCTTCTACAATAATAAACTAATAGGAGCACTGTAAGACATTGGGAAAACGAAGAATTTATTCCAAGACAGAGGCATGCGAAAAATACTTTAAACATGCAACTAAAGCTGGGAGGAAAGTTTCGTAAAGGATTGGTCGCGAATGTTCGCGATTGTCCAAAGGAGTCTTCATCCTGCAACCGACCTAAAAAATAAAAAGCTCCGGTAAATAAACCATCACTGTAAGAAAGACTACAAAGTGAAAAAGGGAAAACTTAGCAAAAATCAAACTTTTTAAATCAGATCCTAGTGGTTTTCTATAATAGATCAAACACCTAAGAAAAGGCAAAACGTTCTTAAACCGTTAGACAGTCAGTGATATCTTCAACATTTATGTTAGTATTGCATACTGTATTGGCAAATACTTTGGGGCCTTAGAAAATAAAGAAGAAACTCGATGAATTAATTATGCGGGAAAACAAACTACCAAGAAGAAATTTCATTTTGAACAAGATATTGACGTCAATCACAGTAAATTTAACAAAACACCACTTTGGGTAAAACAAAATATCCAATTTGCTTTAAAATTAATGAATACACACACAGACAACAGATCGTTATCGCTTTTGTTCTTTTTATTCCATAGTTTCTATTCAAAAGTGGAATGGAAGGGTAGGAAGTCATGAGATTTTCGGACACTTGAACTCTGGAAATTGTAAAGACCAAATATTCAAAAAAAAAAAAAATCCCATTTCACCAATTTAAATAAACAAAATTGTCAGAGGCGCATTCCAATCGCTCCCATGATCCATCGGGTTCCCTATCGATATAGCGTTGCAAGAAAATAAAAACAAAATGGCATTCCAAGTTGGGAGCTCCATGAAAATACTTGCTACCATCCGGTGAGTCAATTCCCTTTTTTTCTGTGAAAAGAAAATCATTTCCCTTTCCATCTTCGGGGAGTGCGCCCGCTCCTTTCATTAAAAAAATAGATAAATTTTTGGTTAATAAAATTATTAAAATAGGTTTTAAAAGAGCTTTATATATTTTATTCATGCTAAGAGAAGCAATTATGTTCATTTTCTTTTATTTTTATAATAAAAGCGATTTGTTTTATGTTCCAAATTTTTTATTTATTTCTTTTCCTCTTTAAATTTTGATTTTTGGGCATACTTGAAGCACAAGTCATTTTGGAACTTTGGAACTCCATTTATAAAATGCCAAATTATCCTCTAACAGATTCGTATCCTGCTTTTTTATCATCAGCGAACGTTGATGGCTCTATTTCTATTTGCACGAATATCTTGTAGCAGACTGTAATCAAAACCTGCCTAGCGTTTGATAAGTTAATGCGTAATTACACAACAAAAAGGGAGAATTAACAACTGAAGGAAATTTTAAAACTTTTACTTACTCCTTAAAATAATTTAAAATGATTTTAATGTGAATTTTCTGATGACTCGTAGTTCGCGCCTGAAATAATTCCGATACAGTTTTGCCGAACCTGACTGTGTTGCTGGTTTAGTATGTCCGAGCGCCGTTTTCGTAAATGGATAATCAATTCACCCATAATAAGTAAAATGGTTTTATCCAAACTAAACATTTCTGGTCCGTTTATTCTCGCTATTTTTTTTTTTTTTTTCAATTGAGGTTTTAAACTAGGGAAACTAAATACTAAAGCGTATTAACATTAAAAATCACATTTTCATAAAACTATCCTCAGAATTGTAACTCCTTAATTTACACGTCGTTATAATCTATATTATAGTTCATTTATGTGAAGATTCCCAAAAGGGAATCTTAAACAGGGTTTTGTAGAAATTAAGTATAATGTAAATATTAAGATTAGACGTAAGAATTGTTGGGAAATCGTATTGTGCATGACAGGGCAATCAGAAGTGGCCTGAGATCTCGGGAGCCGACCTCGTCTTTCTCGAAAATTCCAGACGCAGCTAAACAAAGCTGGCGAAATGATAACAGCTGGAGGTTTTCGATTGAGAAATGTGGGTCGATCCCGGGGCAATCACCCTAGAAAAATTGGCTGTTGTGCTGAAGAGTGGCCTTATCGCTCAACCCCAGGATTAGATAATGCCCGGACTCTTCTGGAATAGCTCGATGACCTGGAGAGGACAAGGGCGGTCGAGTCACTCGGAAGTATAACAGTATTTTCTAAGCGTAGCTGTTTCCCACCTCCTCCCTGAACGGATTGGTACAAAAACACAATCGGAGTAGAGACCGAGTGGTGTAGAGCAGTACAATCGGAGTACAGTCCGAGGAGAGTTCGAGTAGAGTTCGTAGTAGAGAGCGCAGTCCGTAGTCCGGGAGTCCGCAGTTGAGTCAGTCGGAGGGTCCCGTGCAGAAGATGAGGAATTGAAAAGAGAGGCGGTCAGCGGAGAGCTGCCACGGTCGGGGCGGCCCCGGCGTGCCGTAGGAATAGGCGTCGAGAGAGACGCCGAGAGGACGACGGAGACAACATAGTTCTCAGAATCCGAACCACCTAACTGTCAGGATCCTGTAAGTACAAGCTTTGTCAATCGGTTTGCGGGGAATTGGAGAACAGTTGGGCGATTTCGGGCTGCGGCCTAATTTTAAGTACTACGATCCCAATAATTAAGCTCATAGTAAGGTTTTGATAATGAGAGTAAGAGCGTTGGTTTATATGTAGAAATAGTCTTCCAGTAAATAGGTTTTGCATATCAATTGTTCAATAGGAATAAAGAGTTGTTAGTTATAAGCAGGGTTATGGCTTTATTCACGAGTTGATTGTACATGTCGGGGATTGTTCAGCCGTATTAATAAAGGGACTTGATTGTTCTGTCCGAATTGTTGTATCTTTTCCCAAACCTCCCCGTTCAGAGATAGTGGGAAGTAAGTAGAGGGTGTTCACCCGTCAAGCCCGGGCAACCTGACACATCTTACTCCCTAAAAGGCTTGATGGGCCTAGAGTGGAGTAGCTCGCTACCCGCTCGGAGCACCCTTCGATCAAACGAGCCGCGAGTCGCGCGCGCACGAAAAAAAATACCGCTCACAACAATTTATAATAAATAAACTTGTAAATATTTTTTTCTCGATAATCCGAAGCAATTTCAAGTCTCTGGGCATTTCATCTTGACGACATCGCCATCTTTGATGAAGAGCTCCAACCAAACGGATCGTCAATAGATGACGCCTCAAGTACTCTTCACTGTCAGTCTTTCACATCGGATGGGCGAAAATTGCACTCTAAACAATATAATTATTATAAAAAGCATTTAACCATAAATTTAAAAAAAATGCGTTAATATTATTTGGAGTGTACTTATAGGGATTGATTTTTTACCCAATCAACCTGGTTGATCCATTCGATTTTTAATTCGATCGATTAAAATACCGTTTATTTTAATGATTATGATCAAGAACAGCCGTTTTTTAAATTTAACCATTTCTTTAGAAATATCTACAATTGATCCGCTGATATCAAATTGTTTTTTGTAACATCATGGGGGTTAGTAGGACAGAGATATGCTTTTAATTTCGTGACAGTGATATGTCAACCGATACCAGCCAAAAAAGATAAATTGTTTTCGATATGTGTCTTAGAACTTAATAAACAAAATGTAAAGTTTATGATAGCGTCAATTTAGGACATGGAGACGACATGAACGAAGATAGATCCCTGGAACAAATGTAAAATTGTTATTACACTTTCTTACCTGTTTATTTTTAACCTAATGAACAATAAAAAGCTATCAAATTGTACAAGTAATTAAGGTCAACCTTTGCTGTTCAGTTGTAAATGTAAACCATTGCAAATCTAAAAAAATAAAGAAAAAACCTTACAAATACAAGGTATTATTCACCAATTTATCAAATTCATGATAACCATGTATTGTTATAGGTATACTGTTGGATATTCATGATTAATTATTGAAAAATGTTTTATTACGTACAACTATCTTCAAATAAAAAATCAACATGTCAAAATAATTCAGTATTTAAATTCACTAATTTCGTGGTACGCTTGACTAATTAATATATTACACGAGGTCACGATAGCTCAGGTGGTAGAGCAGCGGCGTATCTAGCCGAAGATCGTGGGTTCGAATCCCGCTCGTGCCATTGACTTTTTTATCTTAACTAAAAACCTTAATTAATTGTAATAATTCAGTATGTTAATATTTATGCACTTTGTCCGTAATAAGCTTCGGGTTAAATTTTGCGACGAAATTGTTAAAAAAAAGATATTTAGCTTGGCTTTTATCGAGCAAAATCCAGAAAATCAAATCTTATCTCGATGGCAAAACAAATAGATGGCGATGAACTGGAATAACCCGTGTCTGATATTTTGTTTAAAAGCCGACAATTTTTATTGTAAATTGAAATCTCCTTCAGTTTAATTTACCAAAAACTGGAGGGTAGTAGAAAGAGGGAGAGAGAGGAAAAATGGTATGGAGAAAGAGAGAGGAGATAGAGAAAAATATATTTCTTAACTTGTTTTTTATTCATACTATCATGACATTTTTGTCCTTTCTTAGATAACGTACACGTTTTATCGAGTTCCATTACGTTTATATAAAATTTATAAACCTACATATTCTACCACTACAACTAAACCATATTATTTATATTAATATTATTTAACTTATTACATATACATATATATCTTACATATAATTGAATATTATGTATTTTTATATCAAATTTTACATACAATTTACTAAATAAAAAAATTATGCAATTTTAAAGTCTGTCAAACCCTAAAGTTCAATAAAGCAATATGTTGAAGGAGCCGCCGAACACTCATTAATCGATTAGTCTGTTGTATGAATCGATAGGCGGCGCGACCGTCAGTTCTTGTCTAGTGGCCAATCGCCAGGAAGACAGAAGGTCTTACACAGGATTCATTTTTATGTTGTCAGGAGGACCTGTTACCTGGGAAGCCAAGAAACAGAAGACAGTAGCATTATCTAGTGCCGAAGCAGAATATATGAGTCTTACAGAAGCGTCAAAAGAAGCACTTTACCTTAACAAACTACTTACGGAATTTGGCTACCCTCGAGAACCGATCACCATAATGAACGACAGCCTGAGCGCTTTAAAGCTAGCCGAAAATGAGCGTTTTCACCCGAGGACCAAACACATAGCCGTGCGACACCATTTTGTGAAGGAAGCGTCATCGGAAGGCATCGTCTGTTTAAAATACCTATCAACCCAAGAGATGCCGGCGGACGTATTAACGAAGCCACTCACCAAGCACAAGCACAACACGTGCATAGCAAGGATGGGCATGGATGTGTCTTCGAGGGGGAGTGTTGAAGAAGCCGCCGAACACTAATTAATCGATTAGTCTGTTGTATGTATCGATAGGCGGCGCGACCGTCAGTTCTTGTCTAGTCTTGTACATGTGCTATTGCAATAAAGTTCCTTTTGTTCTCAACAGTGTTTTTAATACAATAAATAAGACAATACAAGAAGAATAAATAATTAATACATTTTCGGTGCATCAAATGCGTCGTTGTACTATTTATACATGTATTTATATATTCAGTAAGGAGTTATATAACAAGTAGACAATAATGTTTTTACTAATGTTTTCCTTGAATATTCTTGTTCTATATTTAAATTTGTATTTAAATTATTAAAATTGCGCTTTGCTTCAACTATAAATGATTTGTTGAATGCTGATGATTAATATTTTGTTATCCTTAATCTGATGTTTACGCCTCTTGTTGGTCGTGAGCTCTTTACAAGAATCGAATTTTCTTATACAAATAGTTGGATAATATTGTTTTTATTATTTACCTGACTAGCTAATTACAGTTAATACAATAGTTTGTATTCATAGATAATTTTAACCCTCGACGTTCTTTGATTTTCAAAATTTTTAATTTCCTAAAGTGTCGAGTTATATGTTCACTTTTTCACTCTAAATATTTAACTTATGCTTCCGATTTGAGCGCTTTGGAGGTACGTGGTATTTTTCTTATTTACATATCTGACTCCGCATCTATTCAAACTGGGGAAACATTACAGTTTTAATTAATTGTACTCTCACATTAAATCAAGGATTTACTGTTATGTTTTCAAACTGATTTAGACGACGATAAACGCTATTCCATATATATTTCACTTGGTTGTTCCAACTTAATTTTTCATGCATTATTATACCCAGACTATTTGCGTGTTCTGCGTATTTACTATGTTTAGAGATTGAGACAGAAAGAGAGAAAATGGGAAAGAGAGTGTGAAATATAGATAAAGTCTGAAGGAAAGAGCAAGAGAGAGAGAGAGAGATGGAAAGGGAGAGGGAGAGCGAGAGAGGGAGGGAGAAAGAGAGAGAGAGAGAGAGAGAGAGAGAGAGAGAGAGAGAGAGAGAGAGAGAGANGATAAGAGGGACAGAGATGAGAGAGAAAAAAGAGAAGAGGATTGAGAGAGAAAGAGAGAAAGAAGGAAAGAAAGTGTGAAAGATAGATAGAGCAGAAGGAAAGAGAGCAAGAGAGGGAGAGATGGAAAGGGAGAGGGTGAGAGAGAGTGACAGGGTGAGAGAGAGAGGGAAAGTTTTAATTTCAAATTTTCACTTTTTCCCTGATATTACAAGAGGTAAATATGAAAGAACAACATGAACTTATTTATTTTTTTGTCGTTCCGACCGGTTCTTTATCTTATACAATCAGCTTTTAATATTAAGCTAACACGAAAACGTTTTAATCGTTTGTAATCATGACTCATGATCCTTCAAGAGGTTGAAGACATTAAAAGCGATTCGCTGTTGAGGAAAAAAGAGTGATAATGCTTTTAAAGGTTCTTCCGAGAAAATACACAAAATTTCCACTTGTTTGTTAGCACTTCAAGCGCAAAAGATAATTTTTTAAATTTATTTTCACAATATTATTGTGAAACTTTGTTAATTATATTACTGATACTTTACCCTTTCTATTCAATTTTTATTGTTATTAAATTCATTAGTTTCGTGGACCGCTTGGCCAATTTATTGTTACTATTTTTTTACGTGATAACATTTTGTCAGAGTTGCTTTAATGCTTCAACCTTCTCACAAGCAACTGTTTTTTGTTTTTTTTAATTTTTTATTTTAATCATGCAATCAACGAGCATAAAATCGTTTTTTAGAATATTTTTAATCTCCTGTAGAAGATTTAATTTTATATATTTTGTTTAATTAATAAAATTCCTTAAAAATTTGCTCCATTTGATATTTTACGTGAGAAAGAAAATATTTTTCGTGGTTTTTTTAGTCTGTTGGATATTATCCCTAGTACATTTTATTAGGTTTCGTGGTCCGCTTGACCAAATAAATTCTGAAAATTCAAAAGGTGAGGTTGAGATGGGGAGTTGATGTCCGAGTGGATCGAGGTCACGATAGCTCAAGTGGTAGAGCAGCAGCGTATCTAGCCGAAGATCGTGGGTTCGAATCCCGCTAGTGACACTGACTTTTTTATCTCAACCAAAACCTTATTTAATTGGAAAAATATTATCCCTAGTATTACACTGACAATATATCATTTAATGAATTGGGTAAAAATTAAAACACTGTTTTGACAGTGTTTTAGCCATTGGGACTTTCTTTAATAATCCATCTACTTAAGATGGCGTAATTTAGAAACGCGTGTGAACGAAACTGCAAGAAGAACAGGTTGATCACGAGAAGGAAATATAATTTTTTTTATATTATAGTTTTAAAAACATCTTTGCGGCAATCTTGTGAATTTTCTGACAATGCGACGAGATGTGAGTAGGACGAGATCTATTATCTGGAAATATTCTCTTAATGCGCAACAATATTCAGTTTTATTAGGCGTTCAACGTCTTTCGTGGTAAAAAAGAGAAAACATTCAATGTTATGTACAAATAAATAATTTCCGACCGTTTCTCAGAAGATTTTTATGATATGGAGAGAATTTTACTGGGTTTTTAATGACAGAGCGTCATATAATTTGCAATTATGACAGACAACTGTCCAGATTTTCTCAGCCAATTTTTGGGTCGTCCAGGAGAATATTTACGTTCATGTATCCAAAAAAACTCTCCATCCTTGTTCAACCAGAAATCAAAAGAGGCCATTGCGCGTCGAGGGGGGTGGAAAAAAAACTAAAGCGGCCGAGTGGGGAGCAGCTTCTTGGGGCCTTTGGGAACTCCACGGCCTTAGTCGCTGTCCCGCTCTCTTTTGGCCGCACTGACGATGTCTCTCGAAGAAGTAAGCGAAACTGCTTGATTTAAATAACAACTTGAACGTTTTTTTCCATTATTCAATCCTTGCATGACTTGTTTACAAATTTTAAGCGGGAGTAATTTGTGGGTTTTTTTTTCCAAGTACAATGAAACTTTTTAAGAAAAAACCTGATCCGGTCTTCGGATGTCCGAAGAACCTTTGAAAGCGTAACATCAAAAAACCGTCCTACATATTCTAGCAAACATCGATTTAACAAATTATGATGAACATTATAGACGTAAGGTATAAGTGATAAATATATAACTTTATGCAATAAATTTTTCGGTGGCATTTTTTGTAAATACTTTTTGATTTTTAGTTTTTAGAATGATCTTTGTACTTATCTAGATGGGGAATCGTGTAGTTTTTAAATGAAGCCCTTAGTTCAAACAATGTTCTTAATTTAAGAATGCAATTATTAATGACATAATGGTATGATATCTTTCTCTTTGTTTATTTTTTTTTATTATTTCGTATCTTTTCTTCTTTTATTTTTGTGTTCTTTCACATAGAAACAAATCAATTTTACAACTGTTTGTGTTTACCTGGTTTTCTTAGATGTACTCGTAGTTAAGGGAAAAAGACTACTTACTAGTCAAAAAAGCTTGCAATTTGTGATTTTTATTTTTATTTTTTTTACAGAAATGTATGCTGTTTTGTTTGTTTACTACAAAGCAATTTGTTGTTGATATACTTTTTCTTTAAAGATACAAATTGTATGATTTTATTGACTTAAAATTGGTTAAAAACAAAATAAATATATGAATCAGTCAAGTCAGAATTCTTCATACGTTCAACGGACGTGGCGCATAATAATTTTTAAGTTTCGAAACAATTATAATGAGTTATTTCGTAGTGAAACATGACTATGCGATTTCGAGACATGATGATTGAAATGATGAATGATGATGAATCAAATCGTTTATTGATCAAAATCCGGTATTGTATCATCTCTGCAGTTTCTACTGGATTTTTTTTTTTTTTTTTGGCAAGCTGTCTCTTGGCTTTTCGCTTTTGAATTTGGCATGGAAATAAATGCAAGGCTTTCACTATGGAAAGGACGCCATGGAACGGAGTTGTTTGTCATCTTTTTAAAATAGGCTATGAAGTTTACAGGGCACGTAAACCAAACGAGAGCCACATTCGAAGACGTCCCTCTTCCTTTTCTTGTAAATTCACAAAATAATTCTTCTAATACCTTCTTCGTCAGGATGGCTGTAGGAAACCGCCCAGTCGCGATTAAAACATTCCAGCAGTGTAATCTCTCAAAATACGGGTTCGATCTACGATTCACGACCGCGGAATGCCGTTACAAATGATTATAAGTAATTCTAGGGAAGAGGCAGTGGCTGAAGACCGGACGTACAAAAGTTTTCAGACGAAAGACGAAATGAAAAACATAAAATCCCATGCAGTTTCTATTACAGATCGGAAAAACAGCGAGAATATACACACCAGATGAAAACAAATCGCATTTTTCAAAAATTTATTAACATTTGTCAAAGGATTCAGCATTTTTTTATTTTGAATAACGTAAACTGGACGCAATTATACAATTAAATCTTAAATAAGTGTAACATTCGGTTAATGTTCTAAATTTATGTTTTTTAGTCATCAACCAACAAGAGAAAGACGTGATAAAGCATGTCTTTCTTTAAAATAGGTTTAATTTATGTTATACAAGGTTGTGGACAAAAGCAATTAAAGAACACGAATAAAAACAGACTAGATTGTTTTAATTATCTAAATAGGTTCTGATGGTGCAAGTTCATGCTACGCGGTCTACAGGCAACATCGAGATTTCATTTCCTGTCCGCGTATTCTCGCTGTTTGCCGTTTCGGTCGGTGTCTTTAAATCGTTCTTTTTGTTTCATCTTTCCCTCATTAATGTAAGGAGTGAGATCTTCAACATAACTCCGGATGTTCTACGGTTCGTTTACCGCTCACTGGGAGAAATCTCGAAAGTTGTTGATTCGTGGTCGTTTTAATTTTTGAGAAAGGCGCTCTGAAGAAACAAGGATTGAAGACCCGACAGCGGGCATTCACACGCGGAAACTTTTCCGTCAGAAAAATGTAATTATATATTTTCAAGGGATAGATCAGGCTTATTTTTGTTACATTTTAAATAGTGGGAACTTTATGGCTCCTCATTGATCCCCATGGATAAATGGCAGCCAATAATTTTCCTAATGAAATGTTTGTGACCCGGGTTTGAATTTAAAATGCTAACGAGCGTTCAATTTCTATTGTTAACTTTTAATTCGAGGTAATGGCGTGACTATTTTAATTAATATTCTGACTAATTACCGACACGACTTGTGGCTTTCACTCCCTCCCGAAATCGTGTACACATTTAGCCAATTGTCTGTATCGATTTAAAATCAATAAATATTATAGTAGTTAGACTAAGTTTGTGCCTGCGATTTAGTGACAGGCGAGGGGGGCTTAATTTCTTTATGAAGTAACATACCTTTTGCATTACACAAAATCGCCATTATTAATTTGAATAATGACTGGAAACTATGGGGGTTTTCCAAATTGGTCAATTCTTTTAAAAATCCGGGTAATGCCGTATTTCCTGAGACCTCATGGACCTTGCTTTTCAGAGTTTCAACGAATGCGCGGAGAGGGTGAAAACAGCCTTGACAAAAAGGCCGACAAACGAGGAACTTCTTCAGCTTTACGCACTCTACAAACAGGCCGCCATCGGCGATAACAACACTTGTGAGTAGTTGACAAAAAATTTCAAAGAAACTTCAATATCAGTTTGGTCAGACGACAAACGCGAACGAAATTAACCAAAGAACAAGGACATACTTAGACAATGACGTTAAACTGGAAAAATTGTAGCTTTAGGATTTGTTTTCGAATTTGGAGAATAGACTGAAAAATTTTACAATTAGATAAACTTGTGTAATTGAAAAAAAATTAGACAAGAATTCTAACCATGTTTCTAACCACCAAATTTGAATGGAACTTTTTTTGGTAATACTAAGTCGAATAATATTAGACTCGTGTCCAAGCTTCTTGCCTAAGGACGAGTAGCGGAGAAAAAAATACTTGAAATGATTTACAATTTTTGTTTTTTTAAATATAATTTTCTGTAACAATTCTAGCATTAAGAATATTTTTTTACTTAGCAAATGACTTGAAACTGGATGAATTCTAGGCTGAAGAATTTTTTTTACTATTGTAATGGCGTGAACCTGGATGAATTCCAACCTGAAGATGTTTTTTTGACCGAGCTGATGGCATGAAATTGGATGAGTTCGAGTATTAATAATTTTTTTGACTAAGTTAATGACATGAGATTGGATGAATTCTAGTTAAGAATTCTTTGACTTAGCAAGGGACTTAAAATCTGTAAGAATTCCAGCCTCAAGATTTTTTTGACTTAATGAAACTGGATGATCTGTAGCAATAAAATATTTTTTACTTAACTAATGACAAGAAATTGGTTGAATTCTAGCACTTAGAATTTTTGACTTAGCTGGGGACTTGACTTGAAACCTGAAGAATTCCAGCCTCCATCATTTTTTACTAAGATAATGGCATATATTTTTGAAGGATATTTTCAATCGAGTATCATAAAAAAAAAGTTTCACTAAAATCGGTTATCCCAGGTCCGTAGACTGGTGCTTCTTGAAACTGGAAATATTACAGTTGTAGGAATTTTTTACTTAAAGAATTGCGTAAAACTAGAAGAATTAATGGCTTAAGAATTTTTTGCCTTACCTAATAACTGGAAATAACTCTAGCCTTAAGATTTTTTTTACTTAGCTAATGATATCAAACTGAATGAACTATATCATTAAGATTTATTTTTTTCTTAGCCAATAAATTGAAATATGTTATAATTCTAGCATTAAGAATATTTAATATTATATTTAGTGGTCTATTGACCAAATTACTTCTTTCAATTAATTAATCTTTTTCATTTCAACCAAAACCTTACATAAAAAGGTTAATTAAAAATATTTTTGGCTTAGCAAATGACATGAAACGGGATGAATTCTAGTATTAAGTATATTTTTGACTATGCTAATGACATCAAACTGAATAAATTCTAACATTTACAATTTTTTGATTTAGCTAATAACATGAAACTGGATGTATATTTTTGACTATGCTAATGACATCAAACTGAATAAATTCTAGCATTTACAATTTTGTGACTTAGCTAATAACATGAAACTAAATGAATTCAAGTATTAAGTATATTTTCGACTTAGCAAATGACATCAAACTGAATGAATTCTAGTATTAAGGAGTATTTTTGACTATGCTAATGACATCAAACTGAATGAATTCTAGTATTAAGGAGTATTTTTGACTATGCTAATGACATCAAACTGAATGAATTCTAGCATTTAGACTTTTTGGAATTACCTATTAACAAAATACTGGAATAATTTAAGCCTTACGATTTTTTTTACTTAGCTGATTGACTTAAAATCTATACGAATACTAGCAATAAGATGTTTTGACTTATCTAGCAACATGAAACTGGATGAATTCTAACATTTAGAATTTTTTACTTACCTATTAACATAAAACTGGAATAATTCAAGCCTTACGATTTTTTACTTAGCTGATGACTTAAAACGTATACGAATAGTAGCAATAAGATGCTACAGTAACATGAAACTGGATGAATTCTAACATTTAGAATTTTTTGACCTACCTGTTAACATAGGAATAATTTAAGCCTTTCGATTTTCTTTTACTTAGCTGATGACTTAAAACCTGTACGAATGAGCAGCATTAAGAAATATTTTTGACTATGCTAATGACATCAAACTGAATGAATTCTAGCATTTAGAATTTTTTGACTTAGCTTATAACATGAAACTGGATGAATTCTTGCATAATGTTTTTTTTACTTAGCTAAGGAGACTTGAAAGCTGTAAGAAGCCTTGCATTGCAGACTAAGGTTATGACTCAAAACTCGATTAATTTTAGCCTTATGATTTCTTTAAGTATAAAATTCTTGTTCTTTAACATCTTTATACATTTTTTTCTAATAAATTCCAAAGTGAACTAATTGTATAAAATTGTTGTTTAATATTATGGTACATATACGTATAACTTTCACCGCGGAAATGTAAACAAACGCCGAATCTACTTTCTAAACCTCGCCACCAGTCAATTCGCTAATAGACGCCGACGTCGTATTCAAACGTTCAACGGAAAAATAACACAGCAAACGGAAATAAATACTCTTTTAAAAATTGGACCCTCTTCATCAACAACAACATATTTATTTGGAAAAAGAGAAAAAATATATTGTATCGTATTTGGAATTGTGTTGGAAAGTAAACATTAATGATATATTTCCATTTCAAATTTATGAGAAAATAGACGAAGAAGGCACAGTAAGTTGAACAAGAGAACTGAGCACGTGAAGACAGAAACAAATTTAACTTCAATTTTTTAACTTTAATGTTATAGTTAGATTATTTTATTTGCGGTACAGGGGTGAGTCTAAATAGCACAGACGATAAAAAAAATTACTAGTTTGATTTACATTAGTCTAATAACAAAAGGGACATACAAGATGTTCTACTGAAGCATAAACTTACTCAACTGGTGGGAAATGTTCGATACCACAAAAATGATTTTTTTCCAACGTTTTCCCTCCTTTCATTTTATTATTTAATATATGCATCGTTATTTATTTATTTAATTAAGAAAATGATTCTATAATGTTTCCTCGTTAACCGTTCATTGACTTTGTCATCACATCTGCTGGCCGTGCTTGTTTCAACCTGATGAAAATGAGGTTGTAATGAAAAGGCAACCATCTTGGTGGATGGTTCCACGATGCTCCTCATTTCTTACAAAGTGAAATTTGCGGTTTATGTGTTTTCTTCTTCTGCTTTGTTTCTCGTTCTGTAGACATTTAAACGCCATCGACCTCCTCAATGATTTATTGCACATCACCTCCTGAACTCCGCATAGCGCTGAGCTCAGATTCCATCGTAAGGGTCGAGAGTCTGCTTGTTGCTTTTCTAGTTGTCTAAGGTCCTTCCAATGTTATGAACCCTCCATAGGAGTTAGTCTTTAGTTGTATACCAGCTTGCATCAGTATACGCTGATGGAGCTGAATCATTTTAAGGATAAATCCTTTGTTCCTTGTAGGTACCTGAATAATGCTTCACCGCAGTTCAATGAATCTCTCTCGAATCTATGTTATACTGTTAGAGACCAACTGCATACGATATGTCAAAACATGTTACTCTACTGAAGAACATTAACGATCCAATGACTTCTTGGTAACGGTTCAACCTTGAGCTGTTTTGGCTTTGTTGCATTCTGACATTTGATAGTCCTTAAGCAGTTCTTCTATATTTGTTTTCTCTATCAAAGTTGATCAAAGTCATGTTTTGCTATTGCAATTCCCAAAAATGAGTTGGCTTTTAAATGATCTCAGTTGAGTCTCCAACATTGACATATATTTGTTTATAATTGCATCTGTCCTTCCTAGCACTATGAAATCATCCACATAAACGTCAATTATTATAATTAAGTTGATTCTCTTTTGATGAAAATACATGAGACAGATTTCAAGTTTTTTCTCCATTTTTACAAAATTTGGTTTTGTTTTACATACCAGCACCTCCCTAATTGTGGTACGCCATGTATTTTTTTCCATTATCAAAACTTTATGTTTTTACCTTTATCAAATCCAGGGTGTATTTCCATGTATACTGTCAAAAGTTGAGCTCAGGTAATGTTTGTTCTGTTGGCTTTTAAATGCAACTGTCATAGTATTTATTTAAAAATCGTGAGATGCGGTCTGGTGTGATATAGGTTTCAGAAAAACATTTTCTTTATCGTGCCAACGTTTCGATCTTCATTGAGATCATCTTCAGGGCCTGGGATTTACAAACATTGTTTACATATTACAATTACAATTTGGATGTGGAAAAGAGAATTTATACAATGCAAAATATATTTTATATATTCAATCAAAGTTTTCTACTCACTCAAAGTGTTTGTCTTCTGTGTAATTGTGTCATTCTTGCGTGTCGTGTCGGTTTTTTATTGTCTTTTATCCGACTCGTCTTGGTACTTCTTGCCAGACTTTCATTGCATCTTCAAGCATCGCTTTTTCCCAATTCTTCGACTCTTCATTTTTCGAAACTTTCACAGTAGACCGCAACAGGTCTTTTTACCATACCAGTGGTCCTCTTGGCCTTGAATGAGGTTGCTGGTCATCTGTATGTGGTTCATTTGATGCACCTAGATCCCATCCCTGCTATCTAGATTTCTTCTCCTCGTTCCTTCTTCATTTATTTCCTCTTCTGTTGATGTCCAGTTCTGGTTATTAGAATCATTTATTCTGAATCCTTTATTTTCTTGCAATAAGTCGAAGTAAGTATCGTTACTTTTAGTGTGTGTGGTATTAGTGACCGTTATCGATAATTATTCCAGAAATCATGAGATGCGGCCTGGTGTGATGTAGGTTTCAGAAAAATATTTTCTCTATCGTGCCAACGTTTCGATCTTTATTGAGATCATCTTCAGGGCTCAAAGTGTTTATCTTCTGTGTAATTGTGCCATTCTTGCGTGTCGTGTTGAGTGTGCCAATTACACAGAAGACAAACACTTTGAGCCCTGAAGATGATCTCAATAAAGATCGAAACGTTGGCACGATAAAGAAAATGTTTTTCTGAAACCTACACCAGGCCGCATCTCACGATTTCTGAATAATTAGTTACTTTTAGTGTTTTCTGAATCTGCTTTGTACCATATTTTTTCTTCATCAAACTGTAAATCTGAAGTTTCAATCATTTCTTGATTTTCTGTGTCATATATTATGCAATATGTTATTCGGTGGAATAGCTTCTTCGCTTTCGGTTCCAGTTTGGACCTGTTTGTACCTGACCTTTTGTAATAAATAGAACATCCTAAAATTTCCAAATGTTTTGCTGTCAGTTTTTTGCCACTGTCACTTCTTCTATAGTTCTTTTGGTGTCGCATCTGGCAATTTCCTCTGTGGCACGATAAGCTGGTGTTTTTACGGCCTCTCCCCATTGTCCCAGAGGCCACTGGGACATGATGTGTCTTCATTCTTCAGCCACGTTTATTTCTTTTATTTCGTCGAGGATGCTTTCCATCAAGGGATTCTAAGTCACGCGGACGAAGTAAAGTCATTCCTTTAAAATGGATATCAGTGCATGTTACGGTATTCGCTTTTTCCCTCCGACGAATTTTTTTATGGTGGTTTTGTTGTATTTTATTTGTTGAAGCTGTCGATTTCTACCAGAATCGTCCTTATGTCTAAACCAGCAATCCTTTTGGATGTGACGAAGTGTCTTGCGTAAAAAGCGTTTTTTCTATTCTTTTCATAACCGTCTTGTATGCGTTTACCGGTTGGTCCTTTCTGCTTCTCTTTTCGAACGACATCAGAAATTGCCCCAATCCGGCGGTTTTGTTATTAGAGGTGTTATAATTTAATTCATAAATATCTGATAAACCTCTGACAACTTATAAATTCTCGGTCTCCGCGTTAAACGCTCGTCGATATTCCATTTTCATTTTTATCTTTGTCAACTCCATCAATATATCGATCCCTTTTTCTTCTGTGTTCTTCCACAATGTCTCGGCATCCTTCGTTCTTTTAAATGCATTTACTTGGTCAGCCGTTAAGGTTAAAATGAGGTAGATGTAAGCTCTTTTATTTTTCCTTATCTATTGGTCGTGAATCTTAGCGCTGTTCTTCATTCAAGCCATTAGACTGGGGTTCTTCATCAAACAGACCGATCGTGTCTAAGAATGCTTCCAACTTAACTGGCCACGAGGAGTAATTTCTTTACTCACCATGGATTCTAATGTTTTCTTCTTGTCCCGTTACAAACGAAGAACAAACTATAATTGACGGACCGACAATTCGACGATCACGTGACTACCCGAATGTTCGACGCACCACGAATCTGAGCTCAACCACGCTCTGCTACCAATTAGTTGGGAGTCATGGGTAAGAAACGAACAGACGATAAAAAAAAGACTAATTAGCACAATTTACATTACTTATTAACAAAATGGACAGACAAGATTCACACATGTTCAATGAAGCATAAGACTAACAGAACTGGTGAGAAAACTACGTTCGATACCACTATCGAAAATGAATTTTTTTTTTCAACTCGACTTTTGGGTTTTACTTAAACAGGACAATTACTGATGGAAATATTTATGTGATCAAATAACGCTGATATAAGGCCGGACTTCATGACACTTCGTCTTTAATACTTGCTATTGCATTATGCAATATGTAAATATATAAAAGACATCAGGATTCTACGCGGAACAGAGATGACATTTGACTGTAAATGTCAACAGTTCTGTTATTGACTTATCACACATTAACGGAAAAAAAAATGTTTCAACCAACAAAAGTGGGAACGAGTAGAGAAGATTCTGCAAATAAGTAATGCGTTTCAAACTCGCGTTGTGTGCACAGGTGATCTGAGATTTTTTTTTTTAATCTTGGGTTACCGCAATAAACAACTCTCAAGTCGAAGATAAAAAAATTTCCAATTAGATTTCATAATTTAACTCAGAAAGTTGGTCGTCCTTCTGGTCCCGGCACCTAGTGGAAATGCGAACTGGGCAGTCCTTGAGAATCGGGTTGGTAAAAGTCAAAGTTGATCCACAAATGCGTTTGATTTCGATCTTCTTATTTCATTTTGAATTTAAAAGTTACGCAATGGGCAAATTTATATAAATAGGTGACCGCTTAGGAACAAAAAACTTGTCGAGGCAATTTTTTTATATTCTGATTGGTGTAATTTTCCTTCATCAAGGCCCGCATTATCCGACAGACTTACAGTGTCTCAGTAAACAGGTTGAACGGAAAATTTCCAAAGTATATCCACATATTTCAAGCTTTTTTTGTATTTTTTTTTTCCAGCTAAGCCGGGCATGATGGATGTGAAAGGAAAGTACAAATGGGAAGCCTGGAATAAAAAGAAAGGAACGAGCAAGGAGGACGCCATGAAAGAATACATCAAATTTGTCGAATATCTCATTTCCTGCTACGCATAAGTTCCTATTTCTACACTTAAATAACAAAAATTTATAATTGTTGTATTTTATTTTATTTTGTATAAATGGTAATCCTTTGAAAAGAAAGGCTATTAAATTTGTTTTCTTAAATTAAAATAGTTCATCATTTTTTACCGACTATTCATTAAAATAGTGCATATAAGTTGAAATCACAAAAATGTAAAGGTGACGAACACTAGGCAATACAAATGGATGAAATAATAATTTTGATTGATGAATTTTTAATAACTTTTGAATATCTTCAGAACTACACAAACTTGACTTTGATTGATCATATTAATTCAAATTGGGAAAATAATCTGCAATTGAAATTCTTCATTACCAACTCCCAGACAGATGAAAATTGACAAAAGTGCGACTGATATAAAAATGTGTAATTTCATCATTACCAATCATCCCGGTTGATCTGTCAGACATGTTTCGGCATTTCGCCATATTCGGTTTGAGTCTGTGCCCACATAGTGAGGATAGGCAGACCAGGATCATTAATGACCAAACTAGCAGATCACATAGAGAAATCTCACCATGACTGTATTTTTTTTTATCCATCCACTGGTTTATTTAACCATATTTGTTTTAAATTGTGAGACATCCCTTTGTGGTATGTGGTGTGATATTCTGTAGTTTGGGTCTAAGTAG
This sequence comes from Cimex lectularius, assembly GCF_000648675.2. Taxonomy (NCBI): domain Eukaryota; kingdom Metazoa; phylum Arthropoda; class Insecta; order Hemiptera; family Cimicidae; genus Cimex; species Cimex lectularius. The sequence continues at coordinate 1,720,555 of NW_019392683.1, forward strand.
CATTGAAAATGGTCTGAAGTCAAAGACAAGTTTGATAGACCAAAAAAGTAAGGATAGGCAAATAAAAATCAAACTACATATTTTTATTACTAAACTTGATATTCAGATTTTCAATATTTTTTTACATAACATGTTTTATGTCAGATAAATATGTACATTATTTATTATATGTACATAAATTTTTATTAAACCAGAAGAATGCTGCTGAAAAGGCTGATTTTGACAGTAATAACACTAACAAACTTTAATGTCTATTAAAAAATAAAGAAATTTTTTGATACAGGAGGGCTTAATGTCTAACGACTCGGGTGATGCGGACGAGGTGTCAAACCATTTTACTATACCTTTTGCATATTATATCCAATTAAAATTCCATGGGCTGTGCTGGGATTCTTGGAATTGGCAAATAGGAGTCGGACACCCTAACCAATTCCCTACCGCGATCCCTGATTCTGCCTATTAATTATGTGCACTAAGGTGAGAAAAATAGGCAGACAACAGTCCAAAAATACCAATGTTTATAAAAAAAGATATTTAATAGCAATTTATAAGCAACAAGCAATTTGTATTCTTGGGCCAATCTTTGCAACACCAACAACGAAGGCACAATGCCTCAACGAGCTGGGAATCAAGCAACAAAATATAAATTTAAAATGTATGTAAAAACAGTATTAAAATAAGAATAAAAAAAAATAATAAAAACTACTTTTTTGGTACTTTAAGCTAGGAAAATCTGTTATCCAGAAAAAGGAAAAAGTGATTATATAATTTATTTATATGAAAACTGATTTTTTTAAATTGATATATTGTTATTTAATATATATTATCATGGCAAATTTCAAAATTTAGTATGACATTATCCAATTTTATTTTTTCAATTGCTAATTTCAAATTAGTTATTTGTAATTTGAATTTTCTTAGTCATCCGCCATTTTTTATAGAATTAATTCCATTGTTGATTGGCTGAATTATATAAGCTCAATTCTGCTCATATACAAGGATAAAATATAAGCACATATATACAAAGTTGAGCTTATGGTTTCAAGTCTCAAAAATTATCCACTTTTGGTGGTTTTATTGTCAACAGTCGTTGAGTATGCAGTTTTTAAACTTTGGCACACTCAGCTCTCATTTATTCTTTCCAACATGTAACATTCATTTAAGTAGAGGTGGTGAAGTATTCGATATTACTTGCTGTGTAACTAATCTATAAATAATTAGAGTCAATGGGGTACTCAATATTCCACCTTCGACCCTCTCATCCATTCACTCTAATAAATACATTCACTCTCAACAACACAAAAGGAGATATCTGTCAACTAATGGGGGCTTGGGAGATGTGGACTTTTCCACAGTATTTTGATTTTAGTGATTTTTATCCACATTTCCTCTAAGACAAACTCCCCCCCCAATCACCCCTACCTGTTGATCCGCCTGGCTGGTTGGCTGCGTCCCTGTGTTGGCCCTCTTGGTACCCCCTAAATGGCATCCCTCCACATATTATTTTATACAAGGATACAAGCTTTAAGGTCCGGTGGCTAATGCGTAAAGCCAGTAAAAAAAAGTAAATTTAAAAGTACCTATTTCCTCTAAAAATGGAACAGAGGACCCACAGGCTTGGTGCTATATCGAGTAGCGTTATGTGGATTAGTGAAAAGATCTACACATTTAATTAGGAAATCCATACTTTAAAAAGCATTCCAAAAATGCAACTATTGTATCGCTCCCAATCTAGACTAAAACGTTTTGTATCTTGAATACTAGTCAAAAAACCATATTTCCAGAATTTTACCATATCTTAATAAAAAGTGTTTGTATAACAAGATAAAATTAATGCATATACTATTTAAATTATATTTCTTTGCTGCATAAAATGTATAAATTAATGATTATTGCACAAAGGAAATGGAATTTCAGCGGTAATAATTTAAATATGTGATTCATTATGGACTGATTTACTTACTATTGCAATAATAGAAATTATAATTTTAAAAAATGTTTCTAAAAAACCTTTTTTTTCCAGATACATTATTGTTTGTATGTAATTATCACAAATCTTTGCTAGTTAAATTTAATGTAACAACTTTTTTTGATTAAAAAAATACATAAAATAAAAGAGAATCGATAAACAATTTATAAATAGTAATAAAAAAGCTTCCAGGATTATAAAAAAAAGTGAAGTTTTCTAGGCCAAAAACTTTAAAAAATATGGCAATTTAACTGAGGCCATGTAGCATGAAAAACTGCAAAGGTCAATTTCTCAAAACTATCAAAACAGTAGATACGGCCTTTCTTCTTAGCAGGGCAGTATAGACCTATTGTTATTGTTAGATCATTTTTGTCATAAGTATACTAAAAATTTTGTTATAATAGTTTTTTTTCTAAAGAATACCAAATATGAGTCCAAATGTTCCATCAATCCTGAATAACATGAAAATTTAAAGCAATACTGTGTTTTTTATTTGTTATTCTAAATCAATCCAATTTTCTAGTAATTTTCGTCGTAAGATCTGTAAGCAATGATACATTGTTACATTTCCACTGTATTTGCTTAAATTTAAAATTTAAATGTTGAGACTGAACGCCAATCTGCATTGCCTCTATGTGGTTTTTTGTGTTATGTAACTATTTTCAAAGGAAGGAAATATGTTTGATAATTAAGGAGAGTTTAAATTTGAATTATTTATAATATTGTAGTCGCCTGGAATTGTTTAATAAATTAAAAATAATGAAAATTTGTTGATGGACATGTTCGTCAGTCCCTAAGCTGGCAGTGATGGAGGGGGTCATCGTCCACTCCCACCACTCGGCCCGCTGAAGTTCGGTCATCACTACTCACTCGACAGATGATTGCCTTATTTTATCACTGAAAGTAATGGTTTAATCGCTGCTCTTCAATTATCTCTGCCTTGTTTTCAAGTCGTTTAACAAAAGAAGAAATGGGTTTGGACGAAGTGAGTATAAATTTACCCTCTCATGTGTACAAATCGTTTGAAAACATTCAGAAAATGCCATAGCTCGTCAAAGTTGATATTTTATTCAGGCCCTTTTAATTGTAAGACCAGATCTGTCACGCCAGGAATGATCAAAGTTTAAAAATTCATTGGTTTATTTATGATTTTCAAAATTGGCCCTCACAGGAAAATACCTGCAGTCTGAAATCCTAGGCTAAATCATTAAAAACATCCAAAACAATAGTGTTAAATTGTTTACTTCACAACTCAAGGTCTCTCAAACAATAAAAAAAATTCTTATTGATTTTTATTGTTAATAATAGCTAAAAAAAAAAGAATAAAAAGGAAACGTGACCTTATGCAGAGGTCATAGAATTAATTGATTTTAATCCGTGATTACATTTCAATGTATGTCGATATTTTTTTCTACCAAATTTCAAGAATTTTTCTATGATTTATTTGTCCTTGCATTAACAATTTGTATTTGACAGATACACTTCTAGCATTTTTCTGTAATTTATTTTTACTTGCATTAACAATTTTTATTCTTTTAAGATTCAATTTTTAAACTTTGTATTCAAAATTCTCAATTTTGTCCATACATTCCAAGATTATTTTCGTCATTATGTTCATTTTTTTAATCAGTTACATATATCTTCTTCCATTTGGGCTTTTGAACACTTAGATTCCAAATTGTTGACTGTCAAAATTTTATTAAATATCTCTTTTATCTTCATCTTCATTACGGTTTTGTGCTATTTTAAAAAACTTATTTGTATTGAAGATGGCAAAATGTAATTGTCAGAGTCAAGCATTTTTCTAATTTTTTTCCTCTCATTAACAATTTTTATTCCTTGTAAGGTTTATAATAATAATATAACACGGACTAATCAGTGAGTATGACCAGGATGATTATGCTACAAATAAATCTAATATTTGCAAGTTAATTTCAAACTAAAGCTTTTTTAAATTTGTTTCATGTTTTCCTGCACATTCGAATTATATTTTATCAAAATTTTTTGATTTTTGTTTTTTGTTCCACTTAAACACATCGATCATTTTCTTTATTATAAAAAATGGATAATCCAGATTAGATTACTTTTTAATATCTAACTTTGAATTGATAAAACATTGCACAATCTTTATTTTTCCCCTGGCAACGAAGTTGACTTTTCGTCATCAATTTCCTCCATTCAGGTTGATTGCTTATCCCTTTCTATGACATTCTAGGATTTTAACAAAGCCGTCGAAGACGTCAAGAATCTTGAAAATTCACCGAAGGATGAAGACCTTCTCGAAGTGTACGCCTTATACAAGCAGGCGACTGTTGGGGATATAAACACCGGTAAATGTATAAGTAATATTTTATAGATAATCTTCATGATTGAATGCTAACATTATCTTATCTTGTTTTATTTGGAAAAAGTCCTTCTTTTTTTTAAATATTTGTTACCAATTAAGTGTCAATTGTTTGTTTTGTTACAGACAAGCCTGGTATGTTTGATTTCAAGGGCAAAGCTAAATGGGAAGCCTGGAATAAAAAAAAAGGCACAGATCAGAACGATGCGAAATTGTCTTATGTCGAGAAAGTTAAATCTCTAATCACAACATATGGCATGAAATGAATAAGTGCATGAAGTAAAATTGGTGTTTATTAATTACTTTGTCAATTGTTTTATTTTTATTGTTTTTCATTATTTGAATTAAATCAATCACAAGTATGTTATTATAATTTTTTTGTGCGATTCCCTGACCAAAACTTAATATTTAGCCCTTTTTTTTGTTTAAGTAAAAAAATATACATATAATTATATTGGGAGATTTTTGTATTTAAAAAAATGTGTAGGAAATTGAGTATAAAGCACAAAATAAAAAATGACTGATTTAGATATTTTTTTTTTGTTTTTTGTTAATCCTTTAAAGTTATCATTACATAATAGGCACTCTTATTTCAATTGAAAAAAAATAATTCTAAACAAACTATCAAAAATTCAGTCTATCTTGTAATTTATTATAAGCACATACCCTAAAACGTAATTAAGGAAAACATATTTTTCATTTAAACAAAAGTTATAACAAAAATCAAATTATGGCACGGCAAATTTATAAATTTAATGTTCATGTACAGTTATTGAACCTGCCCTTTCTGTTTCTGAGCTCGGTGTTGATTGTCGAGAGTAGTGGGTGTGTTCCGCAGTTGCAGGTGTTCCTGAAGTCGTCCAAGTCGAGTGCCCAGACCATACCGCCTCCAAGACCATTTTCTTTGATAAACTTTGACTAGAAGAAAAATCGAGAAATTAATATATTGGGAAATATGTTTAGCGATTATTACATACTTTTCTTCTTATATCTTCGACATCATCGTAGCTGACCCATTGGTTCCCTTTGAAAGCGATCGGACCCATCGCTCCATCTTTATTCCTCACCACTTCCCAGTTTTCACTACTTACCAAGTCACAAATCTGAGGAAAAAAGCAACCGTATAAAAATCAGAATTTTTTTTATATATTTAAATTAGTTACTTCGTAGAAAGCGAGAAATCCTGCAGCCCTTGTGAACTGCCCTTGACGGCCAGGGCCTGAAATCGGAGCGTTCAGAGATGTATCTGATGAATTACACAGTGTGAAACTTTGACCATAGAGCGGCATTCCTAAGACAAGCTTCTCTTTTGGAGTACCATGTTCAATCCAATAGTTAACTGAATAATTCTTTAAATAAAAATCAACATATTAGGATATAATCGATAAATATATTGCAATGTTTCTCTTACGGTGTTAAAATAGTAATATTCATCTGTTTCTGTGTAATACAAGGGCGCGACATGGCCTGTTTTATTGTCCCAGTGTCCATGATAATCATAGGCCATGAGTGAAATCCAGTCCAAATATTGACCCAACACCGGCACATCGTAAGCTTGGCTAATGACCGTCTTGCTCGGGGAAACTGCTGCAGAAAGGAGCCAGCCTTTCAGTTTGAAAACAGAACTGAGTTCCTTTACTAAATTAGAAAACCCTTCTTTGTCCGATTCAGGCCCTTTGTTGCAATCGACCTAAAAATATCGAATAATCTTAAAATTGAAAATTTTATATTAAGACGGTGTGAATTACCTGCCAGCATTTAGGGTATTCCCAATCAAGATCCAGACCCTGGAAGTTGTACTTTTCGATAAATTTGACAACTTTGTTGACAAAGTTGTCCCTAGCCGATTTGCTATTCACTAATCGACTGTATTTATCCTCGAGTGAATCGTTCCAGCCACCAAGCCCAAGCAGAACTTTAAGTCCTTTCTTTGCTAGAGATGAAACTTTAGTGTAAAATTCTGTAAAAAGAAGGTGATTCCTGTTTGAATTTATTGACAAAAATAAAAAACTAATGTGTTAAATTTGTACAATATATTAATTTATGGCTTTAGTTACCGCTGTTGATGTCTGTCCAAGAATCGTGGGGTTTGATTTCAAGAGTATGAGGGTCTAAAACGGCGAAAGCGTATACTATATGTGTGCAGAGGGTAGTGTCTATGTCTTTAGGCGTGTACTGTCCAGCCCCCTGCCTGTACCAAGCCCAGTTTGTAAAGTAACAGACCACTTTGTATCCTGATTCAACAGAGTGTGACTCTTCTGTGGATTCTTCTGGTTCGTTTGGGGTCAGAACAGTCTCTTTTTTGCTCTCATTTCCATCCGGAATTTCCTCCTCGTTTACCGAACAGCCTGCATTCTCAGGCCAATCGCAGATAAGATTGGTCTAAAACAGTTTTTATTAGAACAAACGTTTAAATTTTGTTTTAACTTTAATCAAACTTACCTTGCTGAAGTGTAAGTTAGGAGGGCATTTCTGTTGGACAAGAACGCCGTATTGACATGTGTAAAATTTGGTACAGTCTGTTTTGTCCCCTGTGATATCAGGGCAAGTGTTAATTTCCTCGCCTCTGAATTCATCCTGGGTATCTGACTGTGAAGTAGTAGAGAAATCCTTTTGTAACGTGCAGAGTTTATCGCCTTTGTAGCCTCGTAGGACTCTGTTGATAGTCCTGAGTAGCGGGTACTCTTCACAGCCACAAGTATTGCGGAAGTCATCGAGGTCCAGCGCCCAGATCATTGCACCCCCAAAGTTGTTTCGTTTTACAAATTCCGCCTTGTGCTTGATGCTCGGTCCATCGTCAAAGCTCACCCACTGGTCACCATTCATGGCGTACGGACCCATAGCACCTGACTCATCCTTAACAAGCTGCCAACCCTTTTTCTGTACTCTATCGCAAATCTGAAAATTTTGCAAATTTGAAATAATATTATAGTGAATTAAAAAAAAAAAAAATTACCTCGTAATAAGATAAGAAACCCCTAGCTTTTGTTCCTTCTCCTGCTTTGCCTCCTCCGTAAGTTGGTGAATTTAATCCATTCTTACTGCTGTCTGCCAGGGAAAAACTCTGTCCATACATGGGCATTCCCATGATGAGTTTTTTCGGGTCAGCTCCTTGGTTCATCCAGTAGAACATTGAGAAATTCTATTGAAAATGGAAAATAGTTACTTACTGAAAACTGTATAAATATTTCAAAACATACAGCATTAAATGTTGCATCCTCATCATCATCATGTAAGTACATTGGTGCAACATGACCAGTTCTTTTATCCCACTGACCGTGGTAGTCGTAAGCCATTACTGCAATCCAGTCAAGTTTCTCTGACAATACTTTAACATCATATCCTACAATAAAACATAAAAGATCTTGAATTTATGCAACAAATTTTTATATTGCACATTGGCCCATAAGAAAGGTGTATTTATTACCATTATCAATGACTGTTTTCGCTGGAGATACAGCAGCAGAGAGAAGCAGACCATGAGGTTGAAAAGCTTCTCTCAGCTCGGTGACCCAGTCTGCAAAAGCTTGCTTGTCTGATGCCGGCCCTTTGCTACAATCGACCTGCCAGCATTTGGGATACTCCCAGTCTAGGTCCAACCCGTCGAAATTGTACTTGAGAATGAATTCGACGACGTGTTCATTGAATTTAGCCCTTGCGCTTGGATTATTTACCAGCCTGCTATATTTTCCTCCTGATGAGTCATTCCAGCCTCCGATGGCAACAGTCACCTTAAGACCTTTCTTTTTAAACTTTGTCACTTTTTCATAGAACTCTAAAAAAAAAAAAAAAATGCTTATATGATTGTATTTGTTTTAATTTATTTGAACCAATTCAAATGTACACACTGCTATCGATATCGGCCCAAGAATCATGAGGTTTAATCTTTAAATTAGTGCCATCTAAAACAGCAAATCCATAAACGATATGTGTGCATAGTTCAGAGTCGATGTCACTTGGTAAATATTTGGCTGTTCCATGTCTATTATTAAAAATAACATTAAAATATAAACTGTATCTGTATTTAATGATAGTTCAAATACAAACCTATACCAAGCCCAGTTTGTAAAATAGCATACAACTTTAAATTGTCCATCTGGGCCTGGGAGAGATGGCTTTGTTACTTCACTTGCTGTTGAATCAACTCCCATTTCTGGGGGCTTTTTAGAAGTTTCCATTTCTGGTTTCTAAAAAGAAAGTTGCATGAATATGTGAATAAACCATATTAATTAAATTTATTTTTAACCATTGTTGACATTGTGGGCTTGCTTGGTTTACTACTTTCAGTTGTTGGTTTTTCTGTAGGTCTTGTATTTTCCATTTGTTCTGTGGTAGGACTTGAAGTTGGTTTTGGCCTTGGTTTCATTGTACTCTCTGACCCAGTTCCTTAAAAACGGAAAAGTTTAGTGTTTTTTTTTTAAATTTAAATAATAATAATAATAATAATAAATGTTTTAATGTACTTGGCTCTTTTAACGTTTCAGCAATAGTGGTCAAAAGTGGATGTTTTCCTTCTCCACAGGTGTTTCTGAAATCGTCCAGATCTAAGGCCCAGATCATTCCACCGCCAAGGTCCATTTCCCGAATAAGCTCGGACTAACGAAAAATAAATTTTTTTTTAACAGTTTATTTTTGTTTAATGTTTAATTTTACCTTTTTCTTTATCATTTCTTTATCGTCGAAGCCAACCCATTGAGTATCGCGATAAGCGTACGGGCCCATCCTTCCTTCCGGATCTTTTACAACTGTCCAACCGTGATTTTTCACTTTATCACAAATCTAAAAGTTCAGAAATTAATAAAAGACTGTCGAATAAAAATTATTTGTAACCTCCTACTTCGTAATATGCGAGGAAACCGGCGGCCCTTGTGAATTCACCCGCCTGTCCTGGTCTTGGAGCTGGAGCATTCAAGCCATGTTCTTGCGCTTTGGTAAGCGTAAAGCTCTGTCCGTACATTGGCATTCCCATGACCAATTTCCTCCTTGGTACTCCTCCATCAATCCAGTAGTTGAGAGAGTAGTTCTGCCATTACAAAATAATAAATTACTTTAATTTTATTACGATTATGATTAATGAGCAGGAACCATTAGGTTTTCAATTTCAATAATCCCTGCTGTACTGTTTTAAATTTACTGTATTGTAACAATTCAGTTTTATACTGGAAACTATGCTAATTTGATCATTTTCTGCTTTATTATTTTACATCTTCTGTGGTGCATCTGTTCCTTAGTCAAGTCATGATTATAAGCTTAAAACTAGAATTCTTCACCTAAAGTTAGTCATTATTAAAATTATTTGTTACACACAGCGTTGAAGTAATAGAAGTCATCATCAGGATGTTCATAGAGTGGTGCTACGTGGCCTGTTTTTTTATCCCATTGACCATGATAATCATAGGTCATTACAGAGATCCAGTCAAATCCTTCAGCCATTGCCTTTACATCATAACCTTAAAATGAATCGATTAGTAATGCTTTAAAAAAAAATTTATGGAAAATTAAAATTACCTGCATCAATAACAGTCTTGCTCGGAGAAACTGCTGCTGACAACAGCAGATTGTGCTTGCTGAATTCTTTCTTTATTTCCAGAACCCACTGGCCGAATGCTTTCTTGTCTGAATCTGGTCCTTTGTCACAATTTGTCTGAAATAAAGACCGTGTTAAATTTCGTCTAGGTGAAAAGTAAAATTTCTCCTTACCTGCCAACATTTCGGATATTCCCAATCAAGATCCAAACCATCAAATTTGTATTTAAGCAGTAAAGGCACAGCATGCGATATGAAACGAGCCCTTGCATTTGGATTGTTGACCAGTCTACTGTATTTATCCCCTTTAAATTTATTCAATTAAATTTATCATTATTTTTATTAAATTTTATTAAAAATCTGTATAAATTACCTTGAGAATCGTTCCATCCACCCAGGGCCAGTAAGACTTTAACCCCCTTCCTTTTGAATCTGACAACCCTCTGATAAAAGTCTGAAATTTTTTTAATAACATGATTACAAATTATTTGAATTATATTTGTAATACGCACGGTTGTCAAAATCAGCCCAAGAATCGTGCGCTTTTATAACCAGTTTGTCATGATCGAGTACGGCAAATCCATAGACAATATGAGTGCAGAGATCAGAGTCGATGTCTTCCGGCACGTACTTTCCTTTTCCTTGCCTATACCACGCCCAATTTGTGAAATAGCAGACAACTTTGAAGTAGCCTAAAATAAGAAAATACAATTACCAAAGTCAAGACGTTTAAGGGCGTCAGTCTTTATTACCAGAAAGAGGGTGGTCGTACGGTACTTCCGGCCATGGTTCCTCAGTAGTGGTACTTGTCCAGGACCACTCGGTCTGTTGGTCTGGCTTCCAAGTCCATTCAGTAGTGGATGATGACGGCTTCATTGTTGTTGTCGATTCCGACTTGTTCGGCTTGTCCTCAGGTTCGGTGCCACTGTCCGTTCCGCCTTTGCATTTTGCAGTGGCAGGCCAGTCACAAATATTCATTTTCTATAAACACGAAATTAATTAATGTAACTTTTTCTGAAATGAAACTTTAGTTATTTTTACTTGATTCCAATGAAGGCCAGGGGCACAGGAATGGACTTCGTATTTATCCCAGAGGCATTGTAGGTATTTTGTGCAGCTATTTGGATGAGGGGAAAACATTCCCTTTGAACATCCCATATCTCCACTTTTAAGTGTGATGCTATCTAAAATAGTATAGAATATTTAACAAATACTGAATATACTATAGTAAGAAACAATGTACTTTTTGTATTTGAGCATTTGAAGTTAAAAGACCAGTCACAGATATTTGAATCAGGGTTGAAATTCAGACCAGGGGCACATGACTGTTTCACCAATAAACCGTTGACACACATATGGAACGCCGAGCAATCACCGGGTACTGGGTAATATCTCCCATTTTCACACGGGCTCATTTCCTAAAATTCAATAGGATTCTATTGATACTGCTCGTTCTAAATGATTAACCAAGAGTACGTGTGATTCAAACCTGTTCAGTAGTCACAGATGGCTTTTTAGAAGAAGATGGCTTCCATGAACTTTCTGTGGTTGTGGACGTGGTTGGAGAAGTCGACCAGACATGTTCAGTGGTTTTCTGTGTTGAAGACGTACCTGATTCTGTAGTAGTACTGGTTATAGGTTGAGTTGACCATTGTTTTTCAGTTGTAGTTGTTGTTGTTGTAGGTGTCTCACTTGGTTTCCCATTAGTTGAATCTAATAAGAAAAAATTCAATAATTAATTTATACATCTTTGTCACAATTCAATTTAATTTATAGTGAAAATGCGTTGATTTAGACTTCATGATAACGAGCCCAATGCCTGAAAAAAAGGATCCCACTTTTTGGGTAGAGACCCCGGGGTATCAGCCCATTCTTGCAGAAGAGACTAAGAGTGTTATTTCCTAAAAAATAGTGCTGAAGAAGTCATGTCTCTTGGGAGATGAGCATCATAATTTAAAAAATAAACTGTTTCATTGACTGGGGCCCCCTTTCCCAGCACAAACTAGGAATTGAACTCTGACAGAAAAAACAGATCTGGCCATGGTGTGTTACTCCTTCCAGCCGGTGGTGACCACCTTTGTCATGTAAGTTCATTCATACTGTAAATTTCAATAAGAAGTCTGTCAAAAAACTCTCCAACTCTCTTCTCAGCTACACTCCATGTTTTATATAAAACTGTCTATCCCTAAATAAACAAGTAATAGGCATCGGTGGCCGCAACAGTTTAGGCATTGACACGGCACTCATCACTGTAAGGTAAAGGACTCGGGTTCAAATCCAGTGACCCTGCATTCATTTTGTTATATTTGAACATAATTTCATTTAAAATACATTAATATTAATTCCTGTTTAATATGTTTTTGTTGATTTCACTACCCATCAATCTATCCTTATATTTTCTTACATTTCCATTTTTTTTAATTTTAATGGTGAAAATCCTGTTTATTTAAATTAAAATTTTTAATTGTTTTAAAATTTAAAAAAGAAATTTAATTTATGTTAATTATCATCATTTTCCATGTTTTATTAATAATTAAGAATACATTTCTGAATAGAGAGCACGCTCTGGCTGTTGGGATATCAGATTTAAAGGCAAATTAACTCAATTAATTGAGGCGTTTTTGAGGATGAAAGATTCCTTGTCAGATTGAGATCTGTGCTCCTAGGGACTTTGTTCAAGTGAATAGAGTCCCTGAGGGTTCAGTGATAAGCGTTACACTTTTCTTGATCGCAGTGAATGGTATTGCTGATGGTGTCCTCCGACCAATCAGACGATTACTGTACATTGACAACCTCAGCTTTTTCCTTTTAGAGAAAGACCTAGCGGAGGTCAGAGGGGTGATGCAGTCAGCGATAAACGTTGTGGCTGGAAGAGCCGAAGAAATCAGATTCGTCTTCTTTGTGTCGAAAACCATATGCATCCAGTTTTGCAAACTTACGAGGACTACCCTTCTGCATCTCTGCCTGAGGGACACTGCAGAAGGGTACATAGAGTCGGTGAGGTTCCTCGGCTTCATGTTTAATCAAAAGCTTAGATGACAGCCACACATTGTCGAGGTGAAGTAAAGGAAAGTAATAACATTATTAAAGTTCAGAGGTCATGGTCGGAGAGTGGATAGACCCTCCTGAAAATATTTGACTCGTTGCTATGCTCCTTTTCTTCAGCCCGAAATACACGCCTGCCGAGGCTCGATACTATCAGGGTCTTCGAATGGTCTATATGCATTCATTATAAGCTCTTTGACCAGCCTGTGTTGTGAATTGGAAGTGCTGCCGCCTGAATTTCCGAAGGAGCAGCTCACCTCCAACTATGCAGTGGGGTTCGTTGCTAAACTGGGACATCTTCTTCCAGGTCCATAGATGCCTAAGGGCTTCAAACCGGCAGGGATAACACTTTGAATGGTCCTCGAGCTGGGCAACTGGTCAATTAATTAATATTGTAAAAGGCACCTTTCAGGTCTGATCAAGACCTCTGAGGCTCTGTTCCTAATCAGTTGGGCCTGTCTTGCTTGGATCGAAAAACAAGCAGAACATGTTTCAAACAGGATGTTATATGCAATGAGGACTGTTGACAAATTTTACAATAAAAACCTAAAATATCGTACAATTTCTATTTAACATTACCTGCGGAACATTTAGCTTCACTTGGCCAGTCGCAGACTTTAGCAAAATTATTCCAGTGCAAACCTCCGGCACAATGCTGCTTTCTAAATTCTCCAAGTATACACCTAAAAAAACGATTTGTTATTTAGAATTTTAATCCTTGGCAGGTATATTATTTTTGTTCAGACCTGTAATAAACATTGCAGTTCCCAGGATTTGGCTTATATTCGCCTGATTGACAAGTTGTTGGCAATTCTGTTGTGCTCTCCTCTGTCGTACTCGGCTCTTTTTCTGATGAAACAAAAACTTTAAAAAGGCAAAATTATATATAAAACATTGGATGTTATGAAATAAAACCTGTCGTAGTTGTTGATGTAGGCTCCTTTGTTGTAGTTCTAGTTGTAGTTGTAGTAGCTCTTGTTGTTGTTGTTTTTACAGTAGTAGTTGTTGGTTTTTTAGAAGGCTTCTTACTAGTGGTTGTTTCAGGAACCCACCATTGCGGTGTGGTAGTTTTCTGAGTTGTCGTCGTCAAATGTCCATGATTGTGTTCTGTTGTCGTCACTAATCCTTAAAAATTATCAAAATTTAACAATTGAATGGGATTGTTGGGAAGTAAGACCTACCAGCCTCAGGATCCAAAGTGGTCGATACCGGAGGTGGAGTCACAGGTGTCGGAGGCTTTGTGCACCCAGTGACACCCTCAACGACCTTTCTGCCCAATGCCTTGTTCATGGCACGTAGAAGCGGATATTGGCCTTTGCAGCATTGGTTGTGGAAATCATCCATATCCATAGTCCAGGCCATTAGACCTCCAAGTCCTTCTTTTTTTACAAACGCACCCTTTAATTAAGTACATTTATTAGAAAAAAATACTGTCGATTGTGACATGTAAGAGAACAACTGACTTTTTCCAAAACAGAATCCTCATCATCAAAGCTAACCCACTGGTCCTTATCGTAAGCATACGGTCCAGAAGGGCTGCTTTCTTTCTTCAATTCATTCTTTTTTACTGTAAAAACAAATCAATCTTTATTGAAAATAGTTTTGGATCTATTTCATAAACCTTTTAAAAATAAAACCTTTGAAGCAAATTTCAGAGAATGCAAGCATTCCTGGTTGTGTTGTTGAAGGACCGGCATTACCAGGACCTTTTGCAGGACTTCCGAGTCCATGATTACTGGGTGATACCAGAGTGAATGTTTGACCGTAGAGAGGGACGCCAATGACCAGCTTGCTTTTGTCACCTCCTTTCGATATTATGTATTTAACAGCAGATTCCTACAAGAATGTGTTTTATTTGAAAAGGACAAAAGGTTTGTACAATGAACGTACAGTGTTGTAAGTTGGAAGAGGATCAGTCGATTGCCCTCGAAGAGGGCTAACATGTCCTGTTTTGTTTTCCCACGATCCGTGATAATCGTAACTCATCACTGACATAAAGTCCACTGCTTTGCTGATGGTTGGTAAATCGTACCCTTTTTCGAGTATCTCCAGGTAACCACTGAGGCTCACTGCCAGCAGAAGTTTCGGAGATTGCTTGTCAAAAGCGCTTCTCAGTTCCTGGAACAACAGAAATGAGAATCAAAAATAGTGGTAATTTTTTATTTTTTTATTTTCTATTTAATTTTACACACTTGTACTAATTTGGCAAAATTGGCCTTATCGCTTTCTTTTCCTTTTGTGCAATTGGACTGCCAACAGACAGGGTAATTCCACTCGAGGCTAAGCCCTGAAAACTTGTGCTGTCTCAAAAGTCCTACGACAGAAGCTACAAAAGCCCTTCTGCTGTTTCCGGATGATACGAGCTTGGAATACTTATCTCCAGAAGAATCCGTCCATCCTCCGATTGCAAGCATCACTTCTGTTCCTTTTTCCCTTAACATTGTCAGCCTGTTGTACATGTCTGGATAAAGAAGAAATCAGTAATTGTTTATTTAGTGATATATTAATTTAAATCTCACTGTTTTCCACATCTGCCCAAGGATCAAAAGGAACCGCTGTCAACGAATTCGGGTCAAGTGATGCAAAGGCGTAAATTACATGAGTGCAGAGCTCTGGGTCGACATGCTCTGGGAAAAATTTAGCTTCTCCTTTTCTATACCAAGACCAATTTGTGAAGTAACAAACTATTCTAGAACTTCTATCTTCATCTAAAGATAAATTTGATCAATGCATACATTAAAATTTCACGGAAATATATTCGTACTTACTTCTGGCATAAGGTAGCGCAGATAATTGTTTTTCCTTTGCATCTTCCAACAACAAAACAACTTGAGCTATTTCAATCAATTATTATTAATTAGTAATGATCATTATTTATTAATTATTGTTCAACTTACTTCTTACTGGGCATGAAACAAGAACAGGCCAGTTGCACAAGTTCAGTTGAGGGTCATAGTGCAAACCGTGAGGACATATGTATGTGTGCTTCATATTCCATTGACACCTGAAATTACACGTCTCTAGATTTGTTAAATAAAACTTGTTAATAAACTCACCTATAATAAACAGAGCAATCATTTAAATCGCCAATATATCCTTCTCCTGAGCAGTTGCTTGCTGAGGCAAGGACGGTCACTCCAACTCCAGGTGAAACCATGGCTAAAAGTACAAAGTTAGAAATGCCTCTTGTTTATTTCACCTTATAAAACATACCAGGAATGTCAGGAACAAGAGCTTTTTTAACGGTGTTCAACAACGGGTACTTTTGTCCGCATATGCCCTGAAAGTCATCCAGGTCCAATGACCAAACCATTACCCCTCCAAGTTTTTCTCTTTTCATGTATTCCATCTTAAATAAATACAAAATTGTTTATAAATCAAAATTACAAAATGGGCAAAAATTAATTACCTTTTGAGTGATACTATAGCTGTCCTCAAAACCGACCCATTGATCTTTATTGACCATGTATGCAGAACCTGATCCTTCTCTGTATTTTCTCCAGCTAGTGTTTTTCTTCCTTACACAGACTTCATAATACGCCATAAAACCTGGCTGTTGGGTGAATCTAAAAAATTGAAATTGTTATTTTAATTATGACTTCTGGACGAAGGGTGAATTTACTTGGCTTCAAGTCCTGGAGATTTCACAGGAGAACCTGGTGACCATTTTTTCTCGCTCTCGAGCGTATAAGATCTACCAAAAAATGGTATGCCGAGAATCAGCTGACTACTGTGTACCCCTCGCTTCAACCAGTATTTGACAGCATAATCCTTGAAAAAAAAAAAAATTAAACAATGGTTTAAAAAAAATTACGAATAAATCTATTAAACAAAACTTACAACTGATTATTTTGAAATCGTGAGATGCAGTCTGGTGTGATGTAGGTTTAGAAAAACATTTTTTTTATCATGCCAACATTTTGATCTTTATTGAGATCATCATCAGGGCGCAAAGTGTGTGTTTTCTGTGTAGATGTATCATTGTAGTGTCTCAATAAAGATTGAAACGGCACGATAAAGAAAATGTTTCAGACCACAGCTCATGATATCTAAATAATCATTAATTAACGGTCACTAAACACCACACAAAACTTACCACGTTAAAGTACAAAGATAGTGGATCTTCTTCTTTAGACATAATGAGCGGAGAAGGATGGTTGGCCGCATCATCCCTTTCTTGATGAAAGTCAAAACTCTTTAATAGAACGAAATGCAAAAATGGCGCAATTACCGGCACATCGTAACCATCTTCTAGCCTAAATCTATAACCAAATAATTTAATTTTTACTTATTTCTTTAAATTTACTGTTGAAATGTACCTTGATGGTGACACGGAAGCAGTCAAAAGCCAGCCACGTGAGTCAAGCACTCCTGAAAGCTCTTCAATCAATTTGGAAAGGTTGTCTTTATCCTTGTTCTTACCACCTAGGTCTTCAGCACCTTCATTTAAATAAAATTAGAACCATTTTGAGGAGAAATATAGTATTTTTAATACCAGGATATTCCCAATGAAGATCCACTCCGTCGAAACCATTTTCAGCGATAAACTTCAACGTCGATAAAATGAATGTTCTTCGGTTTGAAGCATTTGATGTCATTTTGGAAAGTTTTCCTGATATTGAGATAAGGACTTTGAGGTTCGGGTTGCTCCTTTTAAGACCAACAATAGACCTGTATCCACCTGAAAAATATTTTTAAAAAACTCTAAATTCGCCAATTTCATGACCAATTAATATATTTTTAGTTGAGATAAAAAACGTAAAAAGTTTAAAAAACATTAAATTAAGAAGTAAATTATTAACAAATAAGATTTTTACCTTTAACAATGTCATATTCATTGTCAAGTGGTGAAATTTTTGATGTGAGAGTGTCCACTGTAGCGAATGCATAGATTATATGAGTGCATGCGAAAGGATCTATGTTTTCAGCAGTGAAAGTCGCTGGTGGTCTTCGGTACGAAGCCCAGGATTCAATGAAGCAAAATAGCCTTTTACCACTCTGATCTATAATTAAATTCAAGTTAAAAGTAGAGTCTGGACTTATTTTGATATTAACAGGGGAAAACTCACTGGACTGTCTTGTTCCAGGGACTAAGCGCCACCAAGGGCCGCGAGTGTACGGTGTAGGACGATGCTCTACAGCTTCCCTCAAAGGAGCATTCTCTTGAGATCTAAATGAAAATTTTCAAATTCATCTAATCCAACCCGACGGGAAAAATATTTAAAATTCGAAAACTTACCTTTCTCTTAATGTAGGGATTTTTTCAACAGAGTTCCGCAATGGAAGGCTCCCCCAGCCAAATGGCAGGCTGTAGGATGAAGTTCGGTGAAGAGGTGAAGGCCTGCTTTGTACCGAATCGCGCCTGAAGCCGCTCACTATTGTCAAAACCAGAAGGAAAACTCCGGCCAACCACATTTCTCTGTAATTATGTAATAATAAATCAGACAAATAAATTTAAAATTGTATCAATTAATACAGACCACCTAAGCGACTAAACATTCATCACATTCAGCTACTTACTGACATATCCAGATAAGGTGTCTAAGAACCACTTTTAAAACTTTAGCAGTTTTTTCTTTTAAATTCCACATTGTACTAAAGAAGCTTTTGATTTAGGAATGTTTATACTTTGTGATACGAGTGGTGGCTTGAGAAAGGCAAAAGGGAAAGTAAGTTTTAAGAGTCCCTCAGTGCATTTTAAACAATTGTCACTCCAATTTTGTTTGGGACACAATTAATATTTACTGTATAATCTGGTTTACATTATTGCTTTAATAATACATTGAAAATATTAAATAAATGTAATTTTGGGTATTGTTTACAATCTTCTGTTTATTTTCATATTCTGCGCACTAAATGTGCTTTTGTTTATGTATGTTCCTATATATTATACATTTTTACAAATTAACACATAAATTTATATAAACACAGTCTATTTTTCTATCGACAAAAATTTGCTTGAGATTGTACAAATTAATGTTTAAAAGACACTTTATGCTATAAAACAAAAAAATTTAGCATAATCTCAAGAGTAGGATGGTTAATGAAAGATATTTAAATTTTTGAACTTAAATGCCAAGTATTTGACCACAATTATTAGATTAAATGAAACAAGCTTTTTTAACTGCTCAATTCGGAAATTCACTATGATTGGACCAAAAGTTTCAGTACTTTTAGATGTTCATATTTGCTAATTTGTCTCTCTATTTATTAAACAAAATTGGCTAAGAGAGAGAAGGACCTATACAATTTTAATGGTGAAGAAAGAGAAAAAGATAGGGGGAGGGTAAACACAACTTTTAATAGAATTTTTCACTACTCTCCCTACTTTCCCAGTTTAAACTAAAAAATCATGTCATAATATATCTCGTTGGAAAGAGGAATGTTTTTCTACAAAGTAAGTCTAATTTGTCATAGGAAAATAATTGCTATCAGTACTTGTTTTAATCCGGAAGCTAGATGTTTTTTGTCTGGATTAAAATTATGAAAGATTTTCCGTGGAGACTGTATGTTGTTTCACATAGTATTAAACAGCTATTTAAGACAAATTGAATTATTTAATTAAAAATGGATTACTTACAATTTGCGAAGTTATGGAATTTTTTTTCTTTTTTTATATGGGGGTTCGTAACAGCAGAGGTCATATCAACTTTTGGGTGTCGGTGTTTTTTATTAAAACACTGACACCCCGAAGGTATCAAGTAATCTGGGGTAGCATAATTGTAATTTATTAGAATGACTGAAAGGCTTTATCCTCAATTATCCTGAGAAATGATGAGTACTCTGGGGTAATGTAAATTAACTGTAGTGTGAGAATGTAATTTATTAGCATGAATGGCAGGACTTATACCCAATTACCTCCAGGAATATCAACGACTCTGGGGAAGTGTGAATGTAATTTATTAGCGTGAATGGCAGGACTTATACCCAATTACCTCCAGGAATATCAACGACTCTGGGGAAGTGTGAATGTAATTTATTAGCGTGAATAGTAGGGCTTATTACCTCCAGGAATATCAAGGACTCTGGGGATAGTAAGAATATAATTTATTAACGTGAATAACAGGATTTATACCCAATTTCTATGAGTAATATCAGGACTCTGGGCAGTATGATTGAATTGTAGTGTGGACGTAATTTATTAGCGTGAATAGTAGGGCTAGCTGTTTTATCTTCTTTCTGTTTTAAGCGCATTTGTGTTTGTTATTTATGTTATTTTTGATGCTAACATAGGACAACGTGCTAACAGAAGTGTAAAGAAAAGATAGAGTAACAAATTTAACTGTTCTGATCATAACTTGGCTGAAGAAACGGGAAAAGAAATTGGATTAAAACGTGAGAAAGACAAGAAAAGAAAAACAAAGAAAGAGAGAGCTGGTGATAACCATTGTAGCTTACCGGCCCTAAAATAAAAAAAAAATAAAATAATATTTATTCGTACATAATACCACATTCTTGGATACGCATGTTCTCGTTGTTTCTTTGATAAAATGGCCGAAATATGATTGTCAAAACGGTTTAAACGGCTTTAGATAATGGACAAACTAGACTCAGAGCATCTAACTATTCATTCATTTAACTAAACATTTAATTTTATTGATTTTTAGTTGGGTTAAAGCGCCTAATGAATAAAATTAAAAATAAAAATAAATCAGAGGTGTTTTTAATGTACTGTGGCACAAGTTTTCATGAAATGTTCAGGCCGCTTAGGTCAAGATCCGCCATGATCTGTTGTGATTTAGGCAATGTAGAAAACTCCGATCCCCAATTTATTTTATTATGGTCAATTTTATTGCTTTATTTTTGTTTTTTCTAAAGTATTTTGGTTCCTTCAGTCTTAATGTTTGATCTACGCCACCCGGTCCAGCGATTTTGACAATTTCACGATTGTGACGAACCGACATTAAAATCATATTTCCGTATCTGCCGTTTCTAGGCGATAACAACGAGTAAACAAACTGTAATCTCCGCCGGGGAAGAAAAAGGCGTTGAAGACGCGAAGAGACGCGTCTTGAATACTGAAAAACTCCGAGAGTTGAACGAACTGGCAGAAACGGCATCTGACACGGGGGGAAAGGAAATCTGGATTGATTATCCTTTTTACGGGAGAGGAGTGAAAAAAAATGATATATACGATGGTGCCCAAGGCGTGGTCGATACGGAAAAGAAAAAAAAGTGCAAAAATCACCTCGGCTGGACCAGTTCCTCGGCAAAGTTTAATGACATCCAGACCAAGGACGGACTTTTACACACAAAACAAACACCTCAAAATTATTATTTTTTATTCTTCTGCACGCTTCCTTTGTTTGTTAATGCAAATTGAAAAGATCAACATATGAATAATTATAACTGTAATAAAATTTGAATAATGCGAAGGAGTAGATCTCTACTAAATAAAACATCCACCCTTTCTACCTATACATACAGTTTAAGTGCAATTATTTGAAAAATAAATATTCTTTTTGGCCCATCCTCATCCTAAATAGAAAATACTATCTTCTGGCATTGAAATCACCAACATAAAAAAAATTACAGTACTCTTTTCTGGACTAACTTATAATTTAATTCATACAATTTCTACCTTCGGAAATGAACGAAATCCATTGAAACAAATCAAGTACTTTCTATTTAGACATTAAAAATAAAATATAATTTCTTTTAGCCTTAATAATTCATCCTGGTTTTTTAGACTTTAGAATTTAAAATACTATAACGGTACTTCTGCATTTTCCGTCGAAATTTATTTACTTTTATCTATTAATAATAAAAGATGGTTATATTTTATTGGGTCGGTAAAACATTTACTCTAAACTATCCTTTTGGATTTGTTTAGCAGTGGGGTATTTTCGAATTAAATCTTTTTAAGTACTTACTATAACGGTACTTCAGCGTTTAATCCTGAAGTCCCGCCAAAAAAGGTGTTGATATATGTCAAAAATGAAATATGACCGATTATAATTTAATTTGTATATTTAATTTACCTCCTTTCAGACTTTTTAGACTTTAGTATTTTCCATATTAAACTTTTGTCGGTTTAACGGTACTTCTCCATTTTTGCAATGAAATCTCATAAAAAAATATCTCATTTAAAAACAAAAGATAATCATATTTTATATATTTTTTTGTAACAGTGAGGAAAATACTAGAAATACGCCTTTAAATTGCTACAATTACAAAGTAATTACATAGCATTTTGCATTGAAATCCCTTAAAAACGTGCACATAGAGTCTAAAAATAAAAGATAATTCCGTAAAAATCCTTTCATTTATCCATTAAAAGTAAAAGAGAATTAATTAATCATATTTTACTTATTTTTTTCAATAGCCAGGAAATTTTTTTTAAAAAACTTTAAACTTATACAAAAGCAATTGAGAATTTTGTATTGAAATCCCTTAAAAACGTGCACGTAGAGATTAAAAATAAAAGATAATTCCTTAAAAATTCTTTCATTTATCCATTAAAAGTAAAAGATAATTAATCATATTTTACTTATTTTTTTCAATAGCCAGGAAAATTTTTTTAAAAAACTTTAAACTTATACAAAAGCAATTGAGAATTTTGTATTGAAATCCCTTAAAAACGTGCACATAGAGATTAAAAATAAAAGATAATTCCGTAAAAATCCTTTCATTTATCCATTAAAAGTAAAAGAGAATTAATCATATTTTACTTATTTTTTTCAATAGCCAGGAAAATTTTTTAAAAAAACTTTAAACTTATACAAAAGCAATTTAGAATTTTGCATTGAAATCCCTTAACAAATATATAGCTATTATAGCGTAGTTATAGCGATTAGAAATAAAAAAATAATCAGTGATATTTTATTGATTACAAATTATACTTATTTGGAACAATCCTTTTAAATATATTATTTTCTTTTTCCCGTTACATTTTTTCTCTTTCTGCTTTTCTCTCGTGGGTTCATCAATCGATTATGAATAATTAATATTTAAAAGAATATATTAATGTCAGTATTGTTTTTTATTATTATTATTATTTTATTATTGCTATAATTATTATTTTACTATGTATATAAAACTAAATTTATTTGTAAAATATGTACTTCTAACTATCCTTAAAACTATAATAAATTACCGATAAATTACTAATTGTAATATTGTAGTTATAAATGACAATTATTTTATATGTGTAAATACGGCAAATTTGAGAGTAGATACGAGTGAAAATATAATTTGAATATATTAAAAAATTTCTGCAACATTTTAAAATGGGGGGGGGGGTTCAAAAGTACCATCCATCAAGAATGAAATAAATTACCGATAAAATGACTAATTATAATATTGCTGTTGTAAATGACAATCATATTACCTTTGTAGGAGAGGCAAATTTGAGAATAGATACGGATAAAAATATAGTTTGAAAATACAAAATGAAATGTACAACATTTAAAAGGGGGGTGGGGGTGGAGCGAGTTCTCAAATACCAACCATCAAGTACCAAATAAATTGACGATAAAATGACCAATAGTAATATAGTTGCAAAAGACTAGTAAAAATATAATGTGAAAATATTAAAAAAAAAAATTCTGCTACATTTTAACAAGGGGGGGAGGTTGAAAAGTACCATCCATCAAGATAGAAATGAATTACCGATAAAATGACTAATTGTAATAATGCAGTTGGAAATGACTAATGTATTACCTCTGTATGAGAGGCAATTTTGACAGTAGATACGAGTAAAAATTTAATTTGAAAAAAAAAAAATTCTGCGACCTTTTAACAGGGGGGGATCAAAAGTACCATCCATCAAGACTGAAGTAAATTGCCGATAAAATGACCGATGGTAATATTGTAGTTGCAAATGATTATTATATTACCTCTGTAAATAAGGCAAATTTGAGAGTGGCTACGAATAAAAATATAGTTTGAAAATGCTAAAAAAAATTTTTGCGACATTTTAACAGGGGGGGGGGAGGAGGATCAAAAGTACCATCCATCAAGACTGAAGTAAATTGCCGATAAAATGACCAATGGTAGTATTGTAGTTGCAAATGACTATTATATTACCTCTGTAAATAAGTCAAATTTGAGAGTAGATACGAATAAAAATATAGTTCGAAAATACTAAAAGAATTTCTGCGCCATTTTAAAAGGGGGCGGGGGTTCAAAAGTACCATCTATCAAGAGTGAAGTAAATTGACGATAAAATGACCAATTGAAATAATGCGGTTTTAAATGACTAATATATTACATCTGTAAATAAGGCAACTTTGAGAGTAGATACGATTAAAAATATAGTTTGAAAATACTAAAAAAATTCTGCGACATTTTAACGGAGGAGGGGGGGTTCAAAAGTATCATCCATCAAGACTGAAGTAAATTGACGATAAAATGACCAATTGAAATAATGCGGTTGTAAATGAATAATATATTACATCTGTAAATAAGGCAAATTTGAGAGTGGCTACGAATAAAAATATAGTTTGAAAATGCTAAAAAAATTTTTTGCGACATTTAACAGAGGGGGGGTGGTTCAAAAGTACCATCCATCGAGATTGAAGTAAATTTCCGATGAAATGACCAATGGTAATATTGCAGTTGCAAATTACTATTATATTACCTCTGTAAATAAGGCAAATTTGAGAGTAGATACGCATAAAAATATAGTTTGAAAATACTAAAAAAATTCTGCGACATTTTTACAGGGGTGAGGGAGGATCAAAAGTACCATCCATCAAGACTGAAATAAATTGCCGATAAAATGACCAATGGTAATATTGTAGTTGCAAATGACTGTTACATTACCTCTGTAAATAAGGCAAATTTGAGAGTAGATACGAATAAAAATATAGTTTGAAAATATTACAAAAATTCAACATTATTTTAACTGGAGTTTAATCAGTGCCCTCCCTCAAGACTGAAGTAAATTGCCGATAAAACGACTAATTGCAATTAGTTGTAAATGATGTATACATGTAAATAAGGCAAATTTTTGGAATAAATATGAATAAAAAAGAGTATTGAAATGATAAAGAAATTCTATTCTATCTATTCTTCTAAATGGGATTGTTTTATCAATACAACTGCTAAATTATGATTTTTTCCCCATTTTTATTACATTAGCTATCTGACAATTCAGTCTGGAATGTTTATGTGGGTCAGTCTATACTTTATATAAATTTGACTAGATTTAAAGAATTTTTTTTTTTTTTAAATCAACATGCAAAAATTAATTTAAAAAAAAATGGTTGCAATAAATTTTTTTATCAATCATCAATTTTTTAATAGTGTCTATAACTGGGAAAACAAAATTTGACCATATCATGGTACATTAGAAAAAAAATCAGCGGTCTTGATTGAAAAATCTCTTTGAAAGGCTGGCAATACCTTCGATTCATCTACACTCCATAAACTGAAGATGCGAGATGCTGGACGGGCGTCGGTCTGGCGACTACGGTTGTTATGCTCCGGGGATGGACGTCCGACCGAAGGTGCTCCCAGTCAACTCCCCACCATAGGCCCTTCGGAGAATAACCATGGAACAATGGGGAGCCAGGATGAATGGGAGAGCATCCCTGCTCTCCGGCTGACTCCTGTCCGCCCCCATAAAATAACGTCAACAGATAGAAATCTGCCATAAAGAAAAATCAAAAACATGCATGAGTTCGACAACCTACATGTTAGTAGAAAATATCATTTCCTTATTTTAACTCTTATTGCTAAATATAATTTTTATTTACGTATTTAATACTTTTTATTAGGTTTTTGTCCTTATCAAAATCCACGAGGTTCAGGTATTTTTGAAATATACAAAAATTTCGACCATAATCGTTGATACTCAATTTGAACCAACAATCTTTGCAACCACCTTATGGATGCTTTTTATACAAATTGTGAAAAAATCTTCGAAAATGTTTTGTTTTTCTTTACATTTCTTACTAAAACCAAAATCAAATATTGACGTTATTCCATGTTCAATCCTGAGGGCCGGCTTAAAAATAATAATAGATGTTCCTGTGTTTGGTATTGTCAAGGTTTTGCGATCGTCTCTTGAATACACTATTGAGCCCGAGAGAATTTCGATTTTTAACAAGGTTGTAAAGGACCTTCTACTATTTTAGTCCAAAGAAGGGATTCGTTGCAATTTGTGTCGGAAAGTTGAGCCGGAAGTAAATTTTTCCCTAAAGACATGACTTTATACCTCTAGTTTTCAAAATTAAGGTTTTTCTATACCTAGCTCAGTCGGATTTCAAACAATAAACATACAATAAGCACAAAAGACCTCTTTTCTGAAATCGTCTTGTTTGTCTTTTAAAGCAATTTCCGGATAAGATAAATAATTAAAATTAAAATTGTATAATCGTAAAAATCTAACATCACTAAATGTAAAAACACCACTCTTTAGTGAGATAACCAGAGCTAATTGGAAGGCACGCCCTTGGTTTGCAGATTACCGTAATACCGGTACATTTAATGACAGCTATTTCCAGAGCGTCAATTTTCGAACTAGATCGTTTAAAAAACGACCCAAAGTTGTTATGTGGGTTAATACAAAGTAATAAGTACACGAATTGATTGGAGAGCAGCTATTTTTAAATGATGATTTTTCTTCTGGTGTGTGATGGTTGGTGCATCGACAGTTTTGGTTTTGTGATTAGTGATGGTTTGTGCCGGGTAAAAATCAGTGTCATCGTGAATTACTCGCTGTTTGTTTTTAGGAATGCATTTCCATAATGGTTGATGTATGATCATCATCAGCAAACAAGACAATGCTCATTTTTGAATCTATGAAAGTCGAACCTTATAGCCGTAAGAGTTAGATCATAAGCAGTCCACTCATTTTTTGATGGGTGATGGTTCGTGAAGGATAAAAAGCAGTTTTGTCGTGAAATAATCACGGTTTGTTTTTAGGAATACGTAATGGATGATGCAGGATCATTAGCATCAAGAAAATTTGTTTTGCTTGTCTATAGCAAAAGCAAGGTATTATGCAGGCCATGGATCGTTGATCCTGTTGTAAGCAGTCTCATTATCAAATTTTAGGTGTTTATAACAATGTATAATCATCATGAGCAACATAAAGAAAATCTCATTGTTGGTCCCGCGTGATGAGTAATTGTTCATGCAATGCCATTTTCAGTATGCTGTTATTATAGGCAGTTCCATCATGAAATTCTAGCTGTTTTCCTGAACAGTGCAATAGAAGTCTCACTGCTGGTCCTTTAGGTAGCTGATGGTGGTTGATGTAGGGCCATAAACTTTCTCGTCGTGAAATTCTCGCGGGTTTTTTTTTCAGAATGTGTAACGGTTCGATGTTGTGTTACAGCACATTGTGTTTGTAGCCGTTGTCTTTCAGTAAGTATGGTTCCTGCTTAGTCATAAGCAATCCAGGGAAATACTCAGTTTTGCATGGATGATGGTTCGTGCAGGATAAAAAGCAATTTCTTCGTGAAATACTCGCTGTTTGGTCTTAGGAATACGTAATGGTTGAAGCAGGATCA
Organism: Cimex lectularius; assembly: GCF_000648675.2. Taxonomy (NCBI): domain Eukaryota; kingdom Metazoa; phylum Arthropoda; class Insecta; order Hemiptera; family Cimicidae; genus Cimex; species Cimex lectularius. The sequence goes on from NW_019392683.1 coordinate 1,747,901, forward strand.
ATAGAAACGTAAGAAAAATATTTTTGCTTGATCATTAGCAATAGCAAGGTTTTATGCAGGGCCATCAACCGTTCGTCCTATTATAACCTGTATCATAGTCAAATTTCGGTGTTTTCCATCAATAATTATGATGTCTACTGGGTAAGCATAAGAAGTGCTAGGCCAGTCTCAATGCTTATCGTTTAGGTGGCTGATGAAATACCCAGTTTCGAATGTTATTATGGATGAATAATGATTCGTGCGAGGTAGAAAGCAGGTTCAGCGTTAAAGACTCGCTGTTTGTTTTTAGGAATGCATAGTGATGTACGTATGTATGTACGAAAATTCTCAATGTTTGTTCCCGTAGGGTCACCGCCCCTATGCGCCTGGACAAGACCTACCATCTTCGCAGGAGTCCAGGGGTAACGGATGATGAGGCAATCTCCCCCTAACCTTCCCTTTCCATTCCTTTACCTTTTTCATTTTCTATCCTTATCCCCCCTTCTGTTTGGCAGAGGCTTCCTGGGTTACTGAACCCGCACCTCTCAGGCAACGGATGCATCAGTAGGGAATTCTTTGGAATTGTCGGATGGGTCACCTTAAAAATAATACTGTACTACGGAAGAGGGGACTCCAAGTAGCCCCAATTGAAGTTGGACTCGTGGTGGTCGTGATTTGCAAATAACTTGTTCCTCAGCTGGAGGGTACCAGCCAACCGGAACCGGAGATAGAGTGCCTTCTTTATCTCTTCGGGGGTGGTGAAAGACACGGTTGAAAAGCTGTGTCAGAAGCCATAAAACTGCCTTTTTTCAAGGCACCTGTATGGATGTCCTCTCATAAGAGCATTTCTGAACTCGGCTAGCATTGCACCATCTCGCTAGCCAAGGAATTTGACAAGTGTAAAATCGTAAAATCTTATAAATCATGCGTGTAAAATCTTCCCGGTGCTGTCCTAGGATGGCGTATGAGAAGCTCCCTTGGGGATGAATCTGGACGTTAAAGATCCTCAGTCTGATTTAACTCAGCTGAGTAAAGATGGGAACAAACAAACAAGGATAAGTAATTGTTTCTACAGGGCCATTTACAATAGATTTGTTATTATAGGAAGTTTCATCATCATATTTGGTACTTCCTACTTACTTGGTGGTTCCTGGTAGGTCATAAGCAGTCCCATAGGAGTCTCACTGTTGGTCCTTTTGGAAGGCTGATGGTTCATATTCTCAGCGAGAAATTCTCGATGTTTGTTTTTTTGCATGTACAATAATCAATAATGTGTTATAACCAGTCTCATCAAATCACATCCATACAATTACAACACTGTACTTCCTATATAAGTGTGAAGGTTCGTGATACATCATAAGCAGTCCTATAGAAGTATTACTGTTTTTAAGTGTTGTACTTCAGTAAGTGCTATGGCTCCTACTAGAAATAAGCATTATATTGAAACTTACATTGCCCTCAAGTAGGTGGAAATGGAAGGTTACATTGCCTCCATCATCCGTTAACCCTGGACTCCTGCGAAGAAGGTAGGTCTTGTCCAGGCCCATAGGGACGTTGACCCTACGGGAACAAACAATGAGAATTTTCTTATGATCGTACATCACTATGCATTCCTAAAAACAAACAGCGAGTCTTTAACGCTGAACCTGCTTTCTACCTCACACGAATCATTATTCATCTACAATAACATTCGAAACTGGGTATTTCATCAGCCACCTAAACGATAAACATTGAGACTTCCATAGCACTTCTTGTGCTTACCCAGTAGACATCATAATTATTGATGGAAAACACCGAAAATTTGACTATGATACAGCTTATCGCAGGACCAACGGTTGATGGCCCTGCATAAAACCTTGCTATTGCTAATGATCAAGCAAAAATATTTTTCTTACGTTTCTATTGATCCTGCTTCAACCATTACGTATTCCTAAGACCAAACAGCGAGTATTTCACGAAGAAATTGCTTTTTATCCTGCACGAACCATCACACATGCAAAACTGAGTATTTCCTTGGATTGCTTATGACTAAGCAGGAACTCTCCTGAAACTGAAACTCACTCTTACTGAAATATAACGTCTATAATTTCATGGCAAGACTACTTGTAACACAACATCGAACCGTTACACATTCTGAAAAAACAAACAGCGAGAATTTCACGACGAGAAAGATGATGACCCTACATCCACCATCAACCACCCAAAGAACCAACAGTGAGACTTCTATTGTACTGTTCAGGAAAACAGCTAGAATTTCATGATGGAACTGCCTATAATAACAGCATATTGAAAATGGCATTGCATGAACAATTACTCATCACGCGGGACCAACAATGAGATTTTCTTTATGTTACTCATGACGATTATGCATTTTTATAAACAAACGACGAGAATGTTGATGACCCCGCATGAACAATGAGCCACCCAAAACACAAACAGAGAAACTTCCATAAAATTGTTCAGGAAAACAGCAAGAATTTCATGATGAAACTGCCTATAATAAAAGTATACACAATCACTCATCGTACAGATGAGATGGTCGATGGTCCTAAGGATCCTACATCACCCACTAAGCATTCTTAAATACGATACCATACCTAAAGCATACCTAAATACCAAACGATAAACATTGCATCCGTAGCAGTATGCTTAACTACAAGAAACTATCATACTTACTGATGGAAAACATCTAAAATTTGATTATGAGACTGCTTATAAGAGGATCAACGGTTCGTGGCCTGCATAAAGCATTACTGTTGCTATAAACAAGCAAAACAAATTTTCTTGATGCTATTGATCCAGTATCAACCATTACGTATTCCTAAAAACAAACAGCGATTATTTCACGACGAAACTGCTTTTTATCCTCCACGAACCATCACCCATCAAAAAATGAGTGGACTGCTTATGAAATTGTCCTCAAGTAGGTGGAATGGATTATGTGTCATCAACTTTCTCATGAAATCCTCGTTGTTCTCCGTTTATAATTCTTACAGGGTCATCAGTAGTTCAATGAAATTCTTGCCGTTTGTCCTTCAGTCAGCAGGGTCATCAATAGTCATATTATGTAAGTAATTAACTAACTGATTGTTTTTGATACTGTATCTATAATGGTTGGCGTAGAGTTATGAGCAGTATGATTGAAAACTACTACCGTTTGATCTTTAGTGTATTGGTAATTATAGATTCTTATGAAGACTTATCATGAAATTCTCAGTTAGACCTTCAGTATGTGTAGGCTAGCGTGCACGGTCATATCCAGTGTCATGAAGTTATCGTTGTTGAATCCTTCAATACGCATGATGGGGGTTATCAGTCATATAGGATAAAGCTTTTTTATAATCCTTTATGTACAAATATAACAGTACACTGGTTCATTTAACGTTCTTGACCAAGAAATTAAGTGCGAACCTTGCTTTAAGGAAAAACGATTTGAATTCTGTGTAACTAAAAATTGTCAAAAATAATAGCTAATTTTGAAAAGTTCTGTGTGTTGGTGATTGAGTTACTTATTTGGGTCCGTCTTTACTCGCGGATTTACAAACAATAAACTCATTTTAAACAAAATTAGCTATTCCATTACACATGACTATGATCCAAGATAGTTTCACCTAATTTTTTGTCGTGTAAAGGTCATAGTCCTCTACCAATGGGGGTCAAAATAAGAAAAAGTCCTTTTCAGGGATGGTAATTATTAAATATTCAAATGCAGCAAAACTGGTCCGCGAAGTGTGACCGACCGGGAAGGAATGCAAAATCCTCAAGAGCTTTTCGTTCTTTTTTCCCCCTACGAGTTTTGCCACCTGGAAGCACCTTGTTTTTTATTTTGGAGATTAGCAGGGGAATATACCAGCTAGCGGGATTACTGACCGGCCAGTTGTTTGGAGTTTTAATAAGTAAACGGTATCTTTTAATAAAGGAAAAACTTTTTTTTTGACCAGTTATGTATTGTCAAGATTTTTACACAATTTTTATTAATAGTTAGTGTTTTACTATGGTTGCATTTTTAATTTTCAATCTTGAATTGTTGAATGAATTTTGATTATTACATTTTATATAAGAAAAGTATAGTTTTACTTAAAATTATAATTTTTTCACTTTACACATAATTTATAGCCTTTTATAGAGTTTTTATATTACTAGAATCTGGCATCAAGTTTTATTGAGTCTTGAAATTTAAAAATACGCCCTAACTGTTTGAATATTCAAATGATTCTTCATTTCCGATGCAGTTAAAATATACGGGTGAGTCATTTTTTGACGCACCATTGGAAAATCAACGTGTGTGCGTTTAAATCTGACTCGAGGCTTGTTAGTCTCGTACCAAAAACTAGGCGAGTCACTTTTCGACGCACCATTCGTTACAAATTAGTTTTAGTAGGTTGGAAGGAAAATAAACAAAACCAATATTATTAAAACATTATTCAAACACAATGTAAAAATTTAAAAAAAAGTTCTTCACAAATTAATTTGATTAAGGTTTAAGAGTATTTTTTTCTGGCAAAGTAAAAAAATTAAATAAATGTAACAATCTCCTTTTTTCTGGTAAAGTAAAAAAATTAAATAAATGTAACAATCTCCTTTTTTCTGGTAAAGTAAAAAAATTAAATAAATGTAACAATCTCCTTTTTTCTGGTACAGTAAAAAAAATTAAATAAATGTAACAATGTCCTTTTTTCTGGTAAAGTAAAAAAATTNTATATATATATATATATATGAATAAACAACTATTTTCTTTTTCCTTCTCATCAGAGACAGTTTCCGTTCAATGTTTTGCAGTCGTGCCATGTCACCGGTGACCCTCGCCACTGGTCGAATGCAAAAGAAGGCTTTACGAGGTGAGGGATTTCCGAAAGGGTGAATTCAGAACACTGATGACTTTGGGACCATTGCCAGAAGGTCGTAAAACGAATCATTTTGCCGTCTTCTGTGGCAACAATGCGTCATTTGCATCAAACTACGTTCGCCTATAAAGATGATGACAAGCTATGCAAAATTTTGACTTATGATTTTACAAGTTGGTTTACTTTTTACTAATTCCGAAGATAATTTCGACGTATTTCCAAAATTTCCTTTTAGAAGTAAAAACACAAAACTCGCTTTTTATGGCCTTCTCAAACCGTTTCTCTAGGGCATTGAACAACCCTTGTCTAAATTGATGATTATAGTAATGGTGATGATAATGATGAGGGAATACCGGGAAGTAGGGGGTTTTGTATTCCCCAAGCACAGAGGTCTTTTGGTTTATTGTACTTTTCCTAGTTCCTTAGTTCAGTTCAATTGACTCAATTGACCTTCTTTTAAGAAGTAGAACATCATTGTCTCATTGCTGCAATTCATTTTCAGGATCTTCTTGGCACCCTAGGTTATGCCTCAATTGCGTGGTTGCTTCCCATTATGCCCATCCATTCTGCTACGCCTATAAAAAGTTCAGTTAATATTTTTCTTTCGTTGATTTCATTTGATATTATTCTGATCCTTAATCCTTTTTCAATGTCTCTCAGGTAGGCATTTAAATGGGTACGACAGTGTCAGGGCTATAACATTATTAGAAGAAGGATACAGCCAGCATGAAGAGACTGAGGATAAATAACTCTACAATAGGAAAGCGCATCAGAGAAACAGGGCTTTACACTAGAAAGCACTAGATAGGGTCGACCTAGATCTGCAGATGAAAGAGACGATAGATTCATCCGCCATCAGATTCTACGAAACCACAGCATTACAGTAATTAGATAAGAAATCTGGTAAGACAAGTTTGAAATGTTTCGTTTTCTCCAGGACGTAAGAAGAAGGATCAAGGAAAATAACCGCAGGCTCGTGGACCTATTTTTACCACAGCTCAGAAAATGGCTAGTCTTCAATTAGCACGGAAAACATGTGAATTGGACATTAGAAGATAGGGGATAAGTTCTCTTTACAGATGGGGTGAGAGTTGGCCTTAAATCTTCAGATGGGCAGAATTCTTTGTGGAGACGCTCAGGAAAAAGGCACGCCCCGTGCTGAACGGTTCTCCAGGTGGCATTCCATGGTGGGTCATTGATGTTCTGGGGAGGCATTCCTTGGACGCCCGCACCGAATTGGTTGTGCGAGGAAGATCTCTAACTTCACAGAGGTATTTACAAGACATAATCGAATAACATGTAGTGCCAAACCCCCCCCCCCAACGGTAAGAGATTTTTTCAAATGCAATATAATGCCAGGTTCTGTAGAGCAAATATTGTGGATGACTATCTGAATAAGGTTGGTATTGAGATCTTGATATGACGAGCTCGAAGTCCAGATTTGAACCCAATCGAACAGGACTTTAGGACAACTTTAGGACCAACTTAAGTGACGAGTACGAATGCGAAACTCAGGTCCTAACTCCCTAGAAGAATTGAAAACGAAGGGGTTTTATCAGATCATAAAGTTTTTAGGTGTATAAAGTTTGTAGTGGAAACCTACGGTTCACCACGGTACCCGCTAGGTGTTACAGGGATGGTTTGATCTCGCCCTCCACTCTGCGGCGAATCAGAGCAGAGCCAGTGTGTATATGCACATGCAGGAGCACTGCCTCACTGGATTCAGACTCGTCTACTCGGCGAGATCTCACCTATCACCTCGAGACTCGTCTCTTCGACGAGTTCTCGCTTGTCACTAATGAAGTACCTACGACAATGGCAAGAGTACTCTCAGCGTTAACCGTAGAGCCGACTTGGCTACAGGCAAACCGTTGGAATCGGCCAACTGCTGCACCAGAGTCCCTTCAACCGAAGTAGAGTCATCCGACTCACATCCACGGACCTCAACCAACTGCTCTCTGTACAAACAGGCACACACACTCGGTTTAGGCCTCGATACATCGTCTCAACGCTACGCTTCCAAACAACACCGTCCCTTGTCAGGGCCACCAAAAAACTCCCAGTCACTAAAAGTTAAATTAAAGTGAGTACGTATGTCCGCAAGTACTTGTCATCCTCGAGTATGACATGAGATAGCGAGACCCAGCGGACCAGAATAGTCAATCATGTTCAAACCTTCTTGTGCAAAAAAAATACCCGCAGGCTGTGTGTATCCGTCAGGCTTTGTCTTTTGAGGCCTCCATGCCATCGCACCAACAAGACTAGGACAAATTATGAAATGTTCCGCGGTTTCTTCTTCTTCCTGGCAATATCTGCTCAGACTTGTTTTGCTGCTCTGAGTCTATATATATCCTCAGGAGTCAGCGGGCCAAGTCAGCAGTTCTACTGTCATTCCATTCCTGAATCGTTCTAGGTTTGTAGTAATTGTGCTGTTAAATTCTACAACGTCCTTTGAAGGAACTAAATTTTATTATTCTGTCCTGGAAAAGCAACCCCATTGGACCTCGAACATTTCTTCTTAACCAGTTCTTAACCCATTATCTCATCGATTTATATTGTTGGTATGCCCCAAAAGGGTTCAGGGCCGATAGGTGTCCTGATTAACTATCCTTAGTCAGTTTATCGGTCTCGTCGTTGCCCCCAATGCCTGACAGTGTCTTGATGCAATCCAAATTGGTTCTTGACTTTCTGTCGATGAGGCTCTGAGTCTACATGCCTCCGGTGAGAGCAGTCCCACTATAATTCTACTTCTGGAACGCCCTAGGTTTAGTAATTATGCTGTTAATTTCTGCGGTCCTGTAACCAACATATGCCAGTCCTCGTATTTAAATGTAAGGCTTTTTACCAGATCCTAAAGTTTTTCAGGAATTCTTCAGGATTTTGTCAGAAATCTTTTCCTAGGAATAAAAAGTCGTTTAACGGATGTGATTCGATGTGAGGCAAAATACGAATAAACATAATACACACATATAATACATTAAAATTGAAGGGTGGCGGGTATGTTTTTCCAGTTAAATTTCTTCCTGAACAACATTCGTAGTATAACAAAGTTATTCAAGACTTTGCCACACACGGTTAAACTTCAAAAAGTTCACAGGAAACCAAAGTTGAAAAGTAGAGCAACAAATACAACATACACACAAAATATTAATTTAAAAATTACGTAAAGTTTAAAAGTTAAAACCTCACGCATCCCGACCAAAATTGGTCTATTGGTTGCAATCTTTATAAGACTCTTCTTTATGGGTAAGGATTTTTACCAGATCCTAAAGTTTTTTTTAGCGATTCTTCAGGATTTTATCAGAAATCTTTTCGTAGAGATGCAAAGTCGTTTAACGGACTTGATTCGTTTCACTAAAGGGAACAAAACTTCTTTTTTCTATTATAATTTTATATGTGCAATTTTTTGTACTTTACTCAATAATAATTGTTTTTTAAATGTCATTTTTACAACCAAACCTATTTTTGTAGGCAAAATATGATTAAACATACACATATAATACATTAAAATTAAAGGGTGGCGCGTATGTTTTTCCAGTTAAATTTCTTCCTGTACAACATTCGTAGAATAACAAAATTATTCAAGACTGAGACACACAGTTAAACTTCAAAAAGTTCGCAGGTAACCAAGTTGAAAAGGAGAGCAAAAAATACATCATACACACAAAATATTAATTTAAAAATTACGAAAAGTTTAAAAGTTAAATGTGTTAAAAGTTAAAACCTCACGCATTCCGACCAAAATTGGTCTATTGGTTGCAATCTTTATAAGACTCTTCTTTATGGATAAGGATTTTTACCAGATCCTAAAGTTTTTTTTAGCGATTCTTCAGGATTTTATCAGAAATCTTTTCCTAGAAATGTAAAGTCGTTTAACGGACTTGATTCGTGTCACTAAAGGGAACAAAACTTTATTTTATTTTAATTTTACATGTGTAATTTTTTTGTTCTTTACTCAATGATAATTGTTTTTTTAAATGTCTTATTTTTTACAATCAAACCTATTTTTGTAGGCAAAATATGAATAAACATACACATATAATACATTAAAATTTAAGGGTGGCGCGTATGTTTTTCCAGTTAAATTTCTTCCTGTACAACGTTCGTAGTATAACATAATTATTCAAGACTGAGACACAGTTAAACTTCAAGAAAGTTCACAGGTAACCAAAGTTGAAAAATAGAACAAAAAATACATCATATCCACAAAATATTCAGTTAAAAATTACGTAAAGTTTAAAAGTTAAATGTGTCGATCTCTGTTTACGACCTCACGCCCACCGACCAATATTGGTCTATTGTGCAATCTCTATCAGACTCTTCTTTATGGGTAAAGCTTTTTACCAGATCATAAAGTTTTTCAGGAATTCTTCTGGACTTTATGAGAAATCTTTTCCTAGGAATGCAAAATCGTTTAACGGCGTGATTCGTGTCACTGAAGGGAACAAAACCTTTTTTAAAACTTTTTTTTTAATTTTTAATTTTATGTATAATTTTTTTGTTCTTTACTCAATAATTGTTTTTTTTAAATGTCTTATTTTTAAACCAAACCTGTTTTTAGTAGGCAAAATATGAATAAACATACACATATAATACATTAAAATTTAAGGGTGATATTTTGTCCAGTATGTACATAAATATATTTTTTGTGGTTGATTTTTTTTTCCTTGGCTACAAGTGTTATTGTATTTATTATTTAGTTATAATCTGTTCTTTTTATCTAATGTTAAGTTTTTAAATACTAAATTTTTATGTATGTTTCGTGTACTCTTGACTGTTCACTTTTGGATTATTTGACTCGTTTGAACTGCAATAAAATGAAAAAAATGAATGAACTGCCGACCAAGTTAAACTATAAGTGAATTTATTGAAATATAAGTGAACTATTTTTCCTTTTATTTGGATTAAAGAATTGAAATTCAGTAAGTTTCTTAGAGTAATAATATTAAGCTCTCCAGTACTTTGGTGACGATGGAGTAAAAAAGTAGGCGATGGCGACGTCCAAAGATAAGAAGTAGGTGGTAGGTCAGGAGTCTCAACAGTTCTTTATCTTCTCGTAAAGAACATGATTATCTCCTCTAGGCCACAAACGCAAGCCTTTATTTTGATAAACTTTTAAAAAGACTGATTAATTTTAGTTCAACATGTCTCAAGTTCAATTCCATTTGAAGTGATTAAGTAATTTAGGTGAGTAAACTTCAGATTTTGTTGGTTGTTTATACTTGTCCCAATGACCTAAAGTGCATGTGTGTTTGTTATTCTTACCCTGTTCTTATTAATCTATTTCAATCCTTGGTTTTTTTTAAGTTTTAAACTGTGTTCAATGAATTCATCTTGCAATTTTATTAATTTAAATTATAATTCGACTGTCTTTTTGAAATAACGCTAAGAAATTTTCAGTTCCAGGAGAGAAAGAATCAGCAGCTGGAGTAAATAATCAAAACGATACTGGTTTATAATGGAGAACGAGGCGAGTAAAAGCTCGCAGTGGAAGCTTGAAACGTTTACGCCTGTTTTTCTCCTTCTAACTGCCGTCCCGCTTGCTATCATGCTCTGGTTGGGCAATGTAGCTTTCAATATAATCAAATCTGGAAATGATGGTATTGTTGTACATTTATATACTTTGGACAGCTATTAACTATATTTTTAAACTGTACACTAGATAAGGTTTGTTTTAAAGGGAGCTTTGGACCGCTGTCTCGTACAAGGCTTGGTTGAGATTTCGTTGGAGCCTCTTGTTTTGTCTGCTTTTCTTGTGTTCCTGGTTGACCTCGGGAAGATAATTTGTTCTCACTTCACTCAGACAAGTTTCATAATAGGAAAATCAACCCTCCCATTCCAGATTTCAACTAGTTGTGTTGTTAAATTAGCGAAAACATTATTAAGTTGAAGATGGGATGATGTATCGACCCGCTTGTTGAACAACTTGAACAGAGGGTCTTCGGTGAGGTCACAACAGAAACGACAATTTTTATTTTACAATTATATCGAAGCCCTGATGATGACGACATAATTGTCGAAAGCTCGGCAAAAACTTAAAAAATTGTCCTTTCTGTATTGACCTCACCGAAGATCCTTCTGTTGAAATTATTAAGTTGGTTCCAGACATGCGATATTCGCCGAATGCCGCCGAATATTTGCCAGGTCTCAAGATGCTCGTCTTGGCATTCGCCAAATAGAGTGCTTACGGGATTTTTACAACCAGTTTGTGCAGAAACAGCGAATATTCTGCTACTGTTCATATTCAATTACTGTTTTGAGTAATGGCTTCAGACTCGGCCACAAATCAGCCAGAGAGTACTGTTGCCCCATCTTACTTTCGATCAGTTTCAAAGCATTCCAAATTATTGGTTCATTTATATGGTGTTGATAGAGGAACTCCAAAATTGTAATGTTGGGCCAATCCATTCTTAACCAACAGAAACAATGCTATGTTGTTCTTTCATTAACACGTTTATACTAGTTAGGAATTGTTTATTATTTAAAAAAAAAAAACAGTAGTTAAGTACTAAAGTAGAAAGTAGAAATATACTTTTGATCCGTTTCCAAGCACTTGTTCTGATTTCTTAATTCGGAAGAGAAGCGTTCCAAATTTTTGGTTCAAATTGAGGAACTCCAGGACTGTTAAATTGGACCAACAGAAATAAAGTTATGTTTTTCTTTCATTAACACTTCTATACTTGTTAGGAATCGTTTATTATTAAAAAATAAATATCCGTAAATAGAAGTAAATAATAACTGTTGATTGATGATTACATTTCATGATTGATGAGTACAGTTGATTTCCGAATGTTTGGATGCTTTGAGTTGGGCAACTTCATCAATATTCATGCACTTTGAAGTGGACAAGAAAAACCAACAATTAGCTGAGGTGGTGAGCATCAAATATTGTCGCCCGGTGAATAACGAGCACCGATCCTCACTAGTCTGGATTTGGCGAACCTTTGCTCGGCATTTGGTGAATCCACATGTCTAGAGCTACCTTTACACTGCTTCATTTGGGATGCTTAACTTACTTTCAAAGAATATTGTAACTTATTAAATTGTAACGACTGTGTGCTACTCCCCCTCATTGCAAGAATGACTGATTTTTTTTAGCCCAGGGCTTTCTAATTGAGGTACCCTTATAAGCTCAGCCAGAATCCTGAACATCCTCTTCTCCTTACTAGGTTGATGCAATTGCAGCAGCTGCGCCAGATATTCTGTTGGAGATGGTCCTCAGAGTGTCTTATCCCCATTAAACCTGGGGTAGTGGTCTTCCTCAAGAGTACATGCAGCTCCTGCTTAGCTGTAATTCTTTCCAGGTCCTTGTGCACAAGGGTCGTCAATAGTAAATACTAAAGCTAGTTCTTTTTTACGACTTGCCCACGACATAGTAACCCTCCCTCTTATGGACTTAGGACCCTACTTCTCTTTCTCTTTTATGCAGTGATTTTCCCCCAGAATGCATCTTTTGTTTTTATCCATTTTTTTTTTTTTTTTCAAAAAATATACAATTTTATTCATCACGTCTGCCTTGTTTTAATAGGGTGACTTTGGGAAAAATATTAAGACAAATAAAATTTTATTATTTTGTCCAGTCTCTCATGAGCCAAAACGTTTTGATGTAACTTTCCAGAATAGTGAAAAGGAGAGACGTAACTATTTCAAATGCTCATCAATGTACATATTTTGAAAGGTTTTTTGATCTGAATTCATTGGTGCAAATGGTTTTCAATTTGAAAATCTCAGGTTATTCAAACCAAGAGCCAATTTTTTCTTGATTCACTCCACTTTTTCTTTTAACATTTTTTACCATAAGTCGAGCCGTATAAAAACTAAAATTTAGTGTGATGATTTTTAAGATGAGTGTTAACTATGTATTAAAACATTCCAGTCTTTTTTTGGGATTACTTAAAAGCCTCAAGTGCCAACAAAACAATTTTTATTTATGTTTTTTTAATTATCAGTTAATTCCTTCTTTTTTTTTCTTTTTTTTTTTCCGGCTGGCTAACTACTAGGGTCATTGCCGGCACCTCATGAATATAAGCTTCGTGCATTTTTCTTTGTTTCATTTCAACTTTATCTCTATCTCATTCACTATATCTCTTCTTTTAATTTTGTTTCCTACCGACCAAACGGAGGAGTGTCTTGTTGCTCTTTCCTACCATCCCACACGTGGTTTGTTAAAAATACTTCAATATTTACAGACTCACGAACAATACCCACTCACGCTTATTTATTACCTAATCTACAGTTGGCAGGGCTCAGAGTAAAGGTGCACGACTGAGGTCCTGCCCCTACAACTAAATAAAAAGTCGGTAGGATAGTCATAATCCTACCGACTTTCTTCTATTCATGCTAATAAATACATTCATACAGTATGTACAGCATTTCATTCATCCATTAGACTAATTTCCTTTTGACGGGCTTGTGGAGTACTCGATATTCCTCGACATCCACGTCCATTTACACAAAACATTCACGCTAATAAATACATTCATATTGGAGAGGTCACAGCATCTCGGTAGTATTACTACAACCTTGATAGCGACCTGTCCCTCACATCACACAACAAATATATAATTACCTAAACTAATTTGGCGGGCCTTTGAGTTAATTGATATTCAGTCACAGCCACAGCCAGATATACCTCATCACTCACGCTAATAAATACATTCACACTGCAAAATGGAGATATACCATGTTGGTTGGTTATATGTATCCATACGCATTTATCAATTTTAAGTACCTAATAAGATTATCTTTGAAGTCACTGTTATGCTTAAGAACTATTTCCAGATTAGATGGTAGGTCACACTGTTCTCGGTACTCTCTTAACTTATTACATTCCTCTAATAGGTGTCTCACCGTTACCGGGTTTCCACAGAGTGGGCAGCGTTTTTGACTTCTACCCACTAAGAGGTGACCGTGCGTGAGACGGGTGTGACCTATTCGCAACCTTGTTAATATTATTTTGTTACGTTTTTCAAAATTCTCCACGGGCCATGGCCTCACCGTACTTTTATGTATTTTTACTTTTTCATTACTTTCGTTCCAGCGAGCCTGCCATTTGCAATAAATCGAATTCATTTTTGTTTTTAGATCCTTCAGGCTAATGGTCGGGGTCATGTGGGGTCATTAATTCCTTTAAATTTGTATTTGTGGACCAAAATTTGCATCAAGCTGAATCACACTTTAATGGGCAACATCTAGAGCATCCTGTTAGCCATGTTATTTGACGGAATTATTGCTAAGTTTTGAAACATCTGAAACGATTAATTTACCTACCAGTTAAAATTATAAACAAATAGATTGATTCTTGGTTGAAGAGGATTTGATTTTTCTGAAAAACAATGTTCAGAAGTAGTATTTTACAAATAACTTGAGAAAGCTTGCTCCAAATTAAAAATTGTTTGCAATGTTGAAGTCAATGCAGAAAAACCGCCAGAAAAATTATTTCTGTATAATCTTGTGCCTCGAGCTACACTTCCGCTTGATCTCTCTACGCTAAACCTCGTTTTTACACCTATTTAATTACCTGTTTTATTTATCTTATGAGTCAGTTCTTATTTAATTTGTGAAATTTGAGAATAAGACTCCAAATTATACAAGACTATGATTGACTCAGGCCTAAAGTAGCGTTGTTGACTGAAATTGATATGTTACAGAAAAGACCTTGGAAATATTTTTTGACAAACGTACAATACATTTAAATTGTCCACATTGAATTCCTTTCCTTTTATATATACAGGGTGAGTCAATTTTCGGTGCACCATTGGAAAATCAACTTGTGTGCATTTAAATCTGACTCAAGGCCTATTTCTTTTGATTTTAACATTAAAAAAAGGAAGCGAGTCAATTTTTGATGCACCATAGGAAAATCAACATTGGTGCATCTAATTATGACTCGGCACATTTTATTTTGTTAGTCTCGTACCAAAAAAATAGGTGAGTCACTTTTCAATGCACCATTCGTTACAAATTAGTTTTAGTAGGTTGGAAGGAAAATAAACAAAACCAATATTATTAAAACATTATTCAAACACAATGTAAAAATTTAAAAAAAATCTTTAGAAATTAATTTGATTAAGGTTTAAGAGTATTTTTTTCTGGTAAAGTAAAAAGATTAAATAAATGTAACAATCTCCTTTTTTCTGGTAAAGTAAAAAAATTAAATAAATGTAACAATCTCCTTTTTTTCTGGTAAAGTACAAATATTAAATAAATGTAACAATCTCCTTTTTTCTGGTAAAGTAAACAAATTAAATAAATGTAACACTCCTTTTTTCTGGTAAAGTAAAAAAATTAAATAAATGTAACAATCTCCTTTTTTCTGGTAAAGTAAAAAAAATAAATAAATGTAACAATCTCCTTTGTTAGCAAACCAAAAATGTTCAAAATCATTATAATAATTGTTCGAACAGACCTCTATTTGCTGCAACACAGTATCCTAGTCTATCGTAAAACGATGATCGGACAAAAAAAAAAAAACTTTTAAACCTTAATCAAATTAGTTTGTGAAGAATTTTTTTAATTATTTTTACATTGTGTTTGAATAATGTTTTAATAATATTGGTTTTAAGAAGTTCTTTTCAGAGGATCTTCGGAAGAGGTCAAATACCTCAAGAAATTTTGACCTCTTCCGAAGATCCTCTGAAAAGAACTTCTTGTATCCAGCAGGTTGATAATCTATTTTCATCTTAATATTGGTTTTGTTTATGTTCCTTCCAACCTACTAAAACTAATTTTTAACGAATGGTGCATCGAAAAGTGAGTCGCCTATTTTTTGGTACGAGACTAACAAAATAAAATGTGCCGAGTCATAATTAGACGCACCAATGTTGATTTTCCTATGGTGCACCGAAAATTGACTCAGTTTCTTTTATTAACATATTAATCAAAGGAAATAGGTCTTGAGTCAGATTTAAACGCACCCAAGTTGAGTTTCCAATGGCACGTCAGAAAATTACTCACCCTGTATATATATAAAGTTCTTCTTTTTTGTAATTTCTTAATCCCACTTTTGAAATCATTAGCACTCGGTTATAGTCTGTGAAGTAAAACATTGTGATTTGTTTGTGCGGGGTCAAACATTTGTCATTCTAGTCCGACTTTGCATGCACTCTGGTTTTGTCTGTCATGTATGTTTCAAATAATCGGAGACAATCAAGCGACATATTTTAAATATGGACTTAAGTTAGTCATGTCTGATTATCTCTGAGTTCAGTTTTTCTTGATTTGTATGAATATTTATTAGAAACTGTTCTATGTAAAATTAAATCATACTGTTTTTTTAGATGTGATCCCTCCAACCAGATGGCTCATGTCTACATTAGCCCCGATGCTTGTCGTTTCTTGGGGTTTAAAAAAAAAGTCTCTCAACAAAAGTGGTGCCATTGTTGGTGTGTGCCTTTTTATAATTACAGCAATTCAGAAATATAAAATTTATAAACAATTCTTTCACAGGTTTGTTTATCGGTTTTATTCTGACCCTTTCCAACTATGGATTCATGTTGTCCCTAATTGTTATGTTCATTACTTCATCCCAGGCAACCAAATTCAAATCAAAGCTAAAAAAGAGACTCGAAGTCGATCATAAAGAAGGTAAGCATGCAAGTTTTGTTAAAAAGGAATGGAAATTTTGTATAATATTTATAGGAGGTCAGAGGAACTGGATACAAGCGCTGTGCAATGGGGGGATGGCAACACAGCTCGCGCTACTTTATTTACTAGAGGCTGGAAGTGGAGAAAGACCAATAGACTTCATCCAAGACTATCGCTCATCCTGGTTAGCACTTGGTGTTGTAGGTAACTTTTCTCTATATAAATTGTTTCTCTAAATGTAATTGTACAAGTTTTGAATTTTTCTTTAGGAACTATAGCATGTGCAAACGCTGATACCTGGGCTTCAGAGTTAGGCACCGTTTTATCCAAATCCGATCCTTGGTTAATAACTACTGGCAGGAAGGTTCCAAAAGGTGAACGGTTAATTATTATTCAAGACATTGTCGTCAATTTCAGTTACATTTTAGGTGTGAACGGTGGCGTATCACTGATCGGACTTTTAGTGAGTCTTGTCGGTGGGTGTGTGATCGGTGCGAGTTATTACCTGGTGGTTGTTTACACAGCAGATAGTAAACACATCGGGGAATCACCACCACAATGGCCCATCATTCCGACTTCAGCTTTGGCCGGCCTCCTGGGCAGTGTAGTCGATTCTGTCTTAGGCGCTACACTCCAGTACTCTGGTTAGTATATTAAAAAAAAAAAAAGTCGTAAACTTGACATGTGTTTTGTCCAGGTGTGGATAAAAAGACAGGATTGGTCGTTGAACATGTTGGACCAGATGTGGTGTACATTTGTGGGAGACGGATTCTCGACAACCACAGTGTGAACCTAATTTCAACGATAATCACCGGACTGGTCACGCCGCGGATAGCCAACATGATCTGGCCATATTAGCCACTAAAACATTCCCTCCATTAAAAAAAATATATAAATGTCCTAGGTATTATTATTATTCAAGAAAACTGTAAATAAGTCTTTATGTATATGAAGAAATAAAACACTTTGAATATTGTAAGTGTTTGGTTTTATTATTAACCAGTTCATTATTTGTAATCCTGATCCATGTACATAGCTTTTCAAAGGAAGTTATATTTGTTAATACTTATTAGCTATTACCAACTAAAAAAGATATACAAACATGAATTTACCAGTACAAATCTATGTAGAAAGATTTTTTTTTTTTTTTTAGAAAAGCAGACACAAGAAGAATCTTCCTCAGATTATTTTTACATTTAAAGCCACAGCTTAAAAAGCAGGAAATAATTTACTGTTTATAAACAAAAGCTAATTTAGAATTGTAGTTTGGTCTGCCTATCCTCACTGGTTGGGTCTGTGTGTTTTTTGCTACCTTTAGTCCTGGGTCAGAGTTGATTACTTGGAAAAGTTAAAAGTTTCTACTTCCTAAAGTTTTACATTTATAATTTAATAAATACAGGTAGAATTTAACTAGCATGTATTTATGATTGAAGATGGCAAAAAATTCAAAAGCATCTGTCACACCAAAGCACAAATCAGTTCATCAAATAGACCAAAATGCCCATCACAACAGACTAAAATAGGTTCATCACCCTACAAAGAAATATTTAATTTATTTAATTTGGAATTACTTAGTACTAGTAATTCCAAAATTCAGATTTGATCAATTTCAAATTGAAATACCCCCATTGGTCAGGAGTTAGTATCTATGGGAATAAACCAAGAACAGGAATATAATTACTTGGACAACATGCTGCAGTATTTTAGGTGGAAACTGTGGCAATTGAACACTGTGCCAGGGAGATTTTTACTATGTATTACCAACAAAAGAATAGCCATTGCTCGGACAGTCACACAGCACTGAAAGCAACTACATCATCAGAATAAAGTTCAAAGCTGTTTGGGACTGCATCAAAACCCTGGTAGACGTGGGAAAAACAAAATTACCCTTATTTGGGTACAAGGCTGATATATTGGACAAGGAAAGTTCAACGAGGACACCTAAAAGCCCTAAACCTTTTGCAGCATACTAAATTGCCAGAAACGTACATTCTTTATTGTATTCCAAGATATGCAAAAAAGTTCATCAAAGGACCATCAGAAAAATACTAAATCTAAGACATGGAAAAATTATGGATTGCAGACCCCAGAGTTATAAGTATAGATTCAGAACAGCAGAAACAAGACTGTGCAAGGAGGAAGAAAACATGTCCTCTTTGGTGCAAAGGCTAAGATTCATTCTCCTGGGATCAGAAAAGCCCAGGCCTGAACACCGGAGCCCCAAACAAAACTTCATGAAAAGTTCTAAACAAATATAGAGATTGAATAATAGACTAATATCGGTGACAATGCATAAGGTCATAAAGAGGCTGACTTCTAACCTTAACCTTAGAACTTGATACCATCCTTGGCCTAAAGATATAAATTGGAGGAATTTAGGCATGATAAAATTACTCCACCAGGACTTAACCCACCTATTCTATAAAATGAATTAATAATTAAAAACCATTTCCAGATTTTTTTGTGTGAAATTCATCTGCCTTTCTCCTTTATCTTTACCATGAGTGGAAAACCAATATATTTTTATCAAAGCATTTATCTTGAACTTATTGTTGAAGTAATGTGTTATTATCATTCTTAGCCTTTACCCCTTGATATTTTCTCTTGATTTCAAAATTATTAACAAAGCATTTTCAACCTGATTTTTCTTTTTAATCAAACCTTCACGATTCAGTGGTTCAGCAATCAATAAATTTTTCCCTTTTTCATCGTTAACAGTTTTTATTATCATCTTCCTTTTATCTTCTACAGTTTGATCGCCGATAACTTTATAAATTTTGGTTTTATTTGAGATGAATCACTGCAGCTTATTAATCCCCCTTGTTGTAAGGCAGGGGTCGGCAACCTGCAGCCCTTTGCAACTTTTTGCGCGGCCTGCCAAAGCCCAATTTAATTTTAGGAAAAATCAACAAACTTAGAGCGTGAGCGCGCCGAAATGTGTGGTGACAATGCGCGCTAACAGAAGCATAGGGAAACCTATTTTACCCTAAATTAAAAGAAAATTCTTCACATTTTGAGTATTTTTCACTAGCACTTGATGAAACGATATAACTAGCACCGCTCAATTGTTGATTTTTATCTGTGGAATTGATAAACAATTTTTTGTAACAGAAGAACTTGCTGCATTAAAAAGCCTCCATGGGAATACAAGAGGTGAAAATTTTGCAACTATTAGATGTTTTCAATATGTACGATCTCAAGTGGGAAAAATTAAAAAATGTGACAACTGACAGTGCAAAGAACATGGGTCACAATACTGGTTTGGTAGGCATGATTAATCAAAAAAATTGAAAGAATTAAATATTACACAGCCTCCTCTACAACTTCAATTGTATTATCCATCAACATGCACTTTGCGCAAAAGTTGTAAATTTGAAAAATGTTATGAATATTGTAGTAAAGTCCATCAATTATATTCGCAAAAACGGTATGAAACATCGAACATTCCGGAATTTCTTAAATGAAATTGACGCAGAATATGAAGATATCATTTATTTTTCTGAAGTAAGATGGCTCAGCCGTGGGAAAGTTTTAAAAAGATTTTTCAAGTTGATAGACGAGATTGAAATGTTTTTGACAGAAAAAGGAAATAATATACCAGAATTATCAAATTTTAAATGGATAAGCGAGTTAGCTTTTTTTAACATTACAACTTACCTCAATAAATTAAATATAACACTACAAGGCAAAGGAAAGTTAATCAATGAGCTATTTACAGAAATCAAAAGTTTTCAGCTTTTTCTCAACTTGAAAAGAATAATTATTGTGATTTTCCTACTTTGCAATCGTTTTTAACCAAAAACGACAAACATGTTCTTCGAATATTTTTATTGAGTCACTAAAAGTACTGGATGAAAATTTTCATCGTATCAAGATTTTTATGCAAAAGAAATGGACATAGTAATATTTGAAAATCCTTTAAAATTTGATATTGTAAAAGCACCAGACAATTTACAACTAGAGTTAATTGATTTGCAATCTAACAATGTATATAAAAATAATTTTGATGAAAATAATTTAATTGTATTTTATTCAAATCTACCAGAAAACAAATTTCCCAATTTAAGAAATTTTGCAAAATCAATGATTTGTATTTTTTCAAGCACCTATTTATGCGAACAAACATTTTCAAGAATGAATTTCATAAAATCAAAATATAGAACGAGGTTGACAGATGAAAATTTACAAAACTTGAGGATCTCAGTATCCCAAACACAACCGGTCTTAAATGTATTATCAAACAATATTCAAGAACAAAAAGCGCATTGAATTTTAATGAATGAATCAAATGAAAGATAAACTATTTTCCTTAATATTTTATACTTTCATATTTATATATTTTATATTTACATATTTATACATATGGATCCATCTATAATTGGAATTGTATTTTCTTTTTTTTCCCTTTTAAGAATTGTAAAATTTTTGTTCTCTGACATTATTGTTATTACAGCATGTCAATCAAAAATAAATTTTTTCTATATTTATTTTTAATAATATTTATACTCGTATATGAGACATGCTATAATAACAATAATGTCAGAGAACAAAAATTTTACAATTCTTAAAAGGGAAAAAAAAGAAAAGAAAAAAGAAAACTGTGGAAAAACCATCCTTCACTCATGGTTCCAAGAGATGACATGAACAGTTTGAATTTAACCAAAAATTCCGAATACATCTGGGCACCAAAAAGGAATGGGAAAGAAAGGGAAATAACTCCCTCAAAAATGGCACCATCCTTTGGTACACAGATGGATCTAGAACACAGGAAGGTACGGGGGCAGGAGTGTTTGGACCCGGAACCAAATACTCAGAACCCATGGGAAAGCACACCAGTATCTTCCAAGCTGAGATTCACGCAATTGAAAGATGTATCCAATTCAATCTAAATAGAGGATACAAAAACAAGAATATAGCTATCATGTCAGATAGCCAAGCAGCCATCAAAGCACTAAGCTCAAATACCATTAGTTCAAGGATGGTGCTGAACTGCAAAACCAAATTAAATATATTAGGCTCGCAGAATAAAGTCAGCCTCTGCTGGGTCCCAGGACACATGGGAGTAGAAGGCAACGAGAAAGCGGACACCCTTGCAAGGAAAGGGGCTGCCACACCGCTGATAGGACCCGAACCCTTCTGTGGCATAGGAATCCACACTATTAACGAATATCTCAGACAGAAGGACAAAAAGAAAATGAGCGAACTTTGGAATTCACTTATTGGACATAGACAATCCAAGAATCTTCTAACCAACTTTGGCAAGAAAGAAATCACAGAATGTGTCAAAGGAAGCAGGAATAGACTGCGAATCCTAACAGGATTCCTGACAGGACACTGTAGATTAAATGGACATCTAAAGAAAATTGGAATAATCCAAGATGGCACATGTAGATTCTGCAAGGAAGCAGAAGAGACACCAACACACTTACTAACAAACTGCGGAGCTACATTAGCCCGCAGGAGGAAGTGTTTTGGGATGTACAATGTGACCATAGAAGAACTACAACCTCTGAAACCGGGCCTATTAATCAAGTTTCTTGATGAAATAGGACTCAGCGATGTGCTTTAGGCAGAGCACAGGGGATACAATAGCTCTTAAAGGGCGCAGTATACCATACTCTGAAACATTATATCTACATCTACATTTGAATGTGCGGCCCGCATAAAACATTTTATTTTGAAAATGGCCTGCAGTCCGAAAAAGGTTGCCGACCCCTGTTGTAAGGGATCATTTTGCCGTCTTATCCACTGCTTTTCATGAACTAAGCTTCCGCTTGCTGTTATTGTGTGCTATGTTATATAGCATGTGACTTGTATGCTCTTTGCAAAACTCATCTTGGTTAGGGTAAGACTTGAGCCAAATCTTGGAAGGATCCGTGTGCACTCCCGATTTGTCCAAATTTGTCTAGTCCTGAATCCTTGTTGCCTTCTCAATATTCAATTGAACGTTTCGGGTAATCAGGTCGTTCCATTCTAGAAGATTTATTTTCATTCTCCACATAATTAAAGTAATTCCTTGGTGTTCAGAAATTTTTTTTTGGACTGTAATAGTCTAGGTAAAAAGGTATCTTGTCATTTTGTGCTGGTATATCAACAAATCAGAAACGAATGAACTTTTATAGCGGTACATCAAAAACTGGGATGACTAAAATAACTAAAACGCTTATTTAATATGATAAAAACTGTTTCATCATTTGTATGCAAAGATGTATGTATAAGTGTACACAGTAATGTCTCTTGTATAATAAGGAATTAAATAAAAATAAACAAAACCATCAATTGGTTAAAAAAACACACACAAAAAAAACAACAGTATATTTACAGTAGTGAATTTAAACAAATTTAAAAAAAAAAATCACATTTTGAAAGACTATTCCGGTATGATTTTTGCAACTTGCCGCCATTCTTTCAACAACGTTTTCGGGCATTGCATCTGTGTCCAGCTAGTAGGAACCATTACTTCACCTAGACATTTACAAATAAAAAATTAAGAAACAAAAATCTCTCAGGAATATAACAATGACAAATTAAAAAATGACAAACCAGCTTCACTCTGAGCTATAACGACACCGAGCTCATTTTCTGCTGTGGAAAGCTGATAAGACTGAAGTTCTTTTATCGGCAGCTTGATAAATCAATTAAGGAAATATAAACGAATCAATCATTTAACAATTAATATCATTATTTAGGATACAACTCTAGCTAGAATGATATCGCCAGGCCTGAAGCACTTGTGGATCTCTACGGTATCTTTGTTCGTCGCCCTGACGTCTTCCTTTTTGATGATACCTCTTAGTGTTTTCTCTAAAGGGGTGTTTCTTATACATTGAATATTGCAGCGGACAAAACGCTGCGTCACTACTGTAATCTGCAAATATTAAATAAATAAAAAATTAAACATTTCCAGTGGTCTTCCAATATTCATAGTATGCCAGTCTAAAAGAATCTAAAAGACAGATACAGTTAAAATATGACAAACCAGCCAAACGAAATACACAATTTAATATGTTTTCTATTTATATTTGGAAATAAATAATGTTAATCCTCAGACCAATTTGCGGAAAACATACCTGCGCTGTCACAATATCTCCTGGTGTTGGTACAGTGTGCTGGCCCTTGTTTGTTTCGACTCCGACGATATAGAGCTGGAGAATAAATTAATTTAAAGCTAAGTGTTACAAATTAATAATATAAAATTTCTACTTTGTCTTTTTTATCCACAACGACGACCCCTGCCAGCGTTGAATATATGTAGCCTTTTCTCTCGTAAGTCCCTGGCCCAGAAATATGACTTTCATCTGCTGTGGAAAGTCTGTCACCTGGGGTTCAATAACAATAACACAAATTTTAATTTATTTTCAATTACCATTGACAATTTAACATTACCTGGTAAACAGTAAAGGACCATTTTTATTTGTATCGGTCAGTAAACAAATTTTAAAGTTAACACTTTAAAGATGTGTTGTCATTTAACAGCAAACAAACATCGGCGAATACTCCCAACGACTGTTATAAACCAAGCACGTGCTTTTTATCTTGGCAACTAGTTTCAGTGACAACATATTTGGTCATAAATTCATAAACTTTCAGTCAAATAATAATTAAATTAATTAACCAACATTAAAAAGATTTTCACAGTTTTAATTTCATTAATTTTTAATAGCGAGTACATTCAAATTTTAAAGTTTAAAGATGTGTCATTTAACAGCAATAATAATAATAAATTAATTAAATAAAATAACCAGCATGCCAATAAGCTTTTAAAAGTCTAAATAAATCAATATATGTATCTCATTATAGATTTCTATTGTCTATATGCTGCTTCATTAGTTATTTGAATTTTTTTTCTTCTAAATATTGTTTTTTTTTTTTTTACTTGATTAATTAGTTTATATCCTCCCTTAAATTTCTCTTCCTCTTCTTTCCACATGTAATTTGATGAAGATTCACATTTATACGCTGGACACTCATCGTATTGAAAATAAATATGAAATATTTCCAGCAAAATTAACAATTATTGGCCCAGTCTCATTTTTCATTGTAAGACTACATCGTATATTGTTTCCATTTTATGTTCACTAAGAAAATATATTTCAAAAAATTTCAGGCTGTAAAACATGTCATGATAATTATGCTGCATCATGAGAAATATCCACTTCAAATTGCCCCATTTGGCTACTGTGTTTTGGCTGAAAGGGATGCCTTCAGAACAAAATTTGACTTCAAGTTCATTCGTTGATACCATTAAGCATTTTTTGCTTTGCTTGCGTCAACTGTACAAACTTTTTTATATTATTTTTAACCTAGGAAAGAAAGTTCTTAATACTTAGATTAAGAATACAAATAGATTATTAATACAAACTTTTTAAAAAAATACAGCATGATTTTTGTTTGGCCTAATTCATTTATTAGCAGATTAACATTGCAAAATTGTAGGTAAATTGTTTCAGTGTTTACCAAGAAATTAGTTTTAATTAAACAATTAAGAAAATTGTAGCAGAGGCCATTTGAGAAGGCAATTTGTGCAGCATTGTTTTTGCTTCAAAAAGTGCACCACTAGGACAGACAATTATAATATAGAATGGACAGGTGATAAATCTTGCCCAATCAAATAAGCCATAATTTCTAATAAATAAAACAATAAAAGGGAAAAGTAACATAATTCCTGTTTTACTAGTTGGGTGTCACAAAAGAGGGGTCAAACCACTTTACAATACCTTTTTCATACAATTCTTAATTTTTTAAAAACTACGAGCTATGCTGGGATTTGAACCAGGACTGCTAACATGTATGAGTCAGATACTCTAACCACTTGGCCATCGCAGCCACATTTTATCTATTTAATTTTTTCTTCTATATCTTGGTTATTTTTGACTTTATTAATTAGTTTATATCCTCCCTTAAATTTCTCTTCCTCTTCCTTTGTGAATATATATACAATATTGATAATTTTATGAAAGTTCTCTGTTTGCACCAATTCTTGCATGTTCTTATTTAAATGCGGCATCGATGTTAGAATAAATTAAGAAAAACTTGAACAGAAGGATCTTTGGTGAGGTCACAACAGAAACGACAATTCTTTAATTTGCCGAGGTTTCTACGATTATATTGTCATCATCAGGGCTTTAACTTGATGAGTGTTGAGATATATCTTGAGAGCAAGAAACTGCATTTATAATAAAATTAATTAAAATTAGGTTAAGCGTAGTATCTCGGTTAAACATAACTATAAGTACACGTCTCTTTTTCTTAAAATATAATAAAATAAAATAAATTTTTTTCTCAGGTACATTAGAATATCACAGTTGAGATTAGTTAAGCTTTTTTTTTTAATTGTACTATATATAGTTAATTCAAAATAAAAGTGCCAACTTATAACAAAAGGGAGAGACATGAGGCTCAGGTGGCTTTTCCATTACAAGTGTGATTTAAAAAAAATCTAAATTATCGTTTCTTTCATAATTTTCACCATATTTCTTAAAAAGACCTATAAAATATAAATTTCTAATTTATATTGTGAAAATTATTCACTCACAACTGACATAAAAATATCCTTCTCAGTATCCAGGAATGAAACCCTGTCCAGACCTTTCAAGACTACAGCTGGAGTGCCCCAGGGGTCAATTTTGGGCCCTGTATCTTTTTATGTGTATACAAATCTAAAAGTCTGCCCGTGAAATTGCCATTTGGGAATGTATGTAGATGACACTACTTTATTTTGATAAAGAACCTGAATCACGACTTAAAATCCATTAACAATTTTTAAAAAAGGTAGAAGCTCAAAATTAATACATAAATTGAAATGATTTTCTTGATCAGAAGGTGTCTTGTTATTCAATATCATGTGACCTTTGATGTTTTGAAAAAAAATTGGTTAGAAAATGTTAAAATTCTTAATGGTAACTTAAGACAAAAACCTTGATTTCTTTGAAAAACATTTCTTAATCACAGTTTGCTATTTTCAATTATCCGGATTTCAGGTATTAAACACACATCACCAGTTGTAATTCCTCAAACTGATGATGAGTGTTTAATGCTTGAAATCTGAATCATTGAAAACAACAATCTGTGAGTAAAAACTGTCTTTTTAAGAAGTTGAACGACATACTCACCCCACCTTTATTAAGGATAATTTCTCTAACATAAGAAAATTTAGTTTAAAAAAAAGTAGCTATTAAATCCTCATTTCCAATCAAGCATGTTGCAAAAAAATCTTGATTTACATGCTTCTTTAAGCTGTCCCAGTCTGGAAATATATATGCCATAGTAACATCAAACATTACAGATAATTATAATTAATTAAGGTTTTTAGTTAAGATAAAAAATTCAATGTCATGAGTGGGATACGAATTCACAATCTTCGGCTTGATACGCCGCTTCTCTACCACTTGAGCTATCGTAACCTCGATTTGCTCGGACACCAACTTCCCATCTCAACCGCACCTTTTGAATTTTCCCTTCTTTTTGCCATTTTTCAAGTGTAGTGTATTTGGATTGGATTCTCGACGACAAATGAAATGGCCACGGAGAGCTTTAGTGAAGTATACTTCATTTTCAATCATTAAATTCACTAATTTCGTGATCCACTTGACCAATTAATATATTTTAATTAATTAAGGTTTTTAGTTGAGATAGAAGTTGGTGTCCGAGTGGATCGAGGTCACGATAGCTCAAGTGGTAGAGCAGCGGCGTATCAAGCCGAAGATCGTGAGTTCGTATCCCACTCGTGCCATTGAATTTTTTATCTCAACTAAAAACCTTAATTAATTATAATATATTAATTGGTCAAGCGGACCACGAAATTAGTGAATTTAATTACAGATAATATAAAATATATTTTTAAGAAGGCATATTCTGCTACATGAAATCTGGTACATAAAATTTAGTGACTTCACCATGCTCTATTTAATATTGGAATAGTAAAAACACTAGTATTTTCTAGATTTCTAGAAAAATATTTTAAGAGAGTAGCCAACAATCTACTTTGTAGTAAAAATATTGGGAAAATTATACTGAAATCAGGTAACTCTAATGTGAACGGGCTGACAATTGAACAAAAACTGTAGTAACCCCCACACCCTTTGGACCAAAACCACAAATTGGCATGCTAAAAATGGAATGAAACAAATGGTTGGAGAATTAATGGTGGTTCTTCTAAAAGTGGAACTGAAGTAAGGAATGACCGCACACTTAATGTATTCAACAGGTGCAAAAACAATAAGACATCTCAAGACAGGAGAGACTTCAAAGACAAAGACATAAACATCTCAACTATTAAAACAAAAAGTCTCTCTTTCTCACTAAGCAAAAATTAAGGAAAACAATAGGCCATTGCCTATTTAATTACCAACTCAAAAAAATTAAAAAAAGGTCAAAACTGAGCCAGAAACTTGCCGAATTTGTCTTGAAGAGGCAGAAAGATTAGCAAATGACATAAAAAGGTTTTATTTTTTAAATGAGAATTTTTTTCACTATAGTTGGGTGCTTTCTGAGCACTTCAACCATACATTTAATTCTTTTCTTTTTAAACTCTTCAAATGTGAGGTTGTGGCTCGATTGCGCCATACCGACTATTTTCAGTTCACCTTCAGCATCTTTCTGTTGAGCTAGTTTCTTTTCTATAGCTTTCTTCTTTTGCCTCTTTAACAAATATTTTTGTTTGTCAATTGGCTGATCAGGCTTGTAGTCGCGTTTTTTGAGCAGGTAATCAAGGGCTGATATGTAGCGGCCTACGAGTGACACCCCGAACGGGATTCTGTCCAATTCATCTTCTGTGAACTCGTACGTAGGCGGAGGATCGTTCGTTTCTGGGCATGTACATTCAAAACGGTCTTTAACTTTGTCTTTCGTTTGTAGCAGTTTTCCAATTTCAGTTTCAGAGTCCATAGGCGTCGCCAAGGCTTTGTCAACAGCTTCTTTGACAATCTTTTGAACTGATTTAAATTTCACAAAACTTTCGGTAAAATCTGGTCGGTTGATGAGCAAAGCATCATCATCGCTCGAGCTCTTCTGTGAAGGCGGTCGTTGCTTTTGATCCATCTTGACTTTGAGCTTAGACAAAAGAAGATTTCCGTCATCTTCTGAGGAAGCTTCAGAGTTTCGGTCCTCTCCCTAAAACAAGATTTTCAATTCTCACATTCAATTCATTAATTTAAAAAAAAATTAAACCAGTGATTCACAAACTGTGCGCCATGGCTCCTTAGGATGCTGTGGCTGTGTTACTAGGGCATTATGAAAATTTTGTATAAAAAATATTATTTTTATATTTAGAAAAAAAAACCCTAAAAACTAAGACCCTGGTGGCCATCCAACCTCAATATGGATGTTAACGAGACAGCTGCAATTGTATATTTTATATTATACAATAAAGCTTTAAAAAAAGTATTCCCTTTTGTATTTTTGCTTTTAAGTATATAATCGCTTTTCAAAATTTCACAAAAAAGACAGGAGTTAATTATTTATTAACTTACAGACAAAATAAGAAGTTTAGATGTATCAATGCTTTTCTGAATGGAAAATGAATTACTACTATTATCATAAAATTCACTCTAAGATGTTTTGATTTGGCACGCCGTGGAAAAATTCCAATATATTAAGGGCGCCAGAAAAAGAAGAAGTTTGGGAACTGCTGATTTAAAATAATAATGCGGTTACCTGTAATATCTCATCCATTTGGAGTTGGAACATTCGTTGGTAACTTAAGAGATATTCACCCTGACCCGGTTCTTCTTTTAGGGTGTAAGAGATGAATTTCTGGTATTCTCTCATAATTTCCTTAATAAGTTCCATTCCCACTGTTTTCTCCTTGTTTAGCATTGCATTCAAATGGTTTGATTCATCGAGATCACACATCAAGTTGACTAAGATTGTCAAGAGCGATTTTTCTCTCTTTTGATGTTTCATTTCCAAAGACAAGAGATTTTTTCTATGCTGTTTCTTAAGCTTTATGAGAAGATCATAGGTTTTCTTTGTGTAAGCTGTATTAGTAAGGTGCCCTTTGTATTTTTCTTCCGCTTTCATCTGGGATTGAAATTTTCTCATCCATTGGCAACATCTGCGGTGGAAATCCCTAAAAATCCAAATTTGTTTAATTGTCAATTCACTTGCATTTAATAGTTTATTCAAACCTCATTTTTCCTTGCGCTTTTTCAACACTATCCAAAATTTTCATTTCAGCATCGAAAGCGTACAATTTTTTAATATCTTCTTCTTTTTGTTTTACTGCATTTTTAAGCTCGCATGACATTGAATTTTTGAGGTTTTGAATTTCTAAGCTGTGCTGTTTATCTAATTCGTCTTTAAACTTTGATAGCGTCCTGTCCATGAGGTTCTGTAATAACATCATGATGAAGCAATTGTTAATTTTGTGGCTTGATCATCCTGGCCTGCCTTTTCTCTCTGGTTGAAATTTAACCATTTTCGATCAACCACTGAATATGGCAGAAAGCCAAAACATAGCTGACAGATGAGATAAGCCTGGTTGATCACATTGATCAAGCTTTTCTGATCAAACCTATTGCTTAGTTTCACATCAATCCAATGAGATCTTACCTCAAACTCCTTTTTCATGTTTTCTGTTTCAATTGAAAGTTTTGTATCATACTTTTGCCTCTCCAGATTTCTCAGTTTGACTAAGTGCTCTTTCAAAGCATGAGTAAATATAAGATCAGCTCGTTTTATGGCTGATTTAAGAACATGATCAAACCTTTCCATGACTGCTTGTTCCTCAACATCTTTCTCAGTATTAGAATCTAAAATAAATATAAAACACTAATAGCAATAAATATAAATAACACATAATAGCATACGCTGCGCTTTTCCGGGTATTTTATTCATGTTGAAGGTTTTCAACCTGCTTATTGGTGGCTTATGGATGAACCGAAGAAGTTGTCTGTCAATATCTGAAAGCCAGATTGTATCTTCATTGATTTCCCTTTCCTTCGAATAAATAAATGTAATGAAAAATGTGTATTAATTAATGAATGTATAAACTCACTTTAACTGGCTCGGCTGGAAGTGGTAGTACAGTACGTCTAATCTCATCTTTAAGCCTAGGGCCAAACTTTGATATGTACTGCCTTTTTCTGACGTTCCAAATGTTCATGCGAGTGTCTGTAAATTATCAGATTCAATTTTGTGTGAACTGTTATTCGTTAGAATTGTTTCCAACATGTTATGAATTTGTGTGTTTTAATTTTTTTAATTGTGCTGTAATTGTCTTCTGATTAAATAAGAATGATAGTGTACAAGTTTGCAGAATATTACTTTATTAATTGAGGTGAGCAATAGAACAGTTAAACTTCTATACGGCTACTTCCATAATTTATTCTCAAAAAGCATAAAACATTCTTTCAAACAGTAATGATGCTTTCAAGATAGAAATATGTACCAGAATTTAGATTTAGATTTTTTAGTAAAAATAGATTTTCTTTGTTTCTATGTACGATAATAATTTATTCTATCAATCAATAATGGTAGCAGATAGTGTGAGATTCATGTCAGATTTTGCTCACTAATTTTTTTATTGTTATTTAACTTAGATCAACATCATAAAAAACTATAGTTATACATAAATTCACTAATTTCGTGGTCCGCTTGACCAATTAATACATAACAATTAATTAAGGTTTTTAGTTAAGATAAAAAAGTCAATGGCACGAGCGGGATTCGAACCCACGATCTTCGGCTTAATACTCCGCTACACTACCACTTGAGCTATCGTGACCTCGATCCACTCGGACACTAACTTCCGATCTCAACCCCACCTTTTGAATTTTCCCTCCTTTTTGCCATTTTTCATTCAAAATTTAAAAGGTGGGGTTGAGATGGGAAGTTAGTGTCCGAGTGGATCGAGGTCACGATAGCTCAAGTGGTAGAGCAGTGGCGTATCTAGCCGAAGATCGTGGGTTCGAATCCCGCTCGTGCCATTGCCTTTTTATCTCAACTAAAAACCTTAATTAATTGTAATGTT
The DNA here is from genome assembly GCF_000648675.2 of Cimex lectularius. NCBI lineage: Eukaryota > Metazoa > Arthropoda > Insecta > Hemiptera > Cimicidae > Cimex > Cimex lectularius. Next base: position 1,779,281 of record NW_019392683.1, read on the forward strand.
ATACATAAACAGAACATCTAGTACTATATGTCTCCTACTAATCACAGTAATTTAATCTATCTATATGGTGCTAGATAGTGTTAGATTTGGGGATGCCTGTCAATCCCATGATCCCAAAATTCAGATTTGATAAAAAGTTTCAAATCAAAATACCCAATATAGTTGATAAAGTTCTTTGCTTCTCTAAGAAGGAGAAAGGGTCAGGAGCTTGGATCTACAATAACCAAGAAATTGATCAATTTGCCACTGCTTTTCAGGTGTCTGTTATCTACTAGCTGTCTACTCAGTCATGCAATACTAAAGACAACTATATCGCTAGTAAACAGTTTGGGGACGCTTCAAGTCGAACATTGGGAAACAGAAAAAATTTACTCTTCATCACCAAGATACAGGGCAGGTGGGAAACAAAAAGGCTGATAAATTGGCGAAGGAAAGTTCCATGAGGACACCTATTGGCACTGAACCTCTGTGGCATATCTAATTTCTAAAAATGTAAATCCATCAGAGAATGGGTTAAGAACAGGTCCTCTGTTAATTTGGAATCAACCCAGAACAAAGGCATATGAAAAAGTTCATCAAAAGCCCATCACAGTACTACAAAACCTAGATATGTTGGGACTGAATTGGTAGTAACACTGCTGACTGGATACAGCAAGCTCTGAAGACTGAGAGCAGTGGAAATAAGCCTGTGCAAATATTGTCAGGAAGCAGAACAAACAGAGGAACAAGTCTTCTGTTAGAGTGAAGGCCTGTACATGCAGCGATTCTTCTGAAAGAGGAAAAACCAAGGACTGAAGGATACACATGGGAAACTTTAACAAAGCTTTGGGATCTGGTAAAAATTAGTTAGCCAGTTTAAGCTTAATGAAGAGGCGCAATAAACCAATAATAGTTGCAGTGTGCATGCTCATAAGCTGACACTTTTTAACCTCAACCTTAACCTTAGCGTTAAAATCATCTCAGATTTTTCCCATTAATGAAATATTTTTATTATTAGCCAAATAATAATTCAGCATCATCAAAAACAATAAATAACAATAAATATAGCATCTAATAATTGATACAGATGTCACAGTTTCTGGCAAACTAATGATACGGGATGGATAGTGTATATGTTGTGTACAATAGAACATCTAGTCACCAACATAAGTTATTCTCTTAATCAGTAGGTAATTATGCTTTGTAGATAATAGTAAGAAAAAATTAGGAATAGGGTGAATTTGAAAGAAAGAAATATGCTCAGTTTCTTCGTCAAGCCATTCGAGGAATATATCTTATATAAAGGGTGGTGCATTCTTAAACGCGCCATAGGAAAGACAATACACTGCTTGCTAAAATATATTTTTCTGTTATTTTCCAATGAAAACAAATGTTTTTGGTAAACATTGAAAGAATTGAATTCCAATTTTGCAATGTAAAGGTTACATAAATGAATTTTATTGTGCATCAAAGCTACATAATTCACTGATGAGAAATGAAAATAGATTAAATACTTTTCTAAATTAAAAACAATGTGACATTTTTTTTAGTGAAATTCTGAAAAAAAGAAGCATAATGTTATTATGATGAATGAAGTCAAATGAGGAGTTCAAAGACATCTCCTTCAGCTGGAGCGCTGTTAAAATCTGTTATATTCCTGTTGTACTCAGTCATACAGGTGTGATATTACAACATGCTTGTATAGCATGCTGACATCGGTTTAGTTTTCAAAGCAAGTGGAATTGGTATAAATTTTAAACTTGATATGATGTCAAGGTCAGGCAAACGAGGTAACCATATAAAATGTCTTCAAACACATTCCACATGTAAATTGATGAAGATTTGCAATTATATGCTGGGCACTCATCATATTGAAAATAAACATGAATATTTCCAGCAAAATTAACAATTATTGGCACGGTCTCATTTTTCATTGTAAGACTACATCGTATATTGTTTCCATTTTATGTTTTCTAAGAAATGAAAATTAATTAAAGTTTTTAGTTGAGATAAAAAAAAGTTAATGGCACGAGAGGGATTCGAACCCACGACCTTCGGCTAGATACGCCGCTGCTCTACCACCTGAGCTATCGTGACCTCGATCCACTCGGACATCAANGAGTGGATTGAGGTCACGATAGCTCAGGTGGTAGAGCAGCGGCGTATCTAGCCGAAGGTCGTGGGTTCGAATCCCTCTCGTGCCATTAACTTTTTTTTCATCTCAACTAAAAACCTTAATTAATTGTCATGTATTAATTGGTCAAGCGGACCTTGAAAGTAGTGAATTAAGAATTTTCTAAGAAAATATATTTCAAAAAATCTCATCAGGCTGTAAAACATGTCATGATAATTATGCTGCATCATGAGAAATATCCACTTCAAATTGCCTCATTTGGCTACTGTGTTATGGCTGAAAGGGATGCCTTCAGAACAAAATTTGACTTCAAGTTCATTCGTTGATACCATTAAACATTTTTTGCTTTGCTTTCGTCAACTGTACAAACTTTTTTATGTTCTGTTTAACTTAGGAAAGTGCCTTTTCATTTCATATCAGTATATTTATTTAAATATAGAATGATGTTTTGTTTGGCCTAATTCATTTGGTAGCAGATTAACATAGCAAAATTGTAGGTAAATTGTTTCAGTGTTTACCAAGTAATTAGTTTTAATTAGACAATTAAGAAAACTGTACCAGAGGCCATGTGAAAAGGTGATGCATTGTTTTTGCTTCAAAAAGTGCACCACTCTGACAGACAATTATAATGTAGAATGGACAGGTGATAAATTTTGCCCAATCAAATAAGCCATCATTTTTAATAAATAAAATAGTAAAGTAAAAGTAAAAAGTAAAGTAATTCCTCTTTTACCCATTGGGTGTCGTGGAAGAGGGGTAAAACAACTTTACAATACATTTTTCATAAAATTTTTAATTAAAAAAAATTATGCACTATGCTGGGATTTGAACCTGGACTGCTAACATGTATGAGACGACACCCTAACCACTCAGCCATCACAGCCACATTTTATCTATTTAATTTTTAATATTGTGAGTTATAAAATATTAGAAATATTTCAAAGTCCTGAATTAAGGTATCTTTTGAAAACTTGATGAAGGAACTTGGAGTAGTTTCCTTTCTGTCAAATTCATCTTAACCCGGATTTTTTATATACTATTTTAATATTAAGGAAAATATAATTCAGATCAAGATAATTTGTACAAAATGTAATATGTATTTTGCTCAGTATTTTATTGTTTCTTTAGGAGGGTTAGCATCATGGCAAAAAATAATTATAGAATAAATGGAATATTTTCTTTCCAATTTATTATATCAATCAGTAATGGTGCTAGATTTTTTAGATTTTGATTGTTAATGAATTATAAAAGACAGAATTATGAATTTTTTAAATTTTTCTGATTTTTTTTCTATCTGGCATTCTAAGAAATGTTGTTCGATTTGTCCCACACCACCCACGATGTGTGAAGGGTGCAATTTCCTGGCTCTGTATAGAAAGCGCGTAGGAATACTACTCAATATGAGAATGGCAGTGAGTATGTGTGTCCTGATTGGAGGAAATGGGACTGTTTTATTGTATATAGTAACAGCTTTGTCTATCAAGCTTGTGTTGAGGGTGAATGTATTTATTAGCGTGAATATGTGGCGTGAGAGGGTTGTTGGTGGCATATTGGCATCGACCCTCAAGTTAGTTATATAAAAGGTGTAAAGGGCGATGGAGGAATTTCGAGTACTCTACCACTCTGAGTGATTGGTGAGTAAATTGGAAAGAATCTATTTAAGAGTGAGTTAGAGTGTGAATGAGGATTGGATGGGAGATGATTGCTTGGGTGCTGAAATGACTTAAATGTTGATAGCACCTGCCCAACCTCAATGGCTGGACAGATAAGACCGAGGTCTGTGACTCCGGATCGCCAACACCTTGCCAATGGACTGTGAGATGTGATACGTTCAATTCTGTACACGTGTGTAGTAGATGCATGTGCAGATTTGAGCTCATATAAATCAGTAATCATCAATCAGTTTCCCATTGGGGTCACAATTTTTTTTAGGAAATGAGGTTCTTTAACGTGCGTACCTGGCACATAGGTCTTATCACACATTTAGTTTCTCAAGTTAGGATTGATTCACCTCTGCTCATGGTAGGCAGTGTGAATACTATGAGGTTCGGTGTAGACACCAAACCCACATTCTAATCAAACAGACATGCTGACTTCTTTCACTTGCTTCTTCTGAAGAGGTGGGTTAACAATTTGCCATGCATAAAGGGATACCTGAAAGAGCTGAATCAGCCGGTCTTCCAATGCATTGTTTAGAGAAGACAACTCTACCTCCCTGAGTGTAGGGCCCTGCTAGCACCGAAATTACTGAATACGCTCCGGCCGTTGTTTCAATTAAAGTGGAATTTCTAACCACCCCCTAGAGGAGACTGCTTTCAGTAAAGGAAGCCCATAAAGGCACCACCGAACAACAGGCTCTTCTCTAACTACCCACCAGGGGTCTCACCTATGGCCAACGACAAATCCATTCCCACATAGCACGCTACTTGGCTTGGAACTGAAGATACTGTGCTATCCCACTGTACAGCTGGTCATGCACTCTCCCCTATCTATGCAGACAGGATCTGGTACCCTAACCCATGTGTGCCACTAATCAAGCACCCACTGTCCGTGGCCAGCTTGCAAGCCAACACTCCCTTAATGCATTTCGAGGGACTGGGTAGGTGTAGTCTTTGCAACCTCGCATACTATACACTTCCTTCGTCCTATCTTCCAAGAAACATTAAGCATCAGACCGTGTGCCGCTCAGAAAGGGTAACCCCAAGAGGCTGAAATGCATCAGCCTAGGTCGTCCTGCCATTCTCCCTAGATAGAGAAGGCAACCCTATCTCCCATTGTATGAGGCTCCTCCAGCGTAAGAACTACCGGATCCGCTCCAGTCATGGTTTTGTTTAAAGTGAAATGACTAACCACCCTCTAGAGGAACACTGCCCTACTCATACTAAGTTCTCGCCAAGAGCCTCGCCATTAAGCCACTACGAGTCCATTCCCATGTAGCAGGGTTTGGACTTGAACATTTTTTGCTACCCTGTAGGTCAGATGGTTTGCACCCTCCCCCGTCTATGCAGACGGGCTCTAGTGCCTTAACCCTAGTGTGCCTCTGATTCAGCACCCGCATCCGCTGCCGACCCGGAGACCGACACTAAACGAGCTTGTGCTTTAAAGAATGTGCCATGTTCTCAAGTTACACCATTATTTTGTGCCTGGAAACCCCCTTGCGACCAAGGGTAGGGAAGGGTCTGTTGAAGCCTCCTTGTAGAACCCACTGCACAGTCCCGGAAATTAGATTGAGAGAAAAGGACATGCCGAGGCCCAAGCTCACCTTTGCAGGATACACCCGAGCCTCTAACACGATCTACCGCTCATTGTTATCACGGTCCTTAATCATAAATCAGTAATCAGTATAAAATGTCAATCTAAATTAATTGTTTAAAATTAAAGACATATGGTATTAAATTTTTGTAAGTTAGTGAATCAGACTTTACCGCCGACTTCTTTGAATGCGTCAAATTTTCTGAACAAGTCGGAAATCCTTGCGTTTTTCGTGTGATCGCAGATGCATTTCCACTCAACATCCTTTTCTAACGAAATGACCGATGCGTCGGTCCTGTCGGCCGACCGGTTCACCTTTTCTGCCGACTCATCCGTCCTGTAGGTCTGCTCTTCCAACTTGTCGGCAGACGTGTCCGTCAAGAAGGCCTTCTCAGGCATTTCTTCTTTCTCCTCGGCATCGGCTACTTCTTCTGCATCGGTCCTGACCTGACTTGCCGACTTGTGGGACTTCGTGTCTCGTTCGCTCTTTATTTCCGCCAGATCAAAGCCGAAGGAGGTGAAGAAATCCGTCTCCATCTTTTCAATGTTGGCTTGGGCTTCTTCCCTCCTGTGAGGGATTCGGCCCGAAGATAAATTCGTCGAAGGTATGCTGAAGTTGACCATTTCGGTTATATTCGGTACGAAGACCCTGATGGATGAATTTAGACGAACAGGGCAATTTTTCAGGAAACGTTTAATCGGAAGAACAAAAAATTGTGACGAGAAAATACATATGACTTCGAAACGTGCGGTAAAATAAAATAATTAAAAACCAAAAGTAAATTTTTATAGTTTTATTAAAAAAACAAAAATTGACTTTAATAAGTTAAAACATTTCGATTTTTATCTCTTTCCTCCTGAGGTATCCTCTCCTTACTGTTCCAAATGCCATATGCGAAATACACCAGCAAACCTAGAACACCAATCGTATTTAATTTGGAATAATAAAATAAATACTTTGTCATTAAAAAATTAATTACCCATTAACAACCATACAACAAATCGGAGCCATGTCGCAGGAGGGAGTTTCAACATTAAATAAACATTAATAAATATGCAGACAATAGGAAGTAAAGGAACAGGCGCAACCTGTGGACAATTTAAGTTTATCAAAAGAAAGCTTATCCTTAAAAAAACAAAAAAACAATATTACCTTAAAAACTAATTTCATTTTCGATTGTGGCTGTCTAGTTATAACGACGATTATAAGTACAAGTAGCAAGCTGAAAATAATAGCCAAGATTATCGATGATGATTCTTCTTCTACCAAACTTTCTTCGAGAAACGCAAAAACCGAGCCGAGAAGAAAAGACAAAACGACTGAAAAAAAAATTTCCATGATTTTCTTTTTACTTTTGCCCTTGTCATATTCTTACCGGCCAGGTACGTGCTAATTTTGACCACGTTGCTCGATGTTGTGTCCGGCTCGTTTGTCTTCGGCACGTTGAACATCTTCTGGAGAAGAGATTTGTCCCGTTGTGTGTCTTCCATGATGCCGTCTTCATATCTAAATTTACAAACAAATTTTACCGCATTTACCAAAAATTTATTTTAAAATGTTAAACGTTGATATTAACCTTAATATTAAGATGCATACACCGACCATCGTGTAGGCCATGAGCGTACCGAGTGCTGTCATGTCTAGAAGCTGGCTCGTGTTGAAAATCAGCGATATCAGCCCTAAAAAAATAAATCGTTGTTTTATTGATTTATTCAGAGATTTGGCTTTCATTTACCTGTCAAAATACCGGAGACGATCGTAGCTCTGATCGGCGTTTTGGTACGAGGGTTGATTTTTGCAAGCCAGGAAAATATGAGACCGTCTTCTGCTATTGAATACACGATCCTGGCCATCCCAAAAACTGAAGAAAGCAAACTAAAACAGAAAAAAGATTACAAATTTAATAACCACGGCCAGAATTATTTACGAAAAGACCCTACTCCTTTCCCAACCAGCCTTTTTGGAATTTGAGCACTTATTTCTGTCCTAATTTTCTGATTTATGTGGGGTTATTTCATTTTCAAAGTAGCAGTCTGCAACCGGGGTAAATTATCACAGTCTCGAAGGAAAAGTTTCAATATATCTTCATATTTTTTACAAAGTCGCCAAGGTTTTGATTCAGCGTTTTGAGGTAAAGTTCAAAGCGCATTGGCCAGCGATAAGCCCACAATCATCCAAAACTGGAAAAATGGCTTGAGAAATAAAAACTCTTTCACTGAACAGAAGCATCAGATAGCAACTAAGAAATTTATAAATCTCTCAAAAAGGAAGGCAAAATTTGAGGAGAATTTATAGGCCTCTGGTCTGTAGGTGTATATAGGGTCTCTGTAGGCCTATAGGTCTACTGGTTATAGCCCTCTCCCTCCCAGAAACGCCGACTCTGTCAAGAGAATCCACATCGACAATTATATTTTGTGAATGTTAGGCACTATCCCGGATACAGTATTCCCAATTAGGTAAGCTGTCACACCCATGGGACCGAAACCACAACTAGCTGGACTGGAGAAGGTCGAAAACACCAGTTGTAAGGCAAACTAAGAGACGATGGACAAATCAGAGACACGGTACCTGTATAAATGTGAGGCACTAGGCACGCCAGTAAGACGATTCTCAAACTAAGAGGTAGTTTTGTAAGGAAAAGCGCACATACCACGGTATAGTCATAATCATGGTGTTCCACAATAAATTATATATGAAGGTTGTGATGATAGTGTCATAATCTTTCCTTTATGATTTACCAGGTTATCTGCATAACCTATGGTATGTATTCTAAGCTGTTAAATTCTGTGATTAAATCATCAACTACTAGCAGCCATAGGAATGCCTATAGTACCCATCCATGGGATGCTAGATGAGATAGTTATACATTGCTATAATTGTGAGATTTCTCCAGTCTGCGGAGTGAAACCTGTAATTTAATCGATACCGTCATGACCAATCCAGCGAGAAGACTGGCAACAACCAAAATGGCAAGTACTGTTGGGGCGGCAGGCTTCTGGGGAGGAGCGAGTGTATCCTGAAAAGTTGAGCTTGATAAGCCTTGGGGACTGACGTGCCCGGAGCCTGGCGGGATGGTTGGCTCTTGGAGGGTCTCGTTCTAGAGATCCACAGAAGGGAGGTGGTTATAATGTGGAGAAGGGTAAAATTGAACGAACAGGTCGGATGCCTTTTGGGGCAAGCGCATCGCGAAAATTCCTTTTTTTCTCAATCCAAATCTTGGCACTGAGCATTGGGTGCTCCTAGAAGACTCCAGCAGACCCTTCCCAACCCTTGGTTGCAAGGATTTCCAGGCAGAAGATAATGGTGCAGCCTTGAGAATGTGACATACACTCTCAAGCATAACCTGGTCGACTTCCTTGGCGCGCATGATCGCCTTAAGCATCCTCTGCGTGCTTTTGGTTGATAGGTCCAAGGAAGGGTATATCGTGCGAGGATGCTAAGACTACGCCTATCTAGTCCCTCGAGATCCGTTAAGGAAGTTGTTGGCTTAAGAGCTGGCCTCGGATGGCGGGTGGTTAGGGATGGTTAAGGATGGAAGAAATGGTGTAAGAAGTGGCTCCTGAACAGAAGCTGTAATACCCACATCAATTTGATGAAAGATCTTTCCCTTGAACCCTCTGATTGGAGTAACTATTTAAGGATGGATGAAACGTCTTATTTATTCATTATATTTAATGTTCTATTGACAAAATTACTTCTTTCAATTAATTATTTTTTGTAAGGTTTTGGATGAAATGAAAAGCTAATGCCACGAGCGGGATTTGAATCCATGGCCTTCGGCTAAATACGCCGCTGCTCTACCACTTGAGCTATCGTGACTTCGATCCTCTCCGACACCAAAAAAATGGCAAAAAGAGAGAAAATTCGAAAGGTTGTAGGTTGAGATGGGGAGTTGGTGCCCGAGTGGATGGAACTATCGAAGTCAGTATAGCTCAAGTGGTTAGCGCAGCGGCGTATTTAGCCGAATGTCGTGGATTCGAATCCCCTCGTGACACTAGTTTTTCATTTCAACCAAAACCTTACAAAAAAAAGATTAACGTTTTATTTATATTTACTCCAGCTTGTTACCCCCTTCATTAGAAAACAAAAGACAGTCATGAGAGAAATCATCACTACATGAAAGGTTGGCAACCACATTACGATTTCTCGCTACAGGGATGAACTACAAAGAACTTAAGTTCTCTACTACGATTTTTGATCATTGTTAGGGGTTATCAATACTGCATCTCTCGTTGCATTTGTATCCTTTGTTTTGGAAACGTCGACCAACTGGTTGAGGATCGAATTTCTTTTATTCATCTAGTGAATTACCTTCTCAAAATGGATGACGATCTCTTGTGCTACGCTGTCGTTTATTTATATATTAAAAGCAAAAAACCGAAGAGGAAATGGTGTTAGAAGTGGCTCCTGAACAGAAGCCGTAATACACACATCAATTTGAAGAGATCTTTCCCTTTCAGTTCATGAAGTTTCATGAAAGAACCCGCTGATTGGAGAAACTATTTAAGGATGAATCTTATTATATCGTCTTATTATATTCATCTTTAGTGTTCTATTGACCAAATTACTTCTTTCAATTAATCTTTTTTGTAAGGTTTTGGTTGCAATGAAAAGCTAATGCCACGAGCGGGATTTGAATCCATGGCCTTCGGCTAAATACGCCGCTGCTCTACCACTTGAGCTATCGTGACTTCAATCCTCTCGGATACCAAAAAATGGCAAAAAGAGGGAAAATTCGAAAGATAGATTGAGATGAGAAGTTGGTGTCCGAGTGGATCGAACTATCGAAGTCACGATAGCTCAAGGGGTAGAGCAGCGGCGAATTTAGCCGAATGTCGTGGATTCGAATCCCCTCGTGACACTATTTGTTCATTTCAACCAAAACCTTACAAAATAAAGATTAACGTCTTATTTATATTTACTCCAGCTTGTTAACCCCTTGATTAGAAAACAAAAGACAGTCATGAGAGAAATCATCACTCTTCATGAAAGGTGAGCAGCCACTTTACGTTCTCTAAGTTCACTTATGTTCTCTACTACGATTTCTGATCATTGTTAGGGGTTATCAATACCGCATCTCTCATTGCATTTGTATCCTTTGTTTTGGAAACGACCAACTGGTCGAAGATCGAATTTCTTTTATTAATATCGTGGTAATGATTGTCCACAACTTTCCGTAAACATAGTAAACTTTCATACAATTCAATCACCTCAACAATATAATCCCGATTGGATGTCATTACCAATAAAGGATAAACGTTTTTGACTTTTTGAGAATGTACGACGGAGATGTTTGCTTAGTGACAGAAAGACGGAGACTGCGCCAAAAAAACGAGGGTTTTCCCATTCACGACCAGGCCACCGCGCCAAAATCCACACCCTCCACGCCAGATTTTCCCATTCACGAACGCGCCATGCTGTCGTCGCGCCGTAGATTTTTGGAGTGGCGCGATGGAGTTTGAACCGGTCGAATATTCGGCACAGCCGGGCACGCCAGTTCAGTTTTGCCATTGACGTGTTTTTTGAAAGTTTGGACTGCTACGAGCGATCGTGAATGGCCACCTTAATCTTATGCGTGAGAAACGGTGGATGGGGGCGGATGTTTTTCGGTGGTGCCTGTATGGGCTCGCTCTCACCGAAGGCATGGACTCCTCATTACGGTCAAAATATAACACATTGTTTTATGTACATCAGGAAAGAGGAACTGATTTATTTTTGTAAATATAGAGATGTGTTTTACGAAGTGTGAAAACAATGATATAACATGTAGGGGAAATTAGTTTTGTAGAATCGTTGAAAGTGACTCATGTTGATTTTCATGACAAAATAATTTCAAGGTCGAATCTAAGACAATTATTTCAATTTGCAGAAAAAAACCGCTTGTTTAATCTTAGCAAATATTGTTTTTCAGCATTATAGATATGGGTATTCATGAAAAATTTTGCTAATCGGGCTGTGTGTTAAAGTCGATAAATTCTGTGATGCAAACGTGTATTGGCCATGAATAAATCATCGGCAGGCCTTTATTGTACTATGTTTAACTTGATTTTCAATTGGGGTAATATGGTTAAAACATAATTGATTACATACAACACAATTAATGGTTATTATTAAATTACTATGTATGTTGTTCCTCTAAAAATATGCATAAAAATTAATCTCATTATACAATTCTGAAGACAACAGGCTTAAAATAGTTATCCAAGTTGCTTATTTTTTGCTTTTTTTCCAATAAAATGTAAAGACATCGACGCACTTTTGGAGCAAAATACAACCTATGTTGGAACCGCAACGTTTGTCCGTTTTTATTATTCTCCATTAAAAAACCATAGGCTACGACGGGATCCGAACACTCGGTCCCCAACCGTGGCATTAATATAATTATAAATTGTAATAGACTCGATCGTCTTTGTGTTGGTAAGAAAACTCAAAAATAGCGAAAGCAATCTCGGGCAAATTCAGCGAGTATATGAGATGAGACCAGGATCAGGATCGACTAGACTAGACAAATTATCAATCTTCGAAAATTTAATATAAAACGATGTGTGCATGGCAAAATTGCATTTATAACCATAACATATAGATCATTCCAGAAAAAAAATCTTCGTTTCATTTTTTGTGGTGATTAGTGACCGTTAGTCGATGATTATTCAGAAATCGTGAGATGCGGTCTGGTGTAGGTATCAGAAAAACATTTTCTTTACCGTGCCAATGTTTCGATCTTTATTGAGAACATCATCAGGGCCTGGGATTTATAAACATTGTTTAAATTTAACAAATACATGTAGGATGTGGAAAAAAGTGAATTTATACAATGAAAAAAAATATTTTTTTATATTCAATCAAAGCATTTCTACTCACTCAAAGTGTTTGTTTTCTGCGTAATTGTCGCAAGAATGGCACAAGAAAATCCCCGGCCCTGAAGATGATCTCAATAAAGATCGAAACGTCTCTGGAAATAGTGACCGAGCAATGAAGATAGTACGATTACGATAGTGCGTGAAAGATCTTTCAATATTCTCAAACGCCAAATGATACGATATATTCCTAGCTTTTCCTATAAATTTTGTAAATTCCTGTTCGTGATTAATAACGATTTAATTGATTTTTTTAAGCCAAAGAAGTACTTAAAAAGGTAGTTTTTCAGTGAATTTCTATCCTGCTTTGGCCATCATTTTGATCTTTACTTTTCAACTTAACTCGTTCTTTCTTTCTGATTCTTTGTGAACATTTCCATTTCTACCACAGTAATACGTGGTAAGTAAACCGAAATTTTGGAAAGAAAGTGTTTACGAAATATCACAGTTCGACACCAGTTAATAGAACCTAAGGCCATGCTGTCGACCTATTGAGGATTGCATCACAGAACTTATCGACTTTAACGAGAAGTTTTTCATGAATACCCATAATATCTATAATGCTGACAAACTACATTTGATGAAATTACACATGTTTTTTCCGCAAATGGAAATAATTGTCTTAGATTCGACTTTAAAAGTATTTTGTCATGAAAATCAACATGAGACACATTCAAAGATTCTGAAAAACGAATTTCCCCAACCTAAAGATGTTATAATATTGGATTTCAATAGTCAAAAATCTTCTAAAAAGTTGAAGAATTTTGTAAGTTTACAAAATAGCACACTAGGTTAACAGATCCAAAGACCATGCAGTCGACCTGATGACGATTGCATCCCAAAATTTATCGACTTTAACAGAATAGCAAAGTTTTTCATGAATACCCATAAAATTCATAATGCTGACAAACTATATTTTCTGCAATTAAAAAAACATGTTTTTTCCGCAAATTGCATCACAGAACATATCGCCTTTAACAGACATCCCAATTAGCGACGTTTTTCATGAATAGCCATAAAATTTATAATGCTGACAAACTACATTTTCTGCAATTACACACGTTTTTCCCCGCAAATTGAAATAATTATCTTAGATTCGACCTTGAAATTATTTTGTCATGAAAATCAACATGAGTCACCTTCAACGATTCTACAAAACGAATTTCCCCAACCTACGGATGTTATCATAGAATATTGGATTTCAATTTCTAAAGTTGAAGAATTTTATTTTGACTTTAACACACAGCCCGATTAGCAATGAATACTCATAATATCTCGCCTAATGCTGAAAAATCTCATTTGCGGAAATTACACAACACTAAATAGTCGAGTTCAATTCGAAGCTCTTTTCACATAAATCATCTTGAATCTCCTACGATGATTGTACAAAACGAATTTTCCTACCAAAAATGTTCTCATAGAAAATTTATATCAAACAGTTAAATAATTACTCAAGTTTACAAAATCTAAAATGAACTTGCTATTTTTTCTCTTTTATCTTTTATCTTTTTAGTAATGAATAAATATGTTTGTATGTTTTGGCCGTGCAAACTTTTAGAAAGAGAACAAAAGAATTTACCATCCTGTAACAGCGGCTACCGCTCCGGTGACGACTATCCACTGGACGTTGTGCCACCCTAGCTTCTGCAGAATGTAAGGGTATGGGGCATTGCTAGAAAGGAGCTGTAAAAGCATAGGTTAACGTTTTGAAATGGAGACTTACACACCGAAAGACTTACAGGATCGTTGTATGGATACATGAGAGAAAAAGTCGCCGAAATCGCTGTATAGACGACAATAGCGCAAAGTATGCTTGTCAAGAGTGATATGGGTATGGTGCGCTGCGGATTCTTGGCTTCACCTCCTGTTGTTGCTACTGTGTCGAACCCAGTGTAAGCGTAAAAGCATTTCGACGCGCCTTTCATCAAACCTGAGAATCCGAATGGCATGAAGCCTCCTTTTCCGCCTTGGGGGGTTGGCTTCAACCGCCAATTGGCGATGTCGGCGCTCATGAAACCGATCACAACCAGCACGGATATGGTGATGATGTTGATCACCACGAATATATTGTTGATCGTTGTCGACTCCTTCACACCCGATATGACTACGACTGCAACATCAAAATAAATCGTATATCCGTTAAAGTTCAATTCTCATATCAGTACCTGTAAATAGCATGATCAACGCGAAAGATAAAAAGTCCGGGTATTCTGCCAAGTTGGTAAAATTCATCGGCATCGTGGAGTTCAGACTCGAGCTTATCTGCCCGTCGAATATCGAATCGATGTAACCGCTCATTCCTCGTCCTAGGCAGGCACTTCCTAAAATTAAAAACACAGAAATCTTCCCCATGTATCTATAAATAAACAATACCATAGATATTTATATATACGCCTTCAACATATCTAAAATTTAAAAGTAATAAAAGCAATATAATAGATATTAACCGATGACGAATTCCAGGCAGAGATTCCATCCAAGGATAAATGCGGTGAATTCACCGACTGTTATGTAGCAGTAGGCATATGCCGAACCAGTGCCTGGTGTACGGCCTGCGAATTCTGCATAGCACATCGCTAAAAGAAAAACAACCAGAATTAAATTGAACGGAAGGTTTATCAAGTTTAGTTCTTTACCGGAAAGTATGCAAGCGAAACCGGCCACAACAAAGGAGAGTAACATAGCAGGTCCGACGGTGTTGGAAAGATCGCCGACCATGATGTAAACTCCCATCCCGAGCATAGATCCTATACCGAGAAACGTTAGATCTAATATTGTCAGCACTCTATTCAAAGGGCCTTTCTCTTCATATCGAAATTCCTTCTTTTTGCTCATATAGCCGAAGAACTTGCTGAAGTTCTCCTGAAAATGAAAACATGGTTTATTCTTAGAATTCTTCTTTTTGGTATGTCGGACATGTTTTGGCTTTTCGTCGTAGTATTATGTATCAATTAATTATTTCTACTAAACAGCCACTTAATACCATGGTCGAATCAACCGAAACAGCAAGGATAGATATGTCAAAATTATATGACTATTGAAAATTTGTATAAATTTTAATTTTGATGTAACCATGCAGTTTGATGCTTGGTCATGACCCCCAGTTTAAGGTTAAGGTAAAAAGGTGTTGGTCTCTTTAGAACAGTACGCACCAATTTTGGTCTATTATGCAATCTCCATTATTATCTAGAATCTCACGATATCTGAATAACTATCTATTAACGGTCACTAATCTCTACACATTATCTAGAACTTTTAGTTAAGCTTAAAACCAGAAACACACTTACCCGATGCTACGCCAAGCGACGCTACCCGACGCAAATCCAAACTCCGATTTTCCATAAGGTTGCATTACCCCTGTGCACATCTACCCGATGCTATGCCACGCTAACCTAACCTACCCGACGCTCTGCGATCCCCACTGTCCAGATTTTCGTCGGGTCGCATCGAGTACAGCCGAAGACAAAAGAACCGGATACTCATATTTTTATTCAAACTGCATGTATTATTGTCGTTATATTAATTACAACATACTTATTTTAATATAAACCAAATTAACTGTGATTAAAAATTAATTAGTTTTTATTTAAAAAATTAATTTTAATGGTTTGGTAGAAAATTAATCAAAACACCGGAATACGATTTTTTGATATAATGAATTTAACTAACAATTTATTGTACTCGCTTCGGCGGTACATATACTAAAATTGGAACAATTTATTACACGGTTTTGCTCATAAAATTTAATTAACAATTTATTTCATAGTTTTGCTCGTAAAATTACACCATTTTGTAATGTCGGGTAGCATCAGAACAGGACACTCATATTTTTTGTAGTTTATTTCAAACTAAGTACATGTAATTTTGTCGTTATATTAATTACAACATGTTATTTTAATGTAAACCAAATTAAACGAGATCAAAAATGCATAAGTTTTTATAAACATTGTTTAATTATGATGGTTAGGAGTAACTTTATTTAAAACAATTAAGTTTAACAAACAATTTATTAGATGGTTGTGCTCATAAAATTTAACTAACAATTTATTACAAGGTTTTGCTCAAAATAGTGCATTAAGAACAAAAGATGCGTTGCGATTGTGATAGTGATTATTGTGATAAACGCTGTGGACTGTACGCGACATGTGCTTGCGTCGGATAGATGTGCACACCCCACCAAAACGTGGCAAGGCGTCGGGTTAGCATCGGGTAGCGTCGCATGGCGTAGCATCGGGTAAGTGTGTTCCTGGCTTAAAACTTTTCATGAGATTCCGAAGCTTTGTAACTTCTGCTGTGTATATCCGTCAGTCTTTTCCCGTCCCAAAAGTAGGAATCTCAGCCTGTCTAGGCACCAACAGACTGTCCAGTCGGCAGTCCATCATTCTAGCCCTATCAGGTCATAGTTTTTGTAGTTCTGCAATGGCCCTTCGATGAATCTTTTTCGCATGGTTCTCTGCTGAAACATAGTCTCATTAAACCTAGGACTTATTTTTTAACCTGTTGCTTAATGGATCCATGTTTTTGACATTTCGATATGCACCAAAAGAGTTCAGAGCAGATAGATGTCGACATCGAACTTTCCTTGGCCATTTTTTAGGTCAAGAATGGCACTAATTTCTAGTGCTATGGTTAACGTTAAGGTTAGAAACGACATTGCGCACTGTGACCATTATTGGTACTTTCTGACAATATCAGCACAGGGTTTTTTCTGCTGTTCTGAATCTTCTTAATCCATTTTCATCACCCCCAGACCTTAAAGATAATCCTACAGGATGTTGTGGAAAAGTTTGATTTAAGTACTCATCAATCTCCAGTTTTACTACATGAAGGTGGATAACCGAATAGACCTCTACTAGTCAAAACAACTGGCTGGGATAATTATATCCTTCATACTGCAGATATCTGCAGGGGAAAAGTTTTAGGACTTTAGGACATAACCATGCCACTGGGTAATAAATAAAATTAATAATTTCAGCAGAAGTACTGATAACTCGTGAAGGACACAGTACGGCTATGACCAAAGTACAGTTGTCTTACTGGGTCAAATACTGCTCTCTTTTCAGACATGGGGAAGAAAGAATCTATAAGAAGAAGTTTCTGAATAAGATGGCAATGGTCTTTTGAAAAAATAGACCATATTTTACTCTGCAAGAAAAGATGTTTCAGGACTTACGACCCTGTAATGGGGTTAGGTGAGAAGTACTGTAAGTACAGAACAGGGAAAGCAATAGTCTTTAAGTACGCAGTATGGCCTCATCATGAAATCTACAATCTACAACCCACATATAACTTAATCTTTAATTTGAATTTTGAACTTTTTCTATGATCGAATGTTTTTCCCAAGTTCTGGAATTATTGGAATTTTTTGTCCCAAATGACTCGCAATAAAGCATAAATTATACAATTAAGATTTCAAAGCACGTCTGCGAAATGCCACGTCCCGTCTCACGCCTCACCGTCGCTCTAATTCCATAGAAAGAGGAATCTTTCATCTCGGATCCTTTGAGAAGAGAGAATGAGCCAAAGGTGTGGCTTATTCACCGTTAACAAGCTCCAGTCGTCTTCCTTTCTCGAAAGGATTATCTCACGGTTTTTATTATTAAGTACAACGGGTCAGTTCTGGAAGAAACTCGAGAAGGATTTCACCGGCTATCTTTTAAACTTTAAATTTTACGCGGATCTACGTTGGATAGAATTTAATTGTGTGAAAATTCCTTCTAACTTGATCCTTTTTTTGCAAACTCACCGACTCCAAAATTTATGTGACAAAAGGCGAATGTTCATTTAAAAATAACAACAATCTGGTTCATAGTGTCAACCTAGATACCGCTTATTAAAAAAAAATATGGATAAGGTTGAAAAAACTAACGATAACGACTGATAATAATGACTTTGTACACAAAAGTTCGTTATTAACTTTCACAAGATGGACTTTAAAAAAGAAATTAATCTGTGAAAAATCATGATTAGAGCTGCCCTTGATCTACCTCGTCTTCTGTTTACACTAAACAACAAAATATAGTATACTATAATTTTTTTTCCCCTTTCTGCAAACATTTTTGAAATAAACACCACACTTCAGATTTATTTATTTAGAAATCGTGAGATGCGGTCTGGTGTGATAGGTTTCAGAAAAACATTTTCTTTATCGTGCCAACGTTTCGATCTTTATTGAGATCATCTTCAGGGCTCAAAGTGTTTTTCTTTTTTTTCTGTGTAATTGTGCCATTCTTGCGTGTCGTGTCGAGAGTGTTTTTCTGAAACCTACATCACACCAGACCGCATCTCACGATTTCTAAATAAATATCGATTAACGGTCACTAATCACCACACACTTCAGATTTATTGTAATTTTTGGGTTTTCCGGCTTCATTTAAAAAAAAGTGTATTGAAATAGTTTTAACTTTAAAATTATCATATTTTAATGTTGAAATAGGGCATAATTTTTTAGAGGATTGATTAGTAGATTTAATATTTTCATTAATTTTATCGATTATTGATTATTAATCAAGCTACAGCTTCATAATTAGTCCTCCCTTGTGCTGTAAAAGGGTCATCAAAAATACCATCTTAATCTTTCACTATTTTCACAAATTTACGCTGCAACTTTATTTCTACTTATTAAATCCATAGTTAGTGGTATTTTAACCCAATTACTTCTTTCAATTACTTAATCTTTTTATGTGAGGTTTTGGTTGAAATGAAAAAGCCAATGTCACGAGCGGGATTCGAACCCACGATCTTCGGCTTGATACGTCGCTGTTCTACCACTTGAGCTATCGTGACTTCGATCCACTCGGACACCAACTCTCCATCTCAACCTACAATCGCATTTTACCCCTTTTTGGCATTTTTCAAATGTGCAATCAGGATTCGATTCTCGGCGACATATGAAGTGGCTATGGGGAGCTGTTAGTGAAGTTATACTTCGTTTTACTTATTAAATCCATATTTAGTGATTTATTGACCAAATGAATTCTTTCAATTATTTAATCTTTTTATGTAAGGTTTTGGTTGAAATGAAAACGTTTATTTCTACTAAAGTCGTATATGTTGTAAACACTTTTATTCACTTTTAGAATTGCTTTCTTAATTTAGTTAATTTTAATAGATCAATAATGAAGTTTTTATTGAAAATATTTATAAAGAACAGTTTTGGGCGGAGTCCGAGATGCTCTTGCGTGTCAAGAGCACGATCTATAGATGGCCCTCCCTCAGCCCCCTTATGCAAAGAAAGGTTGATCGATGTGTCCCACATAATTGAGGTTTGTCATGCGTTGGCTCCTTACAGGGAGCGTGTAGGCATGCTGCCGAATTGAAGAATGGTTCTCGGGGACGGTAGCGGGTTTTAAGTCTCATGTTTCAGGACTTTCTTTTAAATCGATATATGTTGTGTCTGTGTGAATATATTAGAGAGATTGATGAGGGGGTAATGGTGTAATTAACGTCACCATCGCCCCTCCGACAATGTGTTTAAGGTCGGCAGCGAAATTGTTTATAAAAGTACTCCATCGACACCAATTTAGATTAGCTTATTACTTTTGTATGGAGAGGAGGAGATGGAGGAATATCGAGTACTTCACTGACCAACCAGAATGAGTACAATCTACATATGTGTGGTATTAAGTGACCGTTACTTGATGATTATTCGGAGGTCGTGAGATGCGGTCTGGTGTGACGTGGGTTTTAGAAAAACATTTTCTTTATCGTGCCAACGTTTCGATCTTTATTGAGATCATCTTCAGGGCTCAAAGTGTTTGTTTTCCGTGTAGATGAGTCATTCTTGTGTGTCGGCACTCTCAACACGACAGACAAAAAAAAAAGAAAACAAATAAGAAAAGATGACAGGATAAAGAAAATGTTTTTCTAAAACCTACGTCACACCAGACTGAATCTCACGATCTCAGAATAATCATTATTTTTTTTTTTTAATGGGGCTACCGACAATGAGTCATAACAGCCCTTAATTCGCCCACGATATTCCGACATAGTAGAATTGTATAATAAGATTAATTTTTAGGCATGTTTTTAGAGGAACAACATACGTAGTAATTTAATAATAACGATCGTTCTCCATTAATTGTGTTGTATGTAATTATGTTTTAACCATATCACCCCAATTGAAAATCAAGTTACACATAGTACAATAAAGGCCTGCCGATGATGACCCTCAATTTATTCATGGCCAATACACGTTTGCATCACAGAATTTATCGACTTTAACACACAGCCCGATCAGCAAAGGTTTTCATGAATACCCATATCTATAATGCTGAAAAACAATATTTGCTGAGATTAGACAACCGGTTTTTTTCTGCAAATTGAAATAGTTGTAGTAGATTCGACCTTGAAATTATTTTGTCATGAATATCAACATGAGTCACCTTCAACGATTCTACAAAACTAATTTCCCCAACATGTTATATTATCATATAATATCGGATTCCAATAGTCACCAAATTTCTAAAAAAATTTAAGAATTTCTTAAGTTTACAAAATAGCACACTAGATTAACAGGCCCAAAGACTATGCAGTCGACCTACTGAAGACAATTACAAGATCTTGTTGAGAATTTAATCCAAAATAGTCACCAGTCATTCAAATACACAGTCGGTTGGTGTTTTACGAAGTGTTTACGAAATATCACAGTTCGACACCAGTTAATAGAACCTAAGACCATGCTGTCGACCTATTGAGGATTGCATCACAGAACTTATCGACTTTAACGAGAAGTTTTTCATGAATACCCATAATATCTATAATGCTGACAAACTAAANAAGACTATGCAGTCGACCTACTGAAGACAATTACAAGATCTTGTTGAGAATTTAATCCAAAATAGTCACCAGTCTTTCAAATACACAGTCGGTTGGTCATAATTGTGCTGCGAATTTGACCCTTCATTTTGGCTATCAATTGCCCACAAGTGATCAATGTTAGTCTTTAAGATTTATTTACCAATGGATGATTTACTTCAAATTGGTAAAACCTTGTGTTTTCAAGGAATGTTTCTTCAGAAATATCCACCCGTAATGGTTCTGTCATTGACTGACACTCGCATATTATTTTAGGTTGTACATGGCTAAAACTGACCAATTTTGATTAGACCTCTTTATGAAGTTGAAAATTGTTTTCACAGATCGTGAGATGCGGTCTGGTGTGACGTAGGTTTTAGAACAACACGTCACACGAAGAATGATACTTCCACACGGAAAACAAACACTTTGAGCCCTGAAGATGATCTCAATAAAGATCGAAACGAGGCACGACAAAGAAAATGTTTTCTAAAACCTACGTCACACCAGTCTGCATTTCACGACCTCCAAATAATCACAATGTACATAGTTGTGAATGTATTTATTAGTGCGATTGAATTATAGATTTTAGTTAGTTCTAGGCTAGATTATAAGTGTTGGTAGCTGAAATGACATAGCTGGGGAAAGCTCACGTTGGCGCCTAACCCGTTGGTTGAGGGAAGGGACAATCTTTCGATCTTTCGGGCCAAAGTATAAACCCTAGGGTTAGAACATCAGGGAACCTTTCGGAGTTGAAAGTCCCCCCCCCCAAAAAAAAAAGGTTTTTGTGAAATGTAATAATGGATTGTGAAGTTAACGTATTAACAAGTTTTATATATACATATTTTTAGGGTAGTTTATTTTGATCTTCCGTGTATCCTGCTGTTAATTTCGATTTGTAGTCGGTTCCTGGAACCTTTTTCCACTGAGAGGGTAGCTATGTTATTAGCAATGCTGCGATGGCTATGTTTTCCTTCTGTAGCAGGTCATTTGTATGCAGCAAATACCACCATGGCCTAGGATGCAATCTTGGTTTAACTTGGAACTACCTTTTCCAAAGATAAGAGGTAATTAACATATTGTCTTGAAAATATTATTTTTTGTTTTTATTAGGTTTCGTGGTCCGCTTGATCAAATAAATACTTTTCAATTAATTAAGGTTTTGGTTGAGATAAAAAAGTCAGTGTCACAAGCGGGATTCGAACCCACGACCTTCGGCTAAATACGCCGCTGCTCTACCACTTGAGCTATCGTGACCTCGATCCACTCGGACATCAACTTCCTATCTCAACCCCACCTTATTAGTTTTTCCCTCCTTTTTGCCATTTTTCAAATGTCTTGTAATCTATTTGATTCACGGCGCCAAAAATCGACAAATGAAAAATGGCAAAAAGAGGGAAAATTCGAAAGGTGGGATGGGAGGTGATCCGAGTGGATCGAATCGATAGCTCAAGTGGTAGAGCAGCGGCGTGTTTAGCCGAAGGTCGTGGGTTCGAATCTCGCTTGTGTCACTGACTTTTTATCTCAACCAAAACCTTAATTAATTGAAAATTATTTTTAGTTTATAATATTTTTGTATTCTTCAGACTTCTCTATAATATCGAGACTCTACGTGTCTGATCTATGATTGCTTGGCTCTAAATCCAAGTCTTTAATATTACCTTTTTTAAATGTAGGATTTAAATCTTTCCAGAACTAGTTTTTCAAATAGTTTTGAGATTGATGGAATCAATATGGTTGGATGAAACTTAGGGTGAAAGATTAGCTGGCTGTGCAATCATTGTAGTATCATCTACTTTCCAGATAGTTAAGTACTTAAGTCGGGTAACGTTTTCAAAACTTGACTGGAAAAATCCTGGAGCTTTCCTCGTATGTAGATTTTTATTTATTTCATTAGCTGTATTTTATTTGGAATTTTCTAAGAGATGATGTCAGCTATTCGTCATTCGGTTTAAACGTCTCTGCCAAATGAATTGCAAATGTATTTGCTCCATTATCTTTGGCCCGGGAGCCGTATTTTTTCTAAGTGGAAGAATTTGAATAATGTATTATAATTTTCCTGTTGCTTTTCACATTGATTAGTTGGGTTTTAATGCCTGCTTTTAAATCTAATTACCAAGAGTTTCAACTTTGTTTTATTTTAGTTTTAGAATTACCCGTATTTTTGGACGGTACAGAAGCAAGTACGAGTGGCACCCAGTCTCCTTTTCTATGATAAATCTCCTCGCAAATACGAAACTGACAATGATAATAAACGTTTAGAACTAAAATGCTGGTTTATATCAATATCTCAAATCTTTAAATTTTAGACAGTTTTGATTCTTAGGCATAAAGCTAAGATTTACATCTTGCTGGCCTCATGCCTGGTTTACGTTCGTAGTATTTGTTAGTCAATTTCTCATTTGCGAGGAGATTTATCATAGAAAAAATTATTTTATATCAAATATTTTCTAGCTAAATGCCAAGACAAACAAAGAATAGATACAGGAAATGAATATGATGGAAGATTTGGTTTTCTCTAAAAGCGGTTACTAGCAATAAATAACAATATATGAGGCATGAAAGACCAGGAAAATGTGTTTTTACATTGAAAATAATAGAACTAATTATTTAAAAAACAAAACAACAAACCTTTAATGGCACGTTCTGACCTCGAATAAAGAAGTAGGGGCAACATTTTTGACAAAATTGCTCAAGGATCCAAAGAAACTTCTTAGGCTTTTGGCGTTCGCAATTAAAATTCAGGACATCACCAGTTTCAATAAAACTATTGAAATAAAAATTAAGTCCGTACGATCTGAGAAAGACCAGTCAAGTTTAAAATCAATATGTGTTATCACATGATCTCGCGTAAAATGTTATGTACACTTCAAACTGTCTCATCGATAGAAAATTAATAAATAAATCAATTTCAAAATCTGATTGATTTCAAGCCGGCAGAGTGATTTGGGCAAGATCTTTTCTTGTTTATGCTCTTTCATGATTTTTTACGTTATCCGTTTCAAACCTGTGTACAAAAATCGTGCTAAATTAATTTCAGACCTTAGTCAAAACGACTGCAAATTGGAAAGTTGACAAGAAAAATTTATTAACTTGAGACATTGTAATTAATTAAAAATAATTCTGATTGTATACGAAGATATGCACAAATCCTTCCTTCTTCCTCAACTGTATTTTCTTCTTTTTATCCAGGTTTGGTATTAGAGTGTAGAACTCTTAAAAAACACAATCACCAAGATCATGATATGATTTATTTATTGCATTTGACTAGGCTTTTCGTCCTGTTTAAAGGTCCCTCTTAAGGACTTTTACAATGTAAAACCGGACTCCTGAAGCTATGTCAAGTCTAAGTCTTTCTAATTGAGTTTCTATGTGGATTTACAAAAAATAATCAATTTGTTGAATTCTTAATGAAAAGGTTTGAAAATTTTTAAATTCTATATCATTTTTTTTTAAAGTCAACACATTTGTTCAATTCTTAAAGAAAAGGGTTTGAATTTTTTAAACACATTGATGTTGATGAAAGGAGTAGGGATAAAAGATGCGGCCACAAGGCTTTCTGCACTTCGACCTGAATAGATTTTTATAATTCATTGGTCAGCCAGGTTGTTAATCAGCCTTCATAGCTTTGCCAGCGGCTCCTTAGTGTAGAATCTCGTTTGTGGTTTTTCCAGCCCTAGTTGCAAGAACCCCCATCCCTATCACTATCCGTGATGGTGATGATGGTGATGAGGATACTAGGAAGCGGGGTTTATGCTTTCCAGGCACTGCAGCCTTCTGGCTTATTGTGCCTTCCTAGTTCCCTAGTTCAGTGCAATCCTGCTCAGAAGTATTAGACCACTGACTGTTGCTGCTACAATTTCATTCCCTAGGTAGATGGTAGATGATCATTCCTAGATGATATGGGTGGCTGTTTCCTCCTCGTTGCATAATGTACAGATGGGATCATCGTTGTGCACGCCCATGTTGTGTAGATGTTTTCCTAGATGCCAGTGACCGGTTAGTAGTCTACCATACCTCCGAGTCCCCCCTCTCCAACTGCAGCAGTGAGTTTGCCAGTCTTGATGAGGGTTGTTTTGACATAAATTTACTGTATCAAGTGCCTCTAGAGTTTTGTCTCCTTTTTTTCATTCGGATCCATTGCGATGCTGTTTTTGTTATCCCAACTATATGGCTTGAAGCTCCTCCTCTGCCCAGCGGGTCTGATTTTCGTTACCCAAAATTCCCTTGTGTCCTGGCACCCAAGACATGATCAGGTTGTTGCGTTCCTCCAGGTTTTGGAGATTATGGATCCATTCACTGACTAATATGTGGTGATTAGTGACCGTTAATCGATAATTATTCAGAAATCGTGAGATGCGGTCTGGTGTGACGTAGGTTTTAGAAAAACATTTTCTTTATCGTGCTACGTTTCGATCTTTATTGAGATCATCTTCTGGGCTCAAAGTGTTTGTCTTCTGTGTAATTGTGCCATTCTTGCGTGTTGTGTTGAGAGTGCCTGGGCACGCAAGAATGGCACAATTACACAGAAGACAAACACTTCGAGCCCTGAAGATGATCTCAATAAAGATCGAAACGTTGGCACGATAAAAAAATGTTTTTCTGAAACCTACATCACACCAGACCGCATCTCACGATTTCTGACTAATCACTGACTAATTTTGATGTGATCTAACCTGCTTGGTTATCAGATCTTATGAGGAGTGCACGTTGAAAAAATATTTAATGAATTTCTTAAGCGCCTTAAAATTTGTGATGTGTACTTTTTTCCTGTCGTTTTATTACAGAAATATAAAGTGAATAAAATTATCCTAAATCCTAAGCTTAATTTTTATTTGATCTTGAGAGATAAATAACGTTTTAATTAGGGTTTTAATCCTATCGATCATTCCCCACTTGAGCTTCTTTCATCAGATGCATTTCCTTCATTAGAGCAGGGCTTCCCAAATCTTTAGCCAGCGGAACCCTCACAGAACAAAATCCAGTCCCACCTTTTATCACTTAGCCAGTCCATTCCTAATTATGTGATAGGGACGTCACTATGAAAACGAAAATTAGATTGAAATAGTCAACTTTGATTAACGAATTAATGAGAAGAGGGAGGTTGTTTTAGCCTGCACAATTTGGATATGTTAGATTTAATTTTTGATTATTGGAAGCGGATGTCGTGTGTAGCATCAAGATATCTCCGGTATTTAGTTTTATTGGCTGTATAGATAGAATATCCGGATTCATCTGCTAAAAAAAAAGTTTGATTGAAATGTTTTGTTACAATCATAGCCAAAAATTGGGGTAACTATCGGACTCGAAAGTATTTTTCAATGTGAAGTCTGAAGTAATGTCTATCAAACATTCGTATTCGTTGAAGATAGACTGGTTGGATTTGTTGTAACTGAAAACGGAGTGCCCCCCCCCCCATGGTCTTCCAGCATTGTATCTCGAGCAGTTTGGAGGTAGTGCACAAAGGACATCTCCAAATTTTAAACGTGTCCACATATTTTATCGCAAGCTCCAGTTTGTTTTCTTTTAAAAAAAATTTTAACGCAGGAAAACACTCCACCTCTTCCTTCTCAACAGATTCATCCCAAAAGTGGATTTTTCTTTTGAAGGGGCGAACTTTGTCATTAGTTCATAAGCATCGAAAGTTGTGATATTCTTACCTTGCACAGAAAAACTCATCTCATTCATTTTCATGAAAATATCTCATAAATACAGTACGGGCCATTTCTCATCATTGAAAACGTTGGCCATTGTGGTCCATCAAAAGAGATGCTTCAGAATGTAATTCCTGTAGTAGGGAAAGTGCTTTTCTTTTATTCTCTCTATGGAGAACCAGGGAATGATGAAGTCTTTCCATATCGTCAAGTAGTATTGTGAAAAGATGCGGCTATATAATTAATAATTTGAACAGACTCATTCAAAAATTTCTTAAAATAGGCTGGCATTTGTTTCATAGCTAAAGCATGTCTGTGGAGAACAAAATGACTGCTGCTGCGATTCTTCGATTTATCTTTCATTTTAGTAATCAGTCCGATAATTTGGTCAGACATTGCTTTTGCACCATCTGTGCACGCTTCAATGCAATAGAACCAAGGAATTTCGTTAGTTGTAAACAAATCGTCCAACAAACGGAATATATCAGCATCTGTCGCATTGGCAGGAAGTGGTTTGCACAAGAGGAAAGCCAATAAAATAGCCAACCAAACGGTTTGAAAAGAAAATGAATTTTATTGGATGTGAGAAACCAGCGATTCTTTCACACTATCTGATAAATGAAGTATCCGTCTTTTGACTGTATTGTTTGATATGGGCATTGAACATGC
This sequence comes from Cimex lectularius, assembly GCF_000648675.2. Lineage (NCBI taxonomy): Eukaryota > Metazoa > Arthropoda > Insecta > Hemiptera > Cimicidae > Cimex > Cimex lectularius. The sequence goes on from NW_019392683.1 coordinate 1,806,623, forward strand.
TTTAGTACTTTTTCTTTAAGAGCTTATCAACATCTAACGGTGTCCTTGAGCGTTTCGAGCTGGTGTGCTGAGCTTAAAGCTTCAAGCCTGATGTCTGTGAGCACAAGGTCTTTCTCTCGGAGCTGTTTCTTTAGTTCTCCAACGATATCAGGACCAGATTCCTTTTTTTCCTCAGTGGGAAAATGACTCACTTGGCTGTCTACACTAGTACCATTCATTTGGTGGAGCAGTGGGGAAGAAGGCGCACTTTATCTACGGCATCGGACTATACCGAACCATTTCGGTTTTGCTTACTTCTGGAGAAGGCTTTGTTGAATGAACTCCTTAACCATCTCCGCTTTTTCTTCTTTTCGTTCTTCTTTTCGGTTTCTTGTTGAAGAGGAGTGCTTGAAAGGCTGCATGTTGAGCTTAGCGAATTGAGACTGGACACAGAATCGGTTGACAGATGTGAGATATCTGTTTCATTCGGGGGGTCTGTCGTGTTTATGGTGTGCCGCCTTGCCAAAGATGGTATTTGGGAAGTTAGACCTGCCTCAACACTCTGCTTCCGCAGAAGCTCGAACGTCTGCCTCAGCTCGAGAGCAGTTCTGAATCTTCCTTCTCGGCAGTAAGCTGCTGCAGCCTGTGTCATGCTTGAAAGTGACTGCTCAAATGCAGAAACAACGTAGGCTTGAATAGGTAACAGCATTTGGTCCTGGACCTGGTAGTGGCTAACTCATACCAACGCCCGACTGGTGCCTGAAGCAGACCGGAGGCTCTTCTGACAGGGGCTCGAGCACACGGCCCTACCGAGGGAATGAGCTTTAGCTGCCTGTGCCACTCGATAACGAATCCTGACGCTTTTGTGAGTTTTCATTTGCATTTTTTGCATGTGTTTTAATGAAGATTCGAGCAGCCAGTACAACGCGCTTTCTCATGAAAAAAATCTGTTTCTCCCGAGTTGTGTCAAAGTCAAAATGAAGACGCAATTTAACAGGAAACATTGAACTGTTTCGAAGGACTTTCGCGCAAATCACACACTGATCTTTTTACCCTCGTCACCCTCTATAAATCCCAAATCTAAGTAGCTGTGGTGGTACTAACGCATCTATTCGCGAAACTTGTAGAATATGAGCATGCTGGATTCAGTATTATCAATGAAATTTTTAGGAAACGATCGTCTTACCTTAAAAATTTATCGTTTTCAGTACTCATTGATATGAATTTTTTTTAAATTTTATTAATTCATTCGACTTTATTTTTGTAATTATTAATTTTTCTCGAAGTTCACCGCGGACCACCGTTTAGGAAGCCCGGCATTCCTAGTATACAGATGAGAAGAAAAACCTATGAAAGGGCAAAATTAAAGACTACAAATTAGATAGTTTACAAAAAAGCTTATTAACGACTTAAGACGTTATAATTAATTCAAAATAATTCTGATTGCATCCGAATAATTAAGTTTCTAATTCCTTCTTCCTCTTCTGTTTTTTCTCCTTCTATTTAACCAGATTTGTTATTAAAATGTTGTACTCTCAAAATAGATACACTCATCAAGATCAACCTTGCGATTTATTTATTACATTTGCCTATGCATTTCAGCCTGTTCTAAGCCCCTTCTTCAGGACTTTTAGGACTAGAATAATATTCCTGAAGCTCTACTAAACCTAAGTGTTTCTAATTAAGTTTTTATGTGGATTTTCCAATGAAAAACTCGAGAAAATTAAATATTTCCTTTTTTGTAAAATTAAAGCTTTATTAAGACAGTGTTTCTAATTAAGTTTTTATGTGGGTTTTCCAAATGAAAAACTCGAGAAAATTAAATATTTCCTTTTTTTTGTAAAATTAAAGCTTTATTAAGACTGTGTTTCTAATTAAGTTTTTATATGGATTTCCAAATGAAAAACTCGAGAAAATTTAATATTTCCTTTTTTGTAAAATTAAAGCTTTATTAAGACTAAGTGTTTCTAATTAAGTTTTTATGTGGGTTTTCCAAATGAAAAACTCGAGAAAATTAAATATTTCCTTTTTTTTGTAAAATTAAAGCTTTATTAAGACTGTGTTTCTAATTAAGTTTTTATATGGATTTCCAAATGAAAAACTCGAGAAAATTTAATATTTCCTTTTTTGTAAAATTAAAGCTTTATTAAGACTAAGTGTTTCTAATTAAGTTTTTATGTGGGTTTTCCAAATGAAAAACTCGAGAAAATTAAATATTTCCTTTTTGTAAAATTAATTGTGACCGTTATTTAAAAAATGTTAATCCATTAACTGTTGAATACAATATGAATAAATCTAAGAATTGTTCGAAAATCTTTAAATTCCACATCATTGTTTAAAAATAAGTCAATCCATTTGTTGAATTCTTAAAGAAAAGGTTAAAAGGAAATTTTTTAAATTCCATTCTGCGATGGAGGATTCTGATAGGTTCGGGGCCTATATGGTCTTGCAGATCCTTTTCCTTACCCAAAATTTGTGTCCTGGCACCCGAGATATCATCAGGTTATTGCGTTTCCCCAGGTTTTGGAGATTTTTTCATTCACTGACCAATTTTGATGTGATCTTTTGACATGCTAATGCTTTAATAGCTGCTTTATTATCAGATCTTATGAGGACTGCACGTTGAAAATTTTTTTAATGAAATTCTTAAGTGCCCTAAAATTTATGATATGTACTTTTTTCTTGACGTTGAAAGTTTACGAAAAATACTGCGTTTTTATTACAGAAATACAAAGAGAATAAAATTATCTTTCATTCTAAACTTGTTTTATTTGATCTTGACAATAAATAATTGCCCGTTTAAAGTTTTTTTTTTTACCGCTATCGATCATTAATTCCCACTTGAGCTTTTTTCGACAGATGCATTTCATTCATTAAAGGGTTAAAATCACTACAGTGGTCACGACTGAAAAGCGATTACGGATTAAACTGAAGTGTTTTGTTCAAAAGATCGACGCATCGAGTACGTTTTTAAATTGTGCTATAAAATGAAGCCTCAGGCCAGAGATCCGATCCTAATGGATGTTACTTTTCAACGTTGATATGTTAAATTTTTTTCGGACTTGGCAGTTCAATTTTATATAAGCATGTATAAAAATATAGCCGGTTTGGACTTGACAATTGTGAATGTATTGACAATTTTGAAGATATGCCTCATCCATCAATTATTTTTTCCTCTTGGAGATTTTTTTTTATTGCCAAAAGAGAATACACTGTTAATCTTCATCCGAGATAATTAATACAGTCGAATAAAAAAGTTTTAATATAACTTGAACAAAAAAATTAATTCGGTCATATTCTTTGAGTTAAACGATTTCGTTTAAAGTACCGAATAAATTTTAAATTTTATTCTCTTGGGTTAAAAGCGTACACGTGTTTATTTTTTTAAAATAAAATAGTAATTAGATGAACAAAAGGTACATGCGAATTGTTTTCTTAAGTTAAAATTTGTCTATTTGTAAATTGTATATGCCAGAAAATATCGATCTTGGCTAATGAGCTAAAAATTTACATTTTCTTAGAAAATATTGTTATTTATTATAAAGTAGTAAAGTGTTAAATCAGGACTAACTTCAAGACTATATTTTGACAAGACTGTCCTTTTTCAAAGATGTCACTTCTTCCTCATTGCACCTAGATTTTTTTTTCATAAGATAATAATATTGATTAAACATTTGTATTAAAAAGTGTCAAAATTAGTTTATTAGCTAGAAATTGAAGTTTAAATAAAAGTTTACGATATCAATTACCTTTTTGAAGATTTCAAAGATCATTTTTGGCGTTGATTTGGGTTAAATTTGAGACATGCGAACAAACACAGGGCACGATTCCTTTGTCAGTATGGTCACTGGATACGACGAAGCGAGGTCATCTCGTCCTTTTGACTTACTGTCCACCGATTTGAAGACGAAGCCGGTGGGCAGTGTTAATGCTGACGGCCCGAGCGTGGAGTGTTGACTGAGCCGCGAAAAATTTCTCCGTCCCACGAGCCTTATCGAACGCGAAATGACATCATTTCATTTTCACTCGAGATCCAATTTTGAGACGGACTCTCCTAGAAACCCAAATCTAGGGATCAAAATAACAATAAACACTGATGTTTAAAGCGTAACGTAATCCGTAAATACTCAGGAGTTGATCCGGTTTTACAAACCGACTAGTACTCTTCATTAATAAAATGGCCTGGAGTGCAGCTTAAAAAAAACACTATAATTATGACTTCCATAAAACATTTGAATAAATTGAGAAAGTTACGTACATTTTTTTTTTAATTATTCCGCTATTTAAAATGATCAAAATAGAGGCTTGAAATGATAGTGGACAAGATACTGGTACTATACGGTGCAAAAAATAAGACATTTTTAAGAAAAAGGAGAAAGCAGGCCAAATATTTGGAAAGTTGTCCGATTTTTTTTTTTATAGCGAACTTTTAAGTACTTGCGTCTGTCAGGCAGATGCGTGCGTCAGCATCTGTGCTTGCCATAACCATCCAAAAATTTAACCTAGGCGATTAAAAAAAGAAGGAAAAAAAGTTTAAAGAAAAAAAGAAAACTGTATTTATTTTTTTAAATTTTTTTTACGAGTGTTCGCAACAGCAGAGGTCATATAAACCCTCAGGGTGCCGGTGTTTTTGAAAAAAAAAAGAAGTCTATTTGTAAGTATGTCGGGTTCGAATGCAGGGCTGCTAGATTCGAACCCGGGACCTTCACCTTACAGTGATGAGCACCGTGTCAACGTCAACGCCTAAAACTTTGTGGCAAAAAAAAAAAATTAAACGGCGCATTTCCAAATGGTATTTTTTTAATGTGCCTACATAGTTTTTAAGCCTTTTTATGATAAATACCGCAACTGCATAAAAAATCATATTCGTCACTTGACAACAAAGTTCTAATTTGTGATTTTTTTAGGTTTTCCACTTAAAAAGAGCGATTGTGGCATATCTGACATTATGCACTTTATTAATTAATGATATTTACAATGCCTTAATGATATTTATAAAACCTTACTAACGAATATGCATATTAGTTACTATGTCATCCAAGGATTTTGTAGTCTTTATGTCATCTACAAAGTCTTTTGTGTGTGCTTGCCATTTTCCACAGGGAACAATCCAAAAATTTAACCTAGGCGATTTTTTTTTTAAATGAAAACCTAAAAAAAAATCACAAATTAGAACTTTTTTTTAAAGTGACAAATATAGTTTATTTATTTATCATAAAGAGGGTTAAAAACTGCATAGGAAAAATATTTTTTAAAAAGTTTTGGAAATGCGCTGAGTTTGAAAAGTACTTTTGTTCATATTTGATTGTTGGACATTGTAAGGAAGATATCAGATGACTTGCTTCAACCTCACACAAAATCACAAATTTTTTATTATTTCATTTCAATAAACTCCGAAATGGTTTTTGACCAAATACAATATAGTTTTCTTTTTTTCTTGTTGTCAAGTGATGAATATGGTTTTTTACTTATAATAAAAAGGATTAAAAAAAACCTTTAATTCTGATTCCAAACAGTGCATTTCCAAAACGTTTTTTTAAATTTTTCTGTCGTTTTTTTTTAATCCTTTTTATTATAAGTAAAAAACCATATTCATCACTTGACAACAAGAAAAAAAGAAAACTATATTGTATTTGGTCAAAAACCATTTCGGAGTTTATTGAAATGAAATAATAAAAAAATTGTGAGTTTGTGTGAGGTGGAAACAAGCCATCTGATATCTTCCTTATAATGTCCAACAATCAAATATGAACAAAAGTACTTTTCAAACTGAGCGCATTTCCAAAACTTTTGAAAAAATATTTTTCCTAAACAGTTTTTAACCCTTTTTATGATAAATAAATAAACTATATTTGTCACTTTACAAAAAAGTTCTAATTTGTGATTTTTTTAGGTTTTCCATTTAAAAAGAGCGAATGTGGCATATTTGACATTATGCATTGTATTAATTGTAAGCTTTAATGATATTTACAAAACCTAACTAATAAATATGTATAGTGGTTGTTATCTACTTTATGTTATCTTTTTTTTTGTGTGTAAATTGCTTAAAATTAAAAAAATTGTCCATGTTCGGGACAAAAAACCGAATGTGAATATTAGATACTTTGGCAGAGTAAAACATAGGAAAATGTTTATATTTGATACTTTAACAAAGCCATTTCCAGTGTTTTCTAAAGAGGCTAGAGATTCGTTGATTAGCCACAAGATGTATTGTGCCTAATACAATGCCAACGTATCGAATCTCAAAAAAACAAAAAAATTTTTTTCACATTCGATTGTTGGACATTGTAGGGACAATGTGTCTTTATAAGCACAGAGACTTTTGTAATTTGACCCTAGATCATCTTGGCCGGATTAGTCTGACGCGTTTCAGCATTTTGTCATCATCAGTGAGTCTGTGTGATTCTGTCAGATCTAGTCTCTTGTATAAGTTCATGGGGGTTGGGGTGCATTCATAAGTAACTGGTGACATCTGTAAATAATCAGTATTCCAAGTGTTATCTTTTTTTGCCGGTTTAACTTGTCTGGTTTTCAGGATTCCTTATCTAACTAGTCTTGCGTTCTTTTACTTTAATCTTAACCTGCAATTTTCTGTTCTAAATTTGTTGGTTTGATGATAGTTTACGAATATAACTACAATTTAATTAAATTCATTTCTTTCATTTTGGATTTTATTAAACTAAAAACAACTTGAAAGGATAGTCTGGCGCATCTTGAACATAATCGTATCCCACACATAAATGATCAAAAACTTTGAGTGCGCAAACAGCCAAACGAAAAAGCATGCCCATGGATGTTTGAGGAATAAAAAAAAAAAATTAAGCACTGTTAAATTTATGTAGTATAAGAAAAAAAGTCTGTGAAATATCATAATATTAATTATTATAATGAGAAAATTAGAAAATTTGGGCTAAATTGGTTTTAATAAATTGGTTTAAATTTTTTTTTAAAAGGTCTTTCTGTTAATCTACACATGTGGATGGTGCTAATTTGAACCCCTGGATGCTCTTCTGTGCATTAATAACAAATTTAAAAAAACATAATCATTAATTTATTTAATTATTAATGAGTACATTTGATGTTGGACGAGGGAACATGTTCTATTTAAAAATGTTCGGGCCTCTCAAACTCAATTCTATTTATAAATCCCAGTCGGGGCTTTGAATCAACCCCTGAACCTTCTTTTCTATAACAGCTTTTGAAATTTTTGGTTTAAATAATTAAAAAGCCGAGTGTCGATCATGTGTGATGATGTTAGTATTTATTGTATCGTTCTCATTTTTATTATCCGCTTCGTATTAAAAGTGCTCGAACGTTAAGCAAGTATAAGGGTTTTATTAGTTTATTTCTTGTACAACAAAACAGGAGTTTGTGTTTATTAAATATAAATTAATTTTAATTAATTAAAGTCAATTTCCAATTTTAATTAATTTTTAAGTGGTAAAAAATTTGTTTCAAAAATAATTAAACTGCTATAAAAAGAGATATCTGGAAGCAATGATCGTTTAAGTTTATTGTTAGAAAATTGAATTTGTTTCAATTATTTCCTCATTGATTTTATTTTTTTCAATCCTTTAATTACAATACGAGTTCAATTAAATACTACTATATAATAAAATACAAATTTAAAAAATTACTCCTTAGATGATAAGCTCTAAGATAAGATCTTTCATCAAATTTGACCCCTTAAATCATTACACAACTCCATTATAAAGATAACTTTAAATTTATTAATTAAAATATCATAAAGTAAAATGATATATTAAGAAAAAGACAAAAAAACCTTTAAATTGTAAGATATAAATGACAAATATACTGTTTTATCTGTCAAATATTTAAAAAAAATCTCTCTTACTTTTTTAAAATTTCTTTTACGAACATTTACAATTTTTTGGATGAAATAGGTTTGGGGACAGTTGGCAGTTGAGAGGTCTCAGGTCTACATCGATGATGGAACCGGAGTTCTCAGAAGCCCTTTCGCTGGGACGGTAAGTTTACAAATGATTCACACACAAACTCTATATTAATTTCTTCAAAATTTTAGACAGTGGAAAAGCTCCCAGATAAAGTTTTGCTTCACATATTCAGCTACTTGAGCCACAGGGAGGTCTGCTTGCTTGCAAGAGTTTGCAAAAAATGGAGAATAATCGCTTACGATACTCGCCTCTGGAAATGCGTTTCGCTCAGACCTGAGATATCTGGTCTTCATGTCGGTTCCCTAGAGTCTCTTCTTGCATTAATAAGGTAAAGCTACAATATAAATAAGGTTAATATTTTTCATTCAATTTTTTTGTAAATTTATTTTTTAGTATAAGGTTTGGACCAAGCTTGCGCTATATAGAGCTCCCGATTGAACTGATTACGCACACAGTGCTCCACGAGCTGGCTAACAAATGCCCAAATCTGACCCACATGCTTCTTGACTTCTCGACAGCCATGCAGCTTCACGATTTCAGTGAATTGCAGGTAAGATGAAGGTGTTTATTTGGTCTGGCTAACTGCAATAAATTGTTTACAGACGTTTCCAGCGAAGCTGCGTTACCTTTGCATCTGCCTTTCTGAAGTCATCTTCATGGAGGGCTTTATGAGAAAAATCTACAACTTCATCAACGGGCTTGAAATATTACACCTCATCGGCACGTATGAGAAGGTTGAGGAAGAGGAGGAAGAAATTTACGAAGTCATCAACGTGCACAAGATGAAATCAGCGACCCCTAATCTCCGAGTTATCAACCTTTACGGCATTAATTTTATTGATGACAGTCACATTGATGCTTTCAGTTCCAACTGCATCCAGGTAAAAAATTTAATTAAATTGGTAGAGAAAGTATTTCAAAGAGAAAGTCTATTTCCTTCATATAATCTTCTTATCTGTATGTATATTATTCAAACATCTCTAAAGCTAGTTTCATCCTTTTATTATGCATTCTGTGACCCATTTTTCCTAAATCCTTAGTTTCTCTAATTGTATATACCACCTTTTTATCTTTTGAAAAAGTTTAGTAAACATTTGATTGGTGAAACGCTTTTGTTTCATCATAATTGGGTTCTAGGTCCAAAAATAATACCTCTTATGGAAGATAATACCTTGTAGTCTGTTGGTGTGTGTTTTGTCAGCAACTTTTCAGAATCTGCACATAATGTTTTCATTGAAATGATAATTTTGTTTAGATGTCTATTTAATCTGCCTAGTCATACCTATAAAATATAATGATTCTACATATCTTCCTTGATTTTAGCTTATAAGGCCTGGATTTTCTAATGTTGGTATGTAAAGACTTATTGAATTCAAAATGTGCACATGTGGGTTCCTAATCTGCAGAAGAATTCAGGACATGGTGAACTTGTGGTAGATCCTTTGTTAAGGCGATCAAACCAGCAGAATCGAAATGGCTACTCTCTATCTCAAGGAAGGGAATTAGGAGGCTGATAAGTATTCTGACGGGCCACTGCCCACTGAGAAGACACCTCTTCATAATGGGTATCCTACCAGATCCCTTTTGCCGTTTCTGCGAAATAAAAGAAGAAACGTCAAGGCACTACCTCGCAGATAGGTATGCTAAGTCTAGATTTGAAATCTTTGAAGGAGCGGACATCACCAAATCACTCCTCGAGATAAAATGATCCAAAATCTTGGGGTTTGTGAACAAGTCCAAGAGATTTATGCAGGACACCTGAGACGACCAAGTCCTGGACCTTTTAGGGATGGGGTACGAGTCTACCCAGGCATTTAACCCCTCGAGTCTTGGTCGCCCACCCTACATAATATATAGGTGTGGTAGATCCTTTAATTTTGTCCATTAATAGCAATTTTTACAAAAATGTCTTGAGTCTGTAGTGCCCTGCTCAAAAGACATGCTAAAAATCTGTGTTTTTATTCTTTTGGATCCTCTGAAATTTACTTTTAAGAATTTGCAATATTTTTGACTTACCTGTTCCCAGTAGGGTAGTCTGTTGCACAGCAGAACTCAACCATTCTTATTTTCTGAAATGTTTGCTAGTTGTATGCTTTATAAGTAACATTTTTTTTGCTTATAGCTGGAATGCCTTGCAGTTAACTTCTGCAACAAAGTTACTGGTTCAACGATGAAAACTCTTTTTCAAAGAAGCAGACGCTTGACTTGTCTTTTGATGAATCAGACAAGTATGCATTTATTTTATAACTTTTTGTTTACAATAATTAGGTTTTTTTATTATTAAGGTCTGCAGAGTGAACATGTTATGGCAGTCGAATGGGAAAAATCGTCTGTCCAAGAACTGGACATAACTGCAACTGACCTGTCGACTGAATGTTTAATTGACATGCTGACAAGAATACCAAATTTGAGATTTCTCAGAGCCGGACAAATCAACGGTTTCAATGATTCAGTAAGGAAGTAATTCGTTTTTAAACTGCGGTCGAAAATTAATTAAAAATGGTGTGTAAGGTGTTGAAGGCATTTATGGAACAAGGCAACACTAGAAACTTGATCGCTCTGGACTTAGACAGCTCGGATAATTTAAGCGATGAAGGCTTACATAAATTTTTGAGCCGCCATGGCAACCAGCTCCTTGGGCTTAGCTTATCTGGAATGCCTCATATCACAGATCAACTATGGATGTCAATCCTGCCTATTCTTACAAACGCGAGGTAATTGATTGTGTATACTTTATATTTCAAATTTAATTTCTGGCTGTTAAGGATCTTGATAATGGGCACTCGAGAGAGGCTAGGGGTCAACATACACGTCGACCAGCTCATGGACGGCATCGCAAACAACTGCTCGATCCTGGAAAGGCTCGAGTTAAGGTGGGACCCGGATAATCTCAGATTCAGTGACAAATCTCAAAAAGCTATCGACATTCTCCGTGTCAAGTGTCTCAAATTAAGAAGCTTGGTGCTGAGGTAATTGGAACCTTGGTAAAAAAAAAAAAAAAAGAGTCATGATTCTAAAGGTCAAATTTTTTCAGCGATGGAAGGTATTATGAGATTGTGAAGGCAAATTTTGAAAGGGCGGACAGAATGACAGTGGTCAGGACTTCGACAGGATGCCGGACCTCTCTCTACTATCTGTTGCAAAATTATCGTGAACTCATTTTTAACTAATCCAGCAGATATTAAATTTACTTTTTATTGATATTAATAATGTAAGCTGGAAGAAAATGAACGGACTCAATTGAATGTTTATAAAGTTGAACCAATTTTAATTTATTAAAATTAACATAAGCTCAGAATAATGAAAAGGTCATTTTGGAAAGAAAATCAAATATATAGTAAGTCAGTATAATATAATTGTAATATCACATTTGGCATATCAAATGCAATGTTAATTCAGTTGACTCAATAACTATTTACAAAAAATTAATGTTATAAATTAAATAATCAAGTAAATTAATTATTTATTACACCACAAAAGGACAATTACATACCTTACATAATATATAAATACAGCCTATCTGAGGAATAAATCACTTTTTAAATGTTTAACAATAATTGTCTTCATATTGAGCAACATACGTATCGTAAAGTGAGACACTTTTGATTAAAAATTTCAGTTATCATGATTTTTTTGTAAATCATATTGGGTTGCTCAGTATATATTTTTTTATCGCTTGACCTATTCACAATTTGTTTTATAAATCAGGTACACATCCCAACATCACACTTAGCATATTTATGCAATAATATGAACAATTTAAAACACCCCTAAGACACACAAATGGCTTGAAGATATTTACAATATGTACCAGTTTTTTTAGATAGAAAATGGCACTGTTTCATCCTTCCCCTTTTGAGTCAATCACCACATGACTACTTCCTTTGGCTTTTCAGAGCTACTCGGTTGTCGAAAACTAAAAAAATAACAAAAAAAAATATTATTTTACATACGTACGCAAATTTTACAAGTTTTCAAAAAAAATTTTGTATAAATTGTTCTTCACGATGGCTTTATTAAAGACAAAAGGCAATACAAAAACACCCTAAAATGTTATCAAATATTTCTTAATACACATTAAAAAAAGCTTAATAATTGGATTCGATATATTCCAAATCCACTTATGTATATTACGTGTTTCTTATCTTCTTTTTTTATTATTATGACATGCTATTGATAATACTAAAAAGTACTCTTCACTTTACGCTTTATGTTTTGTTATTTCAATGAAATCCATCAGAAGAAAAGCAAAGACAAACTCTGCCGTTGCTTCATTTCTGACAAATACTCATTTCTGGCAATTTGGATTTTTCAAAACTCAATAGAAAATGTTGTGGTTATTGAGTAAGTAATGTCATATTTAAAAAAAACCTTAATGTTTTTATACATATAATATTTTATTCTTATATTGATATATTCGATAATATTACAAGCTTAGGATTTTTTTTTTTTTTTTTTTTTTTTTTTTTTTTTCCCGACCTTACTTTATGCATTGGCCAAAGAAATAATTATATGAAGCCCGATAGCTTAGGATTTTAATTTGCCATGGTCAATGTTTTATTTGGAAATCTTTGAAAGTTATAAAATTTGGAAGCTGATAACGATGATTATGCATCATTGTAAGCTGATACAGCAAAACGTGTATCTTGTTTCCGAATATTATTCAATCCAATCGAATAAAACCTGAATGAATCAATACTAGTCAAAAATACAAAATTTCCCAAGAAAAGGTACAATGACCTCAAAATTACATAAATCAAAAGATAAAAGAGTATTTGACTGAAGTACACTCGAGGAAAGTACCACTTTTAACACTGCAGTAAAAATTAAGAAAATTATTTATGCACAATTTAGTAGTTCAGATAAAATAAGCCTGCTTTGTTGTTTGAACAAAAATAGAAAATTAAAACTAAGAAATGCTTACTATTACATAAGACATTGATTTTATTCCCAAAGCTAGATTCCAAAGATATCTATAACTCGATCATCTCAAGACATATAAGTCATAAACCTTGATTTAATTATAATTAAAGCTATAACTAATTATTTTACAGCTTAATTCTGTTATAAATATATAATTGATCATTACCAATCATCAGCGTGACTAACCTAAGATGGTCAGTACACTGAAATTACAGGTTACAGGTTAATCCCACAGACAGGACAACAAAATTTTTAACAATTCTTAAATATATTCTTTTTTATGTATTTACTGTTTATTTCAATACAGCGATAGACTATTCAACATTACTCCATCATTTTATACAAATTAAATAACTAACCTACGTAAGCGTCATATTTCTGAATATTCTTCCATAAATACTCGCACTGTACATTCACGCTAATAAATACAGTTATTCGCACTAGGGTTTACCATGACAATATTGACTAACAAGTAAAACTTATACTTATGTGAGACATCAGATGTGGTACTCGAGTGAAGTATTCGGCCTGGAGTAGTAATTTATGATAATTTTTTGTATAGAAATAAAATATTTCTGGCTGAAATTTTCGAATTACCATTGTTAAATAACTCTAGGTAAGTGCTGATATGTTTACTCTTTCATCAAACCACTCACACTATACATTTACGCTAATAAATACAATCACTCTTATCAGGATTCATTATGATAATGTTGACTTAGGTAACACTATATGCAAGGAAGTTTTATTATGAAAATGGAAACAAGATACTCAGAAGCTCGCTGACGTGCCTAAAAACATAGGGTGACACTCCTACTTGCTCTTTATATGGCACCAAAACACGTTGTTCTTACATGATGGAAATATATATATAATAATATATAAATATTGGGTTGTCCGGAAAATAATGCAGGATTTTAAGTTTTCATTAAAAAAAATCTATATAAAATATTCTGTTTACGTTTACACACTTATTAATCCTCTTCCAAATGATATTGTTTGTTTACCTCTGTAGCATTCCGCTACTTGGAAATAATTCAGTCATCCTTATAATGTCAAAGCGAGAATTTCGTACGATTTTCTTTTACGAGTTTAAACTCGGCCGAAGCGGAGCCCAAACGGCTAGAAACATTAACCAAGTCTGGGGCGAGGGTTGTGTTAATGAGTGCACTGTGCAAAGGTGGTTTAAAAAATTTCGGGAGGGAGATTTCAGCCTTGAAGATGAAGAAGGTCGTGGAAGGCCTTCCTCTCTTAATGATGATGTTCTGCGATCAGTGGTGGAAGAAAACCCCAAAACAACTGTTCGAGAACTTGCAGAGCAACTCAAAGTCAGTAAAACGACCGTCGCTGACCACCTCAAGGCGATTGGAAAAGTGAAAAAACTCGAAAATTGGGTTCCACACTCATTAAACGATCGCCAAAAAATCAGCGCTTTGATGTTTGTGCATCACTTCTTTGTCGAAACAAAAATGACCCATTTCTGGCCAGAATTGTTACATGTGACGAAAAGTGGATTCTCTACGATAACACTAGACGTTCTGGACAGTGGCTCGACAAAGGAGAAGCTCCAAAGCCCCCAACTCATCAAAAAAAGGTAATGGTTACGGTATGGTGGGCTTCATTTGGTTTAATACACTACAGCTTCTTAAATCCTGGCGAAACCATCAATGCTGAATCATACTGTAACCAAATTAATACCATGCATCAGAAATTGGCAGTAATGAAGCCCTCTTTGGTCAATCGGAAAGGGCCCATTTTGTTGCATGACAACGCTCGACCACATGTGTCACGTGTAACGTCACAAAAATTATTGGAGCTTGGCTATGAAACTTTGCCTCACCCACCCTACTCTCCGGACCTCTCGCCTACTGACTACCATTTTTTTAGACACCTGGACCACTACTTACAACACATAATATTCAAAAATCAAACGGAACTGGAAAATGCATTTATTGACTTTATCAATTCTAAAAATTCTGAATTCTACTCAGACGGAATTAATAAGTTACCAACACGTTGGGAGAAATGTATTGAGAGTATGGGAAATTATTTTGATTAAAGAACATTGCTTTAAAGTAACTAGTTTCTTTTTTTTTGTTTAATACCAAAATCCTGCATTATTTTCCGGACAACCCGATAAATATATGAGCTGTGAATCGTAAAACGAACTTCTAAAAATAGTCGTGGTGCTTGTGTAAAGTAATATGCCTGGACTAGTGATTTATGATAATTTTTTCTCGCACTAACATATTTCTGGCTGAAATTTTTGAATGATCATTGATATTGAGTGGGTTCTGGATTTGGCATGATCTGCTAAATTGGTTTTATCGTTAATTATTAAACCAAACATTATCGTGATTACCTTTGAAATGGATATCCTACAGGGGGAGAATTAATGCTTGATGCGGCGCTTGATGCTGAGTCTTGCCGTCTGAAGGCGGCGTGCAGCGCCGGCCGATGAAGCGGATAGTTCCATGGCGATTTCGGTACGTCCATCTCGAAACCGGCATTGTTCTGACCTTCTAGATTCCTTTCCTCCTTCTTCGATGACAATCGCCTGAAACAGATTCGGTGACAGTTTGGCTCATGACGTTTCATTAAGAGTTTTACCTGAGAATCCTTCTTCCGAGGCCCGGCGGCTCTTCAAGACCTTTGCCGGTCCTCCTCTTATAATGGGATTCTTCTATGATCACATGCCTATCGTACGGCGTGTCGTAGTCTACTTCGAGTATCGTACTAAATCTGTTAGGGTATATGAGATCAATGATTATGATCACCGCACCGGCGAAGAAACAGAGCGCTCCTGCGAACAGATATCAAGTTGACTAATGCCTATTAGGAACCTGGCGGTTACGAATACCTGCGACGACGACGAGCCAGAAGCACCAGCCGAATTTGAACGAAAGCATCGAATGTTCGAATCGGACTTTAAGCGGGTTGACAGGCAGGAGACAGTGGTACGCGAATGCCGAGCCGAGCATCAAGGTACCAGTCAGCGACATGGCACAAGCACCGTATCGTGGTACCACGACGAGGAGGAGGTTCATCAAAAGCCAACATGCGAACGCCGCCCTTCAAAACGCAAATTTAGACAAAACAAGCCCTCCAAACCGGAGGATCAACTCAAAAATTGGTCAGTCATAGTGATCATGTTCCAGCTGCTTGGAAAAAGAACGTGAATTTTGTATATTTTAAAATTAAACTGTGTAGCAAGATTGTTAAACATGAAGTAACAAGAACAAAGCAACAAAATAAAGAAACTTCGAGAATACTACAAAGAAGAAAAAGGTTGAGAATCCTTCGATGAGAGAATAATATGAGAAGAGAGTTTACTAGAGATAGAGTTAGCGGTTTGTTCTTCAGTAGTTAAATTCTGTAAATAGTACTATTAATTAAGGTTTTTAGTTGAGATAAAAAAGTCAATGGCAGGAGCGGGATTCGAACCCACGATCTTCGGCTTGATACGCAGCTGCTCTACCACTTAAACGATCGTGACCTCGATCCACTCGGACACCAACTTCCTATCTCAACCGCACCTTTTGAGTTTTCCCTCCTTTTTGCCATTTTTCATCCCGCTCGTGCCAATGACTTTTTATCTCAACTAAAAACCTTAATTAATTGTAATATATTAATTGGTCAAGCGGACCACGAAATTAGTGAATTTAATGATTTAAAATGAAGTATACTTCACTAAAGCTCTCCGTGGCCATTTCATGTGTCGTCGAGAATCCAATCCGATTACACGACATTTGAAAAATGGCAAAAAGGAGGGATAATTCAAAAGGTGCGGTTGAGATGGGAAGTTGGTGTCCGAGTGGGTCGAGGTCACGATAGCTCAAGTGGTAGAGCAGCGGCGTATCAAGCGGAAGGTCGTGGGTTCGAATCCCGCTCCTGCCATTGACTTTTTTATCTCAACTAAAAACCTTAATTAATTGTAATATATTAATTGGTCAAGCGGACCACGAATTTAGTGAATTTGTGAATATTTTTTCTGTTTTGTATTGTGAAATGTATAGAAAAAGGGAGATAAGGCCAGTTTGTCAACAGTTTGTTCAACATTTAATCTCTGGTCCAATTATTCTCGCTATTAGGCGATGACTGGCTGAGATCTGGAGGAGATGAAATTTCTCTTGTTTTCATTCAAACGGCCAAACAACTTTAAAGTCATGAGGTCCACCACCACCATAATTAAAGGAATAGGAGCAGAGTTTTTTGTTTAAAACGTTGTGTCTTTTCAATGAGACATTCCCAACTTTCCGATTGTGATCCTCAGTCCTGAACAAACTACACATTACCAGAGGAAAATGGAGGCGTAGTATCCCGCGTGCCTGTAGTTTCCACCCCAGGTGAAACCCTCCTGGCCTAGGGTTAGATATTCTGCGACTGTCAGGATCGGGAAAGGAAGCCCCCTTTCCAGCCCTGCTTTGTAGCTCTCGCCCATCTCTCCGGAGCCCCTCCATGTAAATCTTTCGTTGAAGTCTATATCCGTGTTGTTGTCCCCTTGAAGAAAATATAATTTAACAATATATTTATCAATTTAAAAAAAATTGACATACCGAGTAACGTTATGTTAATATGAGCAAGGCCTATGTAAGCACCGAGCTCGGCTGCGAGCAACTCCTTGGAAAAGGCCCGATACGGACTTAAGATCTTCGTGTTAGCCACATGCCAACTCGATCCCATCCGACAGACTGAAAAAAAGAACCGAAATTTTTTCTCGACGTATAAACATACAATATACAGCTGGACGGATATTCTCACCCATTATGACATTTCCAACAAAAAGGCTTAGAGTCACTGTAGTAAAAGTCGTTAATCTCTGGAACAATGGAACGATAAGATCTTTAGCATAAGAATAATTTATGTCAATGTCAATTAATTGCAAAAATTGATTTTATGGCATTTTGTATTTCGAAAGCCCAACAACTCCGAAATAAGGACAGCACGTACCCCAAGTCTGCAAATCGTCCAGATTCGGCAATTTGTGCAAATTTCACTCGTTCGTGCAAATCGTCCTGGCCCGATTTCGATCCAATTTACAATTGGGGAATATTCGCTTTGTATTTGAAAACCGCAAAACCACCGGGCGACATTTCATATTATATTTTAACGAAGGAATGAAGAAAAAAAGAGCAAAATCAGACTTAAGCTTTCTATTCGGTTCCCATAAAAGTTCCACTTTCAAATTAAATATCCTTCCTTCAAGGCAGTTATGCTCTTGAGATCGGGCAAACTCTTTCTAGTTCATTGCACACGATTGTTCCTTAAGGACAATTAAATGTCCTAAATATGGTTGGATTTGTACCACATGGTCGCAAATGGACTAAGATTTTATAAATGGCATATAAAGCCATAAAACATCATAAACTACAAATTTCTACATCATGTCCAGTCTTTTTTTATGCCCAGTTATATACTCAATTTTTCAATTAGCCGAGGATAATAAGCACGAGTGAAAAGCAAGGCTGTTATACTATGTTACTAGTTATAATAAATTGATTATATACTTCATTTCTATAAATCTTAGTTGGTAGTTGGTTAATTAATAGTTAATTGAAAAAGAAAAGTTTGAGGACGTTAAGAGGCCTCGGGCCTGCGAAAATTCCTCAGGGGGTAAGGCCATCATCTTTGAGATGATGATGGTTCCAGGCGTTCAATTCCCACCCAGTCCTCCTTATTAAAAAAAAGTCTGGAAAACGACACTGGATTTCTGGTAAAAGTCACAGTTTCTTTTCTGCGGGCCTTGACATTTTCTCACCATCATTGTTTACCTTCTCTCCGCGTGAATTATATTATAAGGAGTGGGGTTTATGCGAAATTAACTCCCAAGGAATAGAATCCAATTTTACCTGTGGAATTGTTTTCTAATTTTGATGACGGCAAGTTTTTGTCGTTTTGTTTGCACAAATGGGGGAAAATAAAAAGGCAAAATAATTTGTATCATTTATCCAATGATGGAAAACAACTGGAAAGGTCGAACACGGATGTATCATAACAACAAAAGTAAACGAATATTTCAACTTTTACATTTTAATGTGTTTTTTTCTCTTCAAATCAAACAGTTATTGTTTATTTATGAGAGAATGTCATTCAAACAATTACATGAGAATTTTGTACATTCCAGCAATTTTGAAACGTTGAAAATCAAAGCAAATATGGTTCTTATTTTCTTCTAAGCTAAAGCTAATAAAGCTTAAAAAAATGTAGCTATTTTACTAGATTACTTTATATCAAACATTTAAGCAGAACTAAAACGATAATGCTCATAAATTGCTTAAATAGTTTGAATTAGGATTATTAGTAGTCAAGTACACGGAAACAGATAAGCTTATCTTCTTAATTTGCTGTCATTAAATGGGATTTTTCTCTGAGAAGAGCGGACTCGAAGTTGGCTCATGATTTTTCAACTTGATAATGCACGATGATAAGTGATGATGCGTTACCTCCTTCCTCACGCCGGGAAATATGATGAGGAATGCTATATAAAGGGTGACGAATGTGAGACAGGCCGCGATGCAGGAGACATCTCCAGTGACAGCTGTTCTGTTCGGGACTGTGTACAAAGTGGGGCCTCCGTTGTCGTCGTTCGACCACCAGCCCATCTCAGGATCTGGAAAAATTAAAAAAAAAAAATTATATAACTAATTTTTTCCCCAATTACATAAGACCGAATAACAAGCTATAAAACGTGTTTGGTAAAAATCGACGTTTTTTTTTAAAGGTGTAAAAGCGGTAAATTAACGCCGTGGTTAGCGATTCATGAATTTTAATGACAGTATATGTTGTAAAACGGCATGCCTCATTTTCATTTCTAAAATCGAATTTTGACCTTTACAGAACCGACTCAAAGGTATTCATTAACTGAATAACCGTGAAAATATATTGCGCATCACCAAAGAAGTACATTATGTCTTGTAGTATAGAAATGTTTAGATTTATTGACCGGCGGACAGAATGATAAGTAGACAGAAAGAGATACCTAGACAGACACGTTGATTGATTGGACTGCTGGCTGAATGATAGATAGAAAAAGAGGCAGGACTAGCATTAACATAAAAAACATTTACGAATACACGCATACATACATAAAAAAAGCTTACACATGTTCTACATTACTTATACGTATTATATTGTATTAAAAAGCTCATTACATACCAATATTAAATAAATACAAATTATGAATTGATTTAAGCAGACAAGAGTTATTTTAAATAAAACAAATGAAAATATCCACAGATCAAAGGCTAGTCATTCTAGTAAAGCTCAATGTTTGGTCAGAGTGACTAAATTACTAACAAGATACGTCAAATAAACAAAATAATCCAAACTGACCGAGGAAATTTGGTTATTATTAATAATGGTAAGTGTTCAATAGTTATTCATTTGTGTGGTCATTGTAAACAATCAGTCATTTACTTACTGGGTCGATCATTGTTCGAAGTAACTACATGTTTGACTTATTTGTGAAATGAAACGTAATTATCATATAAACTAAGGAAATTTTTTTTTTCGAAGGGCTGCTGGATTCGAACCCGGGACCTTTACCTTACAGTGATGAGCGCCGTGTCAAAGACTAAACCTTGCGGCCACCGACGCCCCCCGAAATTTGGTAATTGTTGGTAATGATCATCGTTCATCAGACATTATGACTCGGTAGGTCGGTGATTATAAAATACCATTCATTTTGAGTTCACTTGGGGGTCGATCATTGTTTAAAACATCTAAGTTTGATTAATTTTTGACATGAAATTATTATGTAAAGCAAGAAAAGTAGGTAATTATTCAAAATGATCATCGTTCATAAGTCATTATGAATAATGGCAACTCGGTAGGTCAGTGATTATAGAATGTCAGTCATTATCAGTTTACTTGGGGATCGATGATTGTTTAAAGCATCTAAGTTTGATTAATTTCTTATAATTATATTATTCTTTAATAATATAAGACAAAATAACCTAAGGCTTTTATAAAATGATACAAAATTTTCTATATAGACCTAGGACAGTATTGGAGAGTATGCAGATCATTATATGAAATGACCTACTAAAAATAAATCTTAATTTGATTATACGTAACCTAACGTTAATTTGTCTACCAATCGTCATTTAGCAAAATTTTCAGTTCTTGATCCTTCATTAAATGAAAAAAAACTAAGCTCTATGTAAAATGAATCAAAATTATCAGAAGAAATTTGGTTATTATTCATAATGGATATCGCTCCTCAGACATTATACATGCTTTCAACAATACAAAAGACCAATTAACCAAGTCCCATATGGCAAATGAATCAAAATTATCAATATAGGCCAAGCTCATTCCATCATTGTACATAATCCATTAGAGTTAATGGTCCGATTACCAAATAACTTCTTTCAATTAATTAAACTTTATGTAAGGTCTTGGTTGGGATGAAAAAGTTTGTGTCACGAGCGGGATTCGAACTCACGACCTTCGGCTAAATACGCCGCTGCTCTACCACTTGAGATATCATAACTTCCATCCACGGACACCAACCTTCCCATCTCAACCTCGAATTTTCCCTCTTTTTTGCCATTTTCCACTAAAGCTCTCCGTGGCCATTTCATTAGTCGCCGAGAATGGAATAGATTACACGACTTTTGAAAAACGGCAAAAAGGATGGAAAATTCGAAAGGTGGGTTGAGCTGAGAAGTTGGTGTCCGAGTAGATCGAAGTCACGATAGCTCAAGTGGTAGAGTAGGGGCGTATTTAGCCGAAGGTCGTGGGTTCGAATCCCGCTCGTGACGCTGACTTTTTTATCTCTCAATCAATACCTTACATAAATTTTAATTAATTGTACATAATGTTCACGTCTAATCAGTTAAGTACAATGTCTGTGGTGGGTCGATTTTGTTCGTACTATTTTACGTACAACCATATTGGAACTAAGTGAAAGTTATATATGTTATATGTTCTAAGGAAATTTGGTCATTGTACAAAATGACTAAAAATATGGCGATTTGTTATGAATCAAAGATGAATACGGACTAGTGAAATCTGGCTGATATTATGTTGCTCACCGCATAAGTTTCACCCGGTGGTTCGATCGTTTTACAAACCATCTTACGTTCAACGATAAGGGCATTAAACCAGAGATATCTATATATTCTTAGGAAATTTGGTCATTTTTCAAAATGACCATAAATCAGGTATTTTTAATGAATCAATCGTGTATACATACCAATGAAATTTGGCTTATATTACGTTGCTCAGCATAATGTCATCGTAATTATTTTACAAAATGACTATAATGTTTGACCTATATGTGAAATAAATCAAACATCAGTTTAGATCATGGAAATTTGGTTATTTTATGTTTATGCTTGTTGTTATTTTATACATTTTGTCTATCTATTACTTAAATTGTTTATGACCTCGTGATTTATATTCTTTGTAAAGGATCTTTGATCCGTTTGTATATATTAATAAAATGTGCATTGTATGATGTTTAGTGACCGTTAGTCAATGATTATTTGTAGATCGTGAGATGCTGTCAGGTGTGACGTAGGTTTTAGAAAAACATTTGCATTATCGTGCCGACGTTTCGATCTTTATTGAGATCACCTTCAGGGTTCAAAGTGTTTGTTTTCCGTGTAGATGTGTCATTTTTGTGTGTCGGCACTCTCAACACGACGGACAAGAATGACACATCTGCACAAAACAAACACTTTGAGCCCTGAAGATGATCTCAATAAAGATCGAAACGTTGGCATGATAAAGAAAACGTTTTTCTAAAACCTACGTCACACCAGACCGCATCTCACGATCTCGAAATAAAATGTTTATTGTTGATTAGTGACATCGTCCACACGAGGGGTGGCCAGTGTGAAATGTTCAATGGTTAGCAGGTTAACATAAAAATTTACTAACAAGCTCCACTTCATGAAAGATGAATAAAAATTTAAAAAAGCTCACTGCATCTGGCATTATGCACGTAAAATTAATTTGTTAAAATAAATGACCATATGTACTTTTACGTTGTTTAATAATTAATTTGCACAACGGTCGGTATAATTATAGTGACGGATGTTACCAAACGCCAATGTTCAAAATCTGGGACTTAGTAATTATTTACAAGTAGCTGGTAAAATTTAAAACTTCGTTATGTAAAGCCTGATAGGTTGATCGTAGACACACCCATAAATTGATAAGGAGTAGACTTTTTTAAAGGCATTTCCTAGTTTTTAGATTGTTTTAATTAAATAGATATTAGGTAATTGTTGTAAGCCTATTTTATACTGTGTGGTTATAAAGGTTTGTTTTTGTTTTTGATTGCAGATTAGAGGGTGCCAAGTGCAAAGGAAATTGTGAAAACAGAATAAAAATAGTCTAACGTGGAAGGAAGACGTTAATAAGGAGCATTTGGTGCTTCGGCCGGGTGAAAGCCGGAGGTTTAAAAGTGCTTAAAAGCTTTGAAAGTAAACTTTTCTCTTATTGTTAACCGTTTGTCCCCGTCCCTCCCTTTCTGAATATTAAACGAATTAGTGAAAGTCGTATTTCGGGCCGGGGGCCACTTCTATCAACCGGGTGATGGCTTATTATTGGAATATAAGCCGCCGTTTCTTTATTTGGACCGGTATTGTATCAGGACGTCCTTGCTGAGCGGATAGCATCCGTTTCTCGATGTCCACTCACGCCTATAAATAGAAACGGTTGTTCACCCGGATTAAGATCACCCACGCTACAAAAACGGAATACACTTTCGAATAGTCGAGTTTAAACGTTCATGGGATTTTATAAAGAAGAGATTTCTAAGACGGCTTTACGGACAGATGAAAACGGTCAATCAGATGATGACAATAAGACAGCCAGAAAGCCGTGGCTATGAGTTTGGAGGTTTTCGACGTTTTTCTCAGCCTTCACTTGACACAGAAATGCCTTTGAGTGAGACTTAAAAATCCTCTCCATTCGTTCCAATCATTTCGTCCCAATAAACAGAATTATCCCCGCGGGGCAGAAGGTCGCCGATGCTCAGGCGGAACTAATATTTAATTCACGAGGATATTTTAACTAGCTATTATCGGCTATAACAGGTTTGTGAAATGTTAATAAAAAAATTTATATAAAAAAATGCGTGAAACCTTTCGCTCGATATTATTTGAATGCAACCCGGATCGTAAATCGAAGATCAGAAAGTGTATATAAAGCTCCAAAGATTTTTTTATTTATTTACAGGAGAGATTCCCATAGAGTAATACATTTTTGTGACTATGACTAGCATAAAGCTTTATTTTCTCAATTATTTTGGTGTTTTTAATTTGATGTAAGATAGAAAAAAAAACAGTCAGTATTAAGTTCATTCCCTTCCAGCATTAGTCTGTTTGTCGCCATGTATTTCATATAATTATGGTTTTAGTTGAGGTAAAAAAGACAGAGTCACGAGCGGGATTCGAACCCACGACCTTCGGCTAAACACGCCGCTGCTCTACCACTTGAGCTATCATGACTTCGATCCACTCGGATCACCTCCCATCCCACCTTTCGAATTTTCCCTCCTTTTTGCCATTTTTCATTTGTCGATTTTTGGCGCTGAGAATCAAATAGATTTCACGACATTTGAAAAATGGCAAAAAGGAGGGAAAATTCGAAAGGTGGGGTTGAGATGGGTGTGTTGGTGTCCGAGTGGATCGAAGTCACGATAGCTCAAGTAGCGGCGTATTTAGCCTAAAGTCGTGGGTTCGAATCCCGCTCGTGGCACTGATTTTTTAATCTCAACCAAAACCTTAATTAAAGATTAATTAATTGAAAAGAGTTAATTTGGTCAATCGGACCACGAAACCTAAACCCTAATAGATGTAATTCATATATTCACTAGTTTTCGTGGTCCGCTTGATCAATTAATACTTTACAATTAATTAAGGTTTTTAGTTGAGATGAAAAAAAATAAAAATGGCAAAAGGAGGGAAAACTCATAAGGTGGGGTTGAGATGGGGAGTTGATGTCCGAGTGGATCGAGACACGATAGCTCAAGTGGTAGAGCAGCGGCGTATCTAGCCGAAGGTCGTGGGTTCGAATCCCTCTCGTGCCATTGGCTTATTTTCATCTCAACTAAAAACCTTAATTAATTGTAACATATTAAAGTTTTGGGCCTAACAATTCGTCAAAGTAGTACTCCCATACTATGTTAGTGTTGTTGTAGTGACACTTACGGCACAAAGCTTTGCGGTTTAAGCACACTTAACACGATTAGCATTCGTTGTAACGAAATAAATTATGTATTTTTACACAGTTTTGTGCCTATGAATTAGTATTAGTGGATTAGTGACACTTACGGCACAAAGCTTGTCAATTAATTGAAAAGAGTTAATTTGGTCAATCGGACCACGAAACCTAAAACCTAATAGATGTAATTCATATATTCAGTAGTTTTCGTGGTCCGCTTGACCAATTAATACTTTACAATTAATTAAGGTTTTTAGTTGAGATGAAAAAAAGTTAATGGCACGAGCGGGATTCGAACCCACGACCTTCGGCTAAATACGCCGTTGCTCTACCAATTGAGCTATCGTGACTTCGATCCAGTCGGACACTAACATCCCATCTCAACCACACCTTTTAAACCTTTGTAATTCATATAGTTGGTTTGACTACGAGTAGGACAAAAAGTCTTAATTATCCTCGAATTAAACTGAGGTACATGAATTCTTACACATTTAAGCAGCCTTGGACTATCCTCTTTAGAAGTAATGGAGGAAGAGCAAGTCGATGAGAAATTTTCTCTTTCAGAGAGAGGATACCCATTTTAAGACAAAAACGCTCAATACTTTAAAATAATTCTATCCTGGCATGTTAAATCGGAACATGTAACTGAAGCGATTTGGCAAAATATATATTTTATCGAAAAGAGAAATGAGGAAACGGAAAACACACCGACCAATTCTTGAGATCACAATGGGCTTCAATAATCTGGCATTACCTTGTAAAGCAAAGCCAAATCGATTTTTCCGCCATGATTAACCTTATAAAATCACCATCGCTTGTCCTTTGAATGGTGGAAAATTGTGGCCACGAAGCACCTATTAACATGTAAGTTATACCCATTCAACTAAGTGTTTTTACTTTACGATTCGCTAAACGGTCATAAATTATTAGTGGTTGTGGGCAATAAAATGTTGTTTTTCACTTATCTAATTTTCACATCGGCAAAACTAGTCGGAGTAAAGAGTTTTCTCCATCGTCATAATTACAGGATTGATGATTCAATAGCGATTTCACATTCTTTTAGTATGATTAGTTTCCACCTAGCATTTAAGGAATGAAAGAAACTATAACTTTTAGTTCTGTATAAAGGATTAACCAAAAAAGCTGATCCACAAACAACCAAGTTTAATAACAATTAATGAATCTTTTTACGTTAGGTCTTGAATGAAATGAAAAAGTGTCACGAGCGGGATTCGAACCCACGACCTTCGGCTAAATACGCCGATGCTCTACCACTTGAGCTATCGTGACCTACAACCTTTCGAATTTTCCCTCTTTTTTGCCATTTTTCAAATATCGTTTAATCAGGATTCGATTCTCGGCGATACATGAAGTGGCGCCATGGAGAGCTTTTAGTACGAATTCTTAGCCATAGTACGAATTATATATACGATATTATTATATTATATATACGAATATAATTATATAACGATATATATATGTATATATATAACGAATATAATTATATAATTATATTATATTATATATACGAATACGAAGCCACAATAATTAGCCATAGTACGAATTCTTGTGTGTTCAAATTGGGGGTTATCGGGAAAGAAGGGCCCAGAGGCGACGGTGGGAATCGAACCCACGACCGCGGCGTGAGAGTCTCTCATGCTAACCACTCGGCTACCGCGGTCCCCGGTTATACTTCGTTTTACTTATTAAATCCGTTATATTTAGTGGTCTGATTGACCAAATTACTTCTTTCAATTAATTAATCTTCTTAAATATACCGCTGCTCTATCACGTTGAAAAATGGCAAAAAGGAGGGAAAATTCGAAAGGTTGTAAGTTGAGATGGGGATTGGAATCCGAGTGGATCGAAGTCACGATAGTTCAAGTGGTTAAAGCAGCGGCGTATTGAGCCGAAGGTCGTGGGTTCGAATCCCGCTCGTGACACAACTTTTTCATCCCAACCAAGACCTTACAAGATTAATTAATTGAAAAAAGTAATTTGGTCAATCAGACCACTGAATAAAATGGATTTAATCACAATATTAACATGGATCAAATGAACTTTACCCAGATGTAATTCGTCTATTCAGAACTGACAGATCCACATACAATTTAACCCGGACGTCAGGACGTTCTTGTTGCTGTGATGAAACTATGTCGTCAGTTTTTATCACTTGCCCGCATGGTGATGTCAAATCTTGTCGGCTGCCTATTAAGATCGATAATTGCGACAAATTTGTGTTCGGAATATTTTATATCACCTGGCTCTTCGGGCAGATCTTTTCCAATTTTGAATTTTGCCCGAAGAGTTCTAAATTCCTTGCATGTTGCTGGTTATTTTAATCTTCCTTTTGCGAAAGACGCCACGGCTACGACTTTCTTGAGGAATACTCCTAGCTTCTTGGCTTCCAACATACCAATACAGTTAAAAACTTCGAACATAGGGTACTTGATGTTATTTTGGCCCCTTTATCATATCCGGAAATTCCATGACATAACACAGCTTTGTTTTAATTTACTGTTAATAATCAATAAAACTTTTATTTCAATAATTAATTTGATATTTTATATCAATTATTAGCCCTGACTCTAGGATGAAAGAACATTTGGGTCATAAATAATCTTACTAAAACCTAGTACATAGATTCACTAATTTCGTGGTCCGCTTGACCAATTAAACATTACAATTAATTAAGGTTTTTAGTTGAGATGAGATTGAAAAATGGCAAAAGGAGGGAAAACTCATAAGGTGGGGTTGAGATGGGGAGTTGATGCCCGAGTGGATCGAGGTCACGATAGCTCAGGTGGTAGAGCAGCGGCGTATCTAGCCGAAGGTCGTGGGTTCGAATCCCTCTCGTGCCATTAGCTTTTTTTCATCTCAACTAAAAACCTTAATTAATTCTAGTACATAGATATTTCTGCTCGTTTGTTAGGTTTGCTGTTACTATCACAAAAAAATTAATACCCTTACAGTCATTCATTGACCACCATTATCGCTCGAGCAAACTTAAAATACTCAATATATGCAAGAAAAATGTCACAACACAAAAAGGAGTGGTAGTACAGCTGGATTTTTAAAATTTTTTGCTTTCGCCACGAAAGACAATATAGATGGATCGTGACAGTTTTTATTGCCAACAACCGTAATGGCGTGTACTTAATATATAAGTAAAAAGATAAATAAACTTCCATTTGACTCTCCTGTGAAATTTTCTTTTGTTGAGTTGAGTCACTTTTCTTGTGGATGTGCGATACAGACAGATGACAAAGTTGGCATACCAATCGATGCCACTACCCCCAAATACAACTTAACCAATAAAAAGTTACTTTAGCAGAAAGGGATCAATGGGTCAAAGAAATACCTTTGAAGACCAATCCCTACTCAAAAACAGAGCTCGGGAGGAATCCGAATACTGAACTGACTTTAAATTTAGGTAGATACGCTACACAACCTAGCAATTGTGCCAGTTAAATAAAGAAACTAGGAATCATTCCAAGAAGATTTTCTCTGGCAGTCGGGTGGCACTTATGGCCTTAGTGTCAGCGAGGTAAAGACAAAAAGCGGAATTATATGGAACCTCTGGCTGAAGTCAGGCACGCCAATGACTTGACCGTGGCATGAGTCCTGAGCATTCGGGACATGGAGGTAATGAGAAAGAGGACATGGCCAAAAAAAGGAGTCAATATGTTTGCCGCCTAAGAAGGCATATACCGGATAGTACAGACAGAAGAAACACTGTGCAGATACTGCCAGGAAGAATACTGCAGAACACGTTTTGTGTTTTTGTGACGCTCTATGTAGGTATAGATTCTGGCAACAGGAGAGGAAAAGCCGCAATCAAGATCGTACACTAAAGAGCTGCTGGCAAGGCTATGGAGATTGACTAACAACCTAAAGCTGGCCAAATAGAGAAGCACAATGAGGTGCACCTACTCTCGTGAGGTGCGGAGGCTTTGTGGACACCTCATTTATCCCTATCCCTTCAGTTTTAATTATTATTATCAAATTCATTTCGGTGGTTTGTCTTTGTGTTATTTTGTCAAACGAGTCTTACAAGTTTATAACAAGGGCCACAATTAATCCCTCTTTCTCTCACACACTCTCTCTCTTTTCGCCGTCACTCTAACCTCTACCCTTCCATTTTATTCTCGTGTTTTGTTAATTTTCATGAATTTTTTGCTATTTATGCTTATTCGGATATCGTGAGATGCGGTCTGGTGTGACGTAGGTTTTAGAAAAACTTTTTTCTTTATAGTGCCAACGTTTCAATCTTTATTGAAATCATTTTCAGGGCCAAAAGTGTTTATTTTTTTGGGTAGATGTGTCATTCTTGTGTGTCGGATCTCTCAACACGACAGATCTCTCATTGAATTTATGATTTTAAAATTTATTTTTTCTAAAAAACCACGATTATTGAATAGTTGTTTTTCAACATGGAGTTCAAATATTTTTTCTTTAGAAGGTTTTCATTCGTTTAATTTTATTTACAATTATTTAATCGAGATTGTCGTTTCTGTTACTTAGGAAGTCAATAGCTCACGAATCCGATTATATTCGCCGTCGGTTTCGAAACCGAATGGCGAGCTGCAAAGGCCAAAGGAATTTCCTATTTCTCCGTCTACAGGTTCACGGCGACCGTCCACGCAATAGAGTCTCAAAAGGACAACAAAGCCGGTTGTTTGAGGTACGCGTACTTGGCCTTTGGCATCTTCATCCGCGATGGTATTAGGCGCAATTTGGTAGCAGGGCCCTCCTCGGTCCGTTGCATCACTCTCCGGAACCCTGACATCCTTGTCGGGGTGACAACGAGTCCCGATAAAGCACTTTTATCCCCCTCTCGGCCGGTTGTGAAAAGCCGCGTAGTGACGATGCAGTTTTGTGATAATTTAAAGAGGGATTAACCCCTTGGGCAATAGTCTCCGTTAAAAAAAGCGTCGGAATTTTTTCGTCTTATCTTCAAAATTGGGTCCTAGGTGACGATTACGTAAAGAAAGAAGTAAGTTCCCTTTTTATCGTATTGGGGTTCATGAAATCTCGAAGATTCTATCTTTATTTATTTACGCTAGTTAGAACATTAAGAAATTGTCCATGGTTACCGAGAATAATAGAAGACTGTCTTATGCAATGTCCTGCAGACGTGCTAATTTTTTTTCTCGCTCTGATCATCGATAAAAATTTACGAAACGTTAAGCAAACGCATGAATAGATTTTGATTTACGCCTCTTACGATTCATTAAATGTGATGACAAATTTATTAACTCTTGATATTATCAATGGCTGAGGGGGTTCTTTACAGACTTTCACTGCAAGCAGCCCATCCAAACTGTAGGCACACTCCATCATTTTGAAGGCCAGGGCTATCTGTTTAAAAAAAGTGATAATTCAAAACAAATCACGTACTTATTTGTTTAGAGAAGACTTTAAAGTTCAAACACTTTCTGAAAGAAAAAAAAATAAAAGACTACAAAACGCTACTACATACAAATTTGACATGTAGCCTTGAAAAAGAAAACCGTAGGAGGGATGTTTTACATTTCGTGTATCCTGCTCTGTAATCTGCTGCATAATCATTATGGATGGAATAGTGAACCGCATCAATTTTCACGAAATTTGACAAGGTTTTTATTTATAATGTTTGTTTTGCGCTTCTTTAAACTTTTTGCCTTCCTAGATTTCTTTTTCTTTTAACTTGAGATATTTTTCTTCTTACACTGTACATTTGTAGTTTGTACTGGCCGCTCTAGTAAGTTTAACCGTGGAAATAATTCTTTTTCTCACAAAGTTTGGTCCATAAAAAACTTAGCTAAATTCTCTTAACGCTAAGCTTACTTGAATTTAAAAAATAATAATTTGCAGTATATTACAACTTCCTTTAAATAGGTAACGTGTAACACGAGAAAGGAAATTTTTTTAATGGTGAGCATAAGAATCTTTGACCATATTGGAACTATTTCTTTTCTTATTTTTTCGTTCTTATTTTCATGTAAATCACACTGTACATTAGTAGTTTGTACTGGTCACTCTAGTAAGTTTAACCTTGGAAATAACTCTTTTTCTCACAAAGTTTTGTCCATAAAAAAAACTTAACCAAATTCTCTTAACGCTAAGTATGCCTCAATTTAGAAAAAAAATGTAGTATATTACAACTACCTTTATAAGTAACATGTAACATGAGAACGGAAATATATACAAAATTTAAAAAAATGGGTGGAGAAAATACACATTTGTAGTACTCATGATAGTAAAGTGTATATTAAAAATAACGTTGTATGATATCACGTTCGGTTCGTACAAAGAATCTGTTTATTTTTTTTTATTGCTCCTACGATGGGATATAATTTTGGTGGGCGGTATGTTCGCGCCAAAAATCGCGAATTATAATTGTTTATTTTGTTTCCGAAATGCCGCTAATCTAGAATTTATCCTAGCTCTGTTCCCTCCCCACAATCCTGTCCTGTTGCTGCCTAGTCCTGCTCTAGTCCTGTTCGCTTCCGTCTCGCTTCCATACAGACCACTATTAATTAGCCTCCAAGAGTGATTTTCTTTTAGTTTTCTTTCAGTTTTTCTCTTATTTTTAAGAAGCTTTTTTTCGTTTTGTTAATTATCGCGTTCAAAATAACGCGAGTGTCTCCTCCCGCATTCTTAATCCGACACATACAGGGTTCGGACGGAGCCCCGAAGGTAATTAATAGGCTAGGATTCTGTTTTACCTTTGGCCAGAGTTATTGCAGGTTCTGGCTATTAAACGGCTCTCCTCCCTGGTTGTCGAGAAAATCAAGCCACATTTGACAAGTTAGTATTTTATTTTATTTTTATTGCGACCGATCAGCGCGTGCACATAAAATTTGGTCCTCCGGGCCGAAGACAGCACTGTTCTATTTTTTTGTAAATGTATCTGAGTATATTTTTTGTCTTTCAGTCTTGCCCTCTACCTTTTGTAGGAAATCGATGTATCAAACTCAAGGTGTACTTGGATGTTGGAGGTTGCCCCAAGCAATCGACAATTCGGGTTAGAAGACAAAATTGGTCCTATGATCGTAGACGTTACAAACCACTACACGACAGATGATCCAAACTTCCACTAAACTTCCAAAGATTGATTACACCAAGGTTCTCAAACCTATCCTATCGAACTCGGGGGGGTCAACCAAGAATTCCAACTCCCAAAGCATCCAATCGAAAGTCCTAAGAAAAATTACATTACACTCCTTTTTATGCATCAAACCTCATCCTTCGCGGATACCTTAATATTATTAATATACAGGAGTAGAGAAAACCTATTAAACAAATTCCATCAATCTCTTTCCACACATCCCAATGCCTCGGTCCAACAGCTAAATTCTACTACTATCCCAGATAATACTCTCCGTCGACTGAAATGCCGATGTCCTATGTAGTATCGAAGAAAATTGGAAAAGTAAAGTCATTATTTATTTCTTCTTTAGAAGGCTCACCACTAGATGATCTCCTCACATGTTTTTTATGTCAATTTTGTTCTTATAGCACTGAATGTACAGTATGTACCAGTTTCTATTCAAGTCAAATACCTAGGACTATATCTCGATAGCACTGACGTGGAATCCCCACAAAAGACATAAAAAACAAAAATTTAGTTCAAGACTTGAACTACGTACAATACTTTACTAAGAGCAGTATGGACATACGGAGTGGAACTGTGGGGTACTACCAAGCCATCCAATATCCAGTGCATCCAGTCCTGCCAATTGAAAGTCCTTAGACAAATGGTCAAAGCACTTTATTATGTCACTAACCTCACTATCGGCAAAGACCTCAATATTCTTTTTGTCAACAAACTGATCTGTACATATGTTCCCACTGTCGCAATGTCATGTGACATTGAGGTTCTTTAGCGTGCGCACCTAGCCGCAGGCCTTATCACACGTTTAGATTCTCAAATTAGGAGCGACTCACCTCCGCTCTCAGAAAATCTGCTTCTTCTGTGAAGTTCGGTGTAGGCGCTCGCAAATCCTCAGACTAATCGACAGACACGCTGACTTCTCCCGCTTGCCCTTCCAGTGCCGCGCGTACAGGGATACCCAAAAAGTGGTCGAAATGCATCGTTCAAGTCTCCCACGCACTCCCTAGATAGAGACGACAACTATCCAACTATCTCCCTGGGTGTAGGGGCTCCGCCAGCGTCGAAACCACCGGATGCGCTCCGGCCGCGGTTTCGATTTTAGTGGGATCTTTAACCACCCCCTAGAGGGTGGTCTGTGATTCACTGATCTGTTCAAATTCCAAACCATCCTAACCATACTGCTCGAGCCCTCTCCTCATTCGCACCCTGACAACCCGCCTCAACCGACGGTCGCCTCGGGACCTCCTAGACACCTAATCATACACATTGAGTACCAGCAATGGGTGACTCATAAAAACTTGTGTTATACCGGTGCAGTGCTGGCATTAGTGCTGTGTTATACATTAATCATGTGTACATACTTGCATACAACCATTTATAGGTAACAAATAAATTTAATTTAAAAAAATTCTTCTTAGGAGGTTCACCACTGGATGAGTTCTCCTCACATGTTTTTTATGTCAATTTTGTTTTATATAAAAAACAATAAAAAAAGACCGTAGAATATGGTGAATGTGGTGTCCACGAGCAAAATATATTACCTAGATTTGCAATAAGTGACAAATATCAATACAATCTGTATGCCGACCGGCCAATTTTTATTCCCCACTAAGATCAGCCCATTTAAAGGCGAAGAAAGTGATTAATGGATGTTGATTTGGCTTCGGCCAAGATTGTTACCGGTAAACAAAATCCATTTTTCACCCGGCACTCATTAATCTTCGAGTAAATGTTGGACCTCCGAAAGCAAACAGAATGCACCTAGATGAAAGGGTACTCGAAAAGGAGCTGTGCGATATACGAGTTTCTGCAAAGGAGAAACCACAACTTTCATACGCGAGCATCTTCACTTTCGACATATCATGGATTTATTAATAAGTCTGTCGTCTACCTTCCTTATTTTAACTTTCAAGATAAAATAATATTTTTTCAGACTTAGAGAATAACTTTCACATCTAAACATCATCTAGAGAAAATTTTCTTTGTGCTTTGTACTAGTTCTTTTTTTTTATATTTCACTTCAACTGAAAAATTTATTTTCATGCAACCTGACTGAATTGTAACGTCATAATAATCGATAATAAAACGTGCTAATAAACTGATTCTTCACTTGACGTTTTGGATTTACAAACACTTTCGTTTCTCTTTTCTCACATTTAAAATAGATAAATTTCTCTCATAAAACTCATTGAAATAGAATGTGATTTAACACTGGGCATAACTTTATATAGTGGTCATCAACATTTCTAAGATTACATAAAGATCATATCTGTCTACTATGTTATTTGCTGAATAGCTTGTAATTTCTCTCTCTCTTTTTCAAATGTTGCAAGTGGGAAAGCCTTTATTCGAGTCGTTTAGATTTATATTGGAAATTTTATCGCTGATGTGAAAACGAGACGAACAATACTAGTGGAAGTAATGATATATTTTATAAAGGCAAATTAAAAAAAAACTATTTTCTCTTCTGTATATGGCATTTACATCACAATTATGTTTGCATCACATCTTTTGCATTTCATCATGGTAGAAAATATGTTTATGCAATGTGTATTCTGCCTTGTATTTTTTAAAAAGTAGGATTATCATGTTTTATCTGGACAAAGGTCGTTCCAAGATTAAACATGCGAATTTCTCAATGCTTTTTTGTTATAATTAATAATAAATATTGAATGGGGGCGTCGGTGGCCGCAAGGTTTAGTCTTTGACACGGCGCTCATCACTGTAAGGTAAAGGTCCCGGGTTCGAATCCAGCGGCCCTGCATTCGAACCCGACATACTTACAAATGGGCTTTTTTTCAAAAACACCGGCACCCTGAGGGTTTATATGACCTCTGCTGTTGCGAACCCTCGTAAAAAAATATAAAAAATAAAATAAAAAATAAATAAATATTGATAGGAAAAATAATAATTTAAGGCAAATTTAGCGTAAAATTACTTTCGATTTAAAATTATTGAATATTTCGATTCATATTCGATCAATAACAGTAATAATACAACATAATTTTCAATTGGTGGTTCAATTATCTGGCGTAGAGATCAATCATTTTTAAATCAATTCTGCGTCAATAAGTCAATAATGACGTTTTATAGCAAATGTTCTTCTCGAAAAAAAAGAAACTAGTAATGACAATTTACGAAGTTGAGCTTACAATAACGATATGTACTAAGTATTTGAAGTTTTTGTATGAGGGTATCAACGCAATGCCTGCCCGTGACTAGAATTATACTCAAAGGCGTCAAAACCGGACATTTTATTTAATTGTTTATTTTCCATAACAATTAGGTATAAATATGAAGTTGACTTTAAATTTAAACACAACAATTAATATCTTGTTGTTTTCGTCAATAGAATTTTACTAATCATTTTACAGATTAAAACAAAAGTAATTCTGATCAATTTCATCCTTTTAATCTGGTCAGTGTTTTTCTGTCAAAACACAGTGCCAAAACATCGTCATAGTGTATTGCGATCCATAATTTATTATGCAGCTCAAATTTTGGGCTATAATCGCTATGAGGTTAGGAAAGGTTTCAAGATGTTATTAAAAAAATATATTTTCTCTATTTACAAACACCCCTACTTATATGGTTAATTTCACTAATTTCGTGGTCCGCTTGACCAATATTAACCATATACAATTAATTAAGGTTTTTAGTTGAGATAAAAAAAAGGCAATGGCACGAGCGGGATTCGAACCCACGATCTTCGGCTTGATACGCCGCTGCTCTACCACTTGAGCTATCGTGACCTCGATCCACTCGGATACCAACTTCCCAACTCAACTGCACCTTTTGAATTTTCCCTACTTTTTGCAATTTTTCAAGATCGTGGGTTCGAATACCGCTCGTGCCATTGCCTTTTTTATTTCAACTAAAAACCTTAATTAATTGTATATGGTTAATATTGAATCCTCCGATGGATCAATTTTCATATATCACTAGGCCTGCTTTTTATGTTTTGTTTGATGTTGTTGTCGCTTCCAGGTCATCGATTGGTAAATGCTGTAGCCAGGGAGGTGGTAAGGCGTAGGACTCTCTGGTTTGGTTCCTGGGGTACCTTGGCTCACAAGTACTCTTCTGAGTTTGATCTTTCCACAGACAATATGTCTCAGTCGAAGACTCAGCTTTCCTTACTTTACTCGTAAAGCTCATTTTCTGCAGTGTACTGGGCTCCGTTGCTTATAGTACAATGTCATCTGCATAGAGCAAACAACAAACATTCAACCCATCAATATGCAATCCACCGCCTACAAAATCTCATAGATCATTGATATATAACGAAAATAAAAGTGGAGATAGCAATCAACCTTGCTTTAGCCCTATGTTTGTCTTAAAGGTATTTGAAACTCCCTCCACACACATACATTGAGTAAGTTCTTCTGGAAGCTGTGGCCCCGTTCGCTCCATTTATTGAGGACAACTTCGCGTTAAAGCGTGATAATGCACGACCGCATATAATTCGAGTGTCACCCATTGCTTGGAAACTTCGCAGTTCAACAGAAAAATCAAACCTTGAATTATCCTGAGACAATACGGGAAATATAAACTGACAAGGATATGTCCAATTTTTAAACATAAACTTTAATGCTCTATTTGTTTAATTTGTTTAAGCATTATTCCACTCATACACTTTCTGTCTCTTTCAAACTTCAATAAGGCTGAATAAATTTGTATAATTGTCGATTTTGACCTGTTTTTGACATGCGAGACTACCTCGCTCTAGACTTTGAGAGTAAAAATGCCTATGGATGCGCCCAATATTTTCCGGATATAGATTGTCAGAAATTTTTTTAGGGAAAGCTTAAAACAGTAGTTAACCTTAATCAAGGATACAAATGACAAAACATGAACTAATATTCCAAAATAAACAAAACAAAAATTAAAATGACTGAAGTAGGTGTGTATACAGTGTTACATGTATTTTACCATTATTTGTGCTATAATATGAAAATGTAAACTTTATAAATAAAAAAAATATTAGCCTAATATTTACTGTAATGGGTGGTGATTAGTGACCGTTAATCGATAATTATTCGGAAATCGTGAGATGCGGTCCGGTGTGATGTAGGTTTTAGAAAAACATTTTCTTTATCGTGCTAACGTTTCGATCCTTATTGAGATCATCTTCAGGGCCTGGGATTTACAAACATTGTTTACCTTTAACAAATACATTTAGGATGTGGAAAAGTGAATTTATACAATGCAAAATATATGAGTGAGTAGAAATACTTTGATTGGATATAAAAAATATATTTTGCATTGCTTGCAACTTTCATAGAAAGAATTTCATATTACCTCTAATTTCATATGTGTGTTGTTCCTTTTCAGACACTTTTTAATCAGTTTAAAAATCATGATTAATATTTTGAAAATGGGACAAGGCGTTCGCTGTTGATTTTAGACAAAAAAACTACTTAATGATGAAGTTAAAGAAACTGAATTTTCCCTTAAAAAAAGAAAGTCAGACAACCCAACTTATTAACCATAATCGGTATGTCGACACGTAAGACACTCGCATAGGAAAGAGTCTTCTAGACTGTGCACCTCGTTCATGTAACATCTGCGTTTCTGCTCGCTTTCAAAGAGACAAATGTTTTTGAGAGATTAATGCAAAGGAATGAAAAATGGATTTTTTGCGGTCTGGACACCTTGGTAGAGTCCATTAGTCATTTTCTTCAGGTTTATACGCAAAGCTTTTTGAAAGAAGAAATGCCTACAGTGGAACAGTAATAGAAAATAACCAAAGCTCGCTGATTCAATCTAGCAGATTGTCACTATTTTTAGTGGTTTCTATGTGATATTTTGTTAGTCCTGCCCTTTCGATAAGGTTTCAAACCTGTAGTACTCAGTAGACAAAATGACGCATGGATCAATCCCTGAAGGTGATGAGTTGGCAAAAAGCGCCAGGTAACGAAAACCAACGAGAAACTGAAAGCTGGAAACATATTAATGTGAAGAAAGGAATCAGTTTTTTTTGTTCTCGTCTTGTTTTGAATAATTTTGCTAGAAATTACTCAGCAGGTCATGGTGCATTATACTGCAAGAAATGATATTATCTGTCGATTATCGCCACTTTCAGTTATTGGTTTATGCTATTCAGTCAGTCTCCTTTTTAAATGATTTAAATATTATGTAAATCGATTGAAAAAATACCGCTAGGCTGACAGCGTTGATAGGCGGATCAGGATAATCAGACTAAACTACTGGCCACCCCCTCGGAGACTACAACAAAATATCTCTGTTGTTTTATGCTGAGACATTCTATTAAAGCTGTATCACGTTATAAACTGGCGATTATGCTATTTTGTCAGTCGTGTCTTTTCGATGTTTGAAACTTGTAGAAAAACTCGATTGACAAAATATCAGACAATGATCGGCTTAATTCGTCTGGAAACCAGAAGGTTGAGATGACCAGAGATGATCAGACATCAAGGCTACAACATTTTACAGCTAAGTTTGCAAAGAAAGAATAACGTTTTTTTGCTGTCATTTTGTTTTTTGACAAATTTTAAAAGGAATTTCTCAACAAGGTGAAGCTATATTTTATAGCAACAAATAGTTTTATCTGTCAGATGTTTACCGTTTTCAGTATTTGGTCTATGTTTAATAATGTCAGTCCAATAAAGTATCCTTTTTGGAAGACTTAAGCCGTTGACAAAATACAACTACTAGATCGACTAACAGCAATGATAGGCTGATCTTAGATCATCACCTCACAGAGTTCAATAAAGGACTATGTTGTTTTATGCTGATATGGTTTATAAACTGCATTACGCTATAAGCTAGCAATCAGATGACATACCTTCTTCTATTTCCTGAAAGACTGATAGTGATGATCAATGATAAATTCTTCTTTTCTAGTGAAACAATCAGTCCACTGAAAATGAGGTGTTACAAGGACACTATTGACTAATATAGTATAAGGAGACTAAAATATCGGAAACGATCGAACTACAAACTACTTGTGTGCCGAAGTTAACCTAAAAAAATAGACAATATAGCCTATCAACAGATCAAACTCTTAAAAGAAGTTGTATGATGATGATCATAAGAAAAATCATCATTCTTCAAACCTTATCCTTAGGTTCACGACTTAGGAGTGTTCAAAAAAATAGATATAATATAATATTGTTTTGTTTAATTTTGCAAGAACCATTTACGATTATGATTGCCCCGCAGCTTATTATTTATGATTTATGATTATTTCCATTCATTCATGACCATTTATGATTATTTCATCAAGTGAGATTCAGTGGGTAAAATCGGTAAGGAGTTCACGTGCCATTAGATGACCTTTGGCGGATTTCAATGTCCGATGCTCAATTTGGCTGAAAACAACTTCCGTTCTTATTGTCTTCCTGATCAATAATAATTCTAAAACATATGATTTTGATTACGTAGAGCTTATTATCTTCCACGTTGAAGTACATTTTCGCCCATTGTTGGCAAACGTTTAACCCAAAACTTGCGATACTCTGTCCGATGGTCCAATGCAGCCTCTTTACCTGCGAAACTGGCTTGACTACAAGTTATGATGTAGTTAGTATATCTGGGGCATAGCGATGATGAAAAAGGAAAAAAAGCACAACAAAACTGAAGGTGTAAAACTCAGCTTTAACTTAATAAAAAAGAAAAACACAAAAAGAAAGAAAAATTCAACGTAATAATCAAACAAAAAACATAAAAAAAGACGATAAACATAGTGAAAAACCAAATTAAGCTGATTTTTTGTTTTTTATTAGGTTAAAAATATATTTATAATATATGCAAAATATATTTTGCATTGTATAAATTCACTTTTCCACATCCAAAATATAATTGTTGTATGTAAACAATGTTTGTAAATCCCATGCCCTGAAGATGATCTCAATAAAGATCGAAACGTTGGCACGATAAAGAAAATGTTTTTCTGAAACCTACATCCACGATTTTTAAATAAATATCGATTAACGGACACTAATCACCACACATATTAGGTTAAAGTTTTTTAACTTCTGTATGGTTCTTTTTCTTCATATGTCTGTCTTTAGTGTAGTTATTTTGTCCAAGTTTTCTGCTTTGAATGTTCGCTATGTTTATTGTCTATTTTTTATGTTTTTTTATATTTTTCTTCCTTTTTGTCCTTTTTTATTAATTTGTGGTGTTTAGCGACCATTATTTGGAGATTGTGAGATGCGGTCTGGTGTGACGTAGTTTTAGAAAAACATTTTCTTTATCGTGCCAACGTTTCTATCTTTATGTTTATAAATCCCAGGCCCTGAAAATGATCTCAATAAAGATCGAAACATTGGCACGATAAAGAAAATGTTTTTCTAAAACTTACGTCACCTCAGACCGCATCTCACGATCTCCAAATAATCTTTTTTATTAAGTTAAAGTTGGGAAATAAATTTTGGCAAAGACAAAAAGTTGAATTACCAGATAAACCCATTCACCCTTTTTCACACCGTCACCATTTTTTCCCCATTTAGCGTACAATTTCTCCACTTTGGTTCAATGTAATTAAACAAACGGGGATATACCGTTAGAAAGGTTTTAAACGAAGTATTTTTAAGCTGCAATTTTAATTTTTCCAATGATGTTGCAAATGTCGTGTTTTTTAGAAATTTTAAATTTAGCAGTTTTTGAAAGATTTAGGTTTTTTAGCGAAAATTACATGGAATGTTCTAGTAGGGAGCCTTTTCAAAGGAAATTTATTGCTCTTTTTAATTTTTTTTTTTGATTTCCCAAAAAAATATGCCAAGAGCTACGAGCAGATTTATAACGAAAAACGTAGAACATAAAATTACAATTAATTAAGGTTGTTAGTTGAGATAAAAAAGTCAATGGCACAAGCGGGATTCGAACCCACGATCTTCGGCTAGATACGCCGCTGCTCTACCACTTGAGCTATCGTGTCTCGATCCACTCGGACACCAACTTCCCATCTCAACCGCACCTTTTGAATTTTCCCTCCTTTTTGCCATTTTTTCAGATCGTGGGTTCGAATCCCGCTCGTGCCATTGACTTTTTTATCTCAACTAAAAACCTTCATTAATTGTAATATATTAATTGGTCAAGCGGTCCACGAAATTAGTGAATTTAAAGAACATAAAATGTTGAATATGTGAGAAAGGGTTGAGAATCGGGCCATGGTTCTTACGAACATTTTGTTGCATTTGAGGTGTAGAAGCACCTGACGAACATTGTGTCGTTTGATTAGCGAATCATCCTGTCTAACCATCGGCTTATTCAGTTCGAACTATTCCGGTCCAATTTTTGATCTTTCCACTACTGTTAGAAGAATGCCTTTTTCTCTGGTTAAAACTAGGATTTCGACTTTATTTTTGCCCGAGTCTGAGTCGAATCGGGCCACGTACGTTGCGACATATGTGCCC
Organism: Cimex lectularius; assembly: GCF_000648675.2. Taxonomy (NCBI): domain Eukaryota; kingdom Metazoa; phylum Arthropoda; class Insecta; order Hemiptera; family Cimicidae; genus Cimex; species Cimex lectularius. The sequence continues at coordinate 1,848,100 of NW_019392683.1, forward strand.
GTTTTGCGAGAGGGCTGATGGTCTGGCGAGAATGGCGTCCGAGGAATGCGGAATGGTTTTAGACTCGGGAAGCCGCCCTGGGACCTTGGCACAGATACCAGGTTCCCCTCCTCGGCGACGTTCATCACACCGGAGCGAACGCCGTTTTTTCCCTCTTCTTCGGCTATTAATTGATAATGACTCAGACGACCTTTGCTTTTCTCTTCCCGCTCTCGTGAAAAATAAAACTCGAGCGGCATCCTAAAAGCCTCGCGGGGGGGAGGGCGACTTTCACAAAACGACCGGCCTTTACATAACGTGGTGACTTCTGTTGGAGAAAAAAAATTCTCCAGTTTCGTCCCCCCCTTGAAAAGGATAAACTCATTTTGAAAAGACGATTGCTGATTACCTCGACAATCTAGAATAACTTCAAATCTGGGAAACGTGAGGAGCGGCCGTCATATCTGGCCCGTTTTTGAGCAAATTTTACAAAAATATTTTCTGATTAAATTCGGCATTTCCTACTCTGCTACGGCCTTAGTAAAAAAAGTCACACGAGGTTTTTTTAATTCCGTACGAACGAAACACTCTCGTTTTCAAAATGTCTGCCCCAGTTTCTCAATCCAATACTTTCATTTCGTGCAAATATTTTCATAACCGCCATCCGAAATCCATTGTTGAAAAAAGAATGATCATGTGACTAGCACGTAAATCTTTCTCTCTTTTCTAAAAAAAGTTAATCGTTCAAACGCTTTCTAAATTGCTGGCACTTTCCTTATTTTATTATTTAAAAAATAATATTGATAAACAAAATCATAAAATATCAAACAATATTTTAAGACCAAAATATAAAAAGGAAATGTTTTCAACTAATTGTTAGCCACAAAAAGTATGTTATTTACTCCGTTATAATGAACGCTAATCGTGTTAAGTCCAGAACTTAGTGCTTCAACTATCACTACGATGGCTCTACCAGTATTTGAGAGTGCTATAGCATTTTCATTCATTGGAACATAACTGTATAAAAGCATGTAATATATTTCATTATAATATGCTATGCGTGTTAAGTGTGCTTAAATCGCCAAGCTTTGTGCAGTAAGTGTCACTATTCTACTAATACACTCCGTAACAGCATTTTCGACTAATTCATAGGCACAACATTCTATAAAAGTATGTTATTTATTTCATTATAATATGCTAAGCGTGTTAAGTGTGCTTAAATCGCGAAGCTTTGTGACGTAGTGTCACTACACCATTAATACAGTCGCTAACAGCATTTTCAACTAATTTATAGGCACAAAATTTTATAAAAGTATGTTATTTATTTCATTATACTATGTTAGTCGTGTTAAGTGTGCTTAAATCGACAAGCTTTGTGCCGTAAGTGTCACTAATCCACTAATACTAATTCATAGGCACAAAACTGTGTAAAAATACATAATTTATTTCGTTACAACGAATGCTAATCGTGTTAAGTGTGCTTAAACCGCAAAGCTTTGTGCCGTAAGTGTCACTACAACAACACTAACATAGTATGGGAGTACTACTTTGACGAATCGTTAGGCCCAAAACTTTAATATGTTACAATTCATTAAGGTTTTTAGTTGAGATGAAAAAAAGCCAATGGTACGAGAGGGATTCGAACCCACGACCTTCGGCTTGATACGCCGCTGCTCTACCACCTGAGCTATCGTGACCTCGATCCACTCGGACATCAACTCCCCATCTCAACTCCACCTTATGAGTTTTCCCTCCTTTTGCCATTTTTCAATCTCATCTCAACTAAAAACCTTAATTAATTGTAATGTTTAATTGGTCAAGCGGACCACGAAAGTAGTGATGTAATATGTTATTTATTTCATTATAACACTAACTAGTACTAACTAACACTAACTAGCTAATCACGTTAAGTCAAGATGCTTAGTGCTTTAACTTTCACTACGCCGACTCTAACCCCACGTGCAAGTACTAACAGCATTTTCAACGAATTGTTAGGAACAAAATTGTATGTTATTTATTTCATTAAGACGTTTGCTAATCGTGTTAAGTATGTTTAAGACGTGAAGCTTTGTGCCGTAAGTATCACTAATATCACTAAATACAGTCACTGACGGCACTTCCAACGAATTTTTAGGCGCAAAGTTCTATAAAAGTATGTTATTTATGCTATTAAAGCATGTGTGCACTTGAATCGTTAGGCACAAAACTTTAATATGCTATTATTTCATTACATCTAATGCTAATCGTGTTGAATCAAGAAGCTTTGTGCTGTAACTGTCACTACGACAACTTTTACTTTATATGTGAATGCTAATAGCATTTTGAACTAATTGTTAGGTACAAAACAGTATAAAAGTATGTCATTTATTTCATTATAACGTATGCTAATCGTGCTAAGTGTGCTTAAGTCGCGAAACTTTATGCCGTAAGCATCACTACTTTACTAATACAGTCGCTGACAGCACTTTCAACGAATTGTTAGGCTGAAAATTCTATAAAAGTGTGTTATTTATGCCATAAAAGTGTGCTAATCGTATTAATTGTACTTAATTCAAGATGTTTTATGGTGTAACTGTCACTACGACAACACGAACACCGTCTGGGAGGGCTAACATCATTTTGAACGTTACTAACAAGGACAAGAACACAAAGCACATTTTAAAAAACTTTCATAAACACATAAGAACATATAAACACAAGAAAACTTTATGGCATAATGTTTTTCTCTTGTATTAAATTACATTTATTTAAGAAAACTTGGCTTCTTTTAGATAAATTAATTTTATTCTTAGTGAAACTGGCAAAATACACATTTATAAAGAAAAATTGATTATTTTTATTAATAGGTCATCTTTAAAAATTATTTTCCTCGTTTGACCGTTTGTAAAACTACTGCAGTTTTCGGTTTTATAAGAAATATGATTATAAAAAAAAATCTATTGTTCAAACATTTTTTCATTGATCGGAACAGACGGCCTCATGAAGGTTGATGATGTGTCAGGTAGCACGTCCCAATCCCAATTTGTGCACCGTCACCGGCGAAGTATGAGGCCTTGCGAAGTCACGAAAGCTGCTTTTCCTTGATAGCTCCTTGATATTCTAGGGCTCGGAACATTATTTGATGGACGTTTCCTTCTCGGCAAGCTGTTTACCACAGTCAAATATTTCCGCCTGCCGGAGTACCCGAAGTCCTTCCGGTTCGTATAGCTTTCTCCAAACTGGCGAACTTGTTATACGTTCAATTTGTTTTCTAACGACTTAATCTTTATCTTGCGATATGCCTAGGCGATGAAAATTCTATAACAACAGTTTTACGATAAAAAATTGTATAATAATAGTTATTTATGGCCGGTCAGAAGATTGTTGGAGGCAAATAACTTCTGTCTGTGGAAACAGGTTTTACGAAGGTACAAATGTTGATTAAATTTCAATTTATTAATATGATTAGATCAATGAATTTTCAACCAATCTAACTAGGCAAAGGCATCGACGTGCATATGATCCCGACGGTGATGGCCACCGAATCTCAAGAACAGCCATCAGTAATGGTATCTGATAAGAGGTTTAATTCTAAAGGAGCCAAGAAAATATGTGTGACAGATAATGACAATCATAAGCAAAGATCTTCTTTTTGAACTATATTGAGAAGATCGCAAAAGATCCATCGGTATAAGGCCGAATTGACTCGACAAATTCGTGCCACTCCTCTGCTACCAGTGTTTGCAAAACTTTTGTTAAAAACAAAGACTATCAGGTTGTTTATTATTTATTCCGTCATAGTCATTATTTATTCTGTTCATCGAATAAGAAGAGTCATCAAACAAGCACTTGAAAAATTTTTGCTGCCTTTCAAGATGGACTAAGCAAGCAACGTACATAGCCTGAGATAAAGGTTTCAAAATAAGATGCATTCCACTATGCCGATCTTCAAACAACTAACTAAAAACTACTTCTGGCAAGTATTTCCTAATTAGGCAACGGACTTCATCCACAATGAAGTGTGATAAGACCAGTATGACAATATCAGAAAACGAGCATATGTAGATGTAGATGTAGTAGTTGTGTTAGTAAGTGTGTTGGTGTCTCTTCTGCTTCCTTGCAGAATCTACATGTGCCATCTTGGATAATTTCAATTTTCTTTAGATGTCCATTTAATCTACAGTGTCCTGTCAGGAATCCTGTTAGGATTCGTAGTCTATTCCTGCTTCCTTTGACACATTCTGTGATTTCTTTCTTGCCAAAATTGGTTAGAAGATTCTTGGATTGTCTATGTCCAATAAGTGAATTCCAAAGTTCACTCATTTTCTTTTTGTCCTTCTGTCTGAGATATTCGTTAATAGTGAGCCTGTGATAATCAAACACACTACAAAAAAAGCACAGGTGAACATCAAATTCCAGAAAGTAAATAATTTAATAAGGTATCTTGGGGAAAGCAATTTCTTTACCAACAAGTACTCAATCCCTCATGTACTGATGGTGTGGCATTCTGACTCTTGCATGGTGGAATAAAGTTACATAATAGCTAAAATACTATTTGAGATGCATCTCATTAGAAATGAGATCTCCAAAGCGATTTCAAGCTGGAGGAAAATATCTGCTCGATTTCGATCACCCTGTTAAGCTTTTTAACTTATTATTAGCACAGCAAACATGCTAACAATCGAAACACAATACCACTGTCTTACTCTGATAAGACAAGCTGGTTTTTAATATGATTCACAGTGTTTAATTTGAAATATACGGTTTATATTAAAAAAAATCTAAAATAGTATGACAGTGCCATGCCAGTAAATCCAGATGGCTATAACTTATACATAAAAAAACTTGACTTGTCAAAGAAACACGAGAAAAACCCTACTGGCAATAAAAGTGAACAAATAAAACCAACATACTTGGGAGGTATGGTTTCAACTGGCTGGTCCTGATGTGCCAAACGGGTCAATAAATCAATTGATACGTTTTTTTTCGCCTTGAGCTGTTATGAAATTACAAGCCTACACAACCTAGTGAGCTTTTTCAAACCTTTTATTCAATTGATCTAAATCATCTCCGGACCAAATTCGGAAAAAGGGTCCTTCATTGACAAAGAGACGTGTGGAAATAAAGTTGCTGCGAAATGATTGAAGGATAAAAAGGATCCACGCTTGATGAATGCCGGTTAACCATAATAACGTACTAAACCAAGGGAAAACTTAATTAAACGGTAATCGATTAAAGAGTTCAAAGGTACAACTTTTAATACTCAAGGACGATCAAAAGAGGAACGAAGCGTCGCGGTAATGATAATAATGAGGAGCGTTTCGGTCGGAAAGCTTCATCTGTGAAGGACGTTATGGATGAAGAGATTTAGGCAGGCCGGGTCGTGAGCAGACAAGGTTGAGGGGAAACAGATCGATAACATTGTTCCATATCTGGACAGTTTTCTTTGTTGTACCATGCTTTTCTTGAATCGACAATGTTACGTCGACATGAGAATATGCGATCACGAGGATTGATGCAGTGCAATTTTTAAAACAAGTCACAATGGTTAATAATCATCTGTGATTATCTTAGGAATGTCCTTAACACGGATTAATGAGGAAAGTGTAAATAACGTGACACGTCCTCCTAAATCCCGGTTGACAAAATGTGACGGTTAATAACTGACATTTACCGCTTCGCGGGACCTTCGGACTCGACGAGGATCATTCTTTTAAATCGGATTCCCATGGCAAAAAGGCAAATATCTTTTGAGGAGTAAACAAGTGAAAGGGCAAATTGTGCAAAACCCGGTTACGCTCCAGTAACCCCGCCGCGCGGGTGGAAACGTTCATTATCCAACCGAGATAATATAATGCCGACATTGTATTATGTATTTAAACCCGATTTATTGTCTCTTATCGCTAATACACTTCGCAACTACCGATAAAACTAAAACGTGACTGGCGGTGTAAAGTTCTCTGTGTGCATTTGTGAAAGTAATTGCCGTTTGGTGAAGTCAGTGAGGTTCCGTACTCACACTATGACTCATCCATGTGCTAAGAGAAATTCAGTTTTTGCAGTCTGAATTTTATGATCTACCACAAAAATGACGACAGAAGTGCAATTAAAAAAAACAACCCAAAATAAGGGGCAAAAACAATCTGATCTATCCATACAGATATGAGTTCCTTGACTCAGCTGGGTTATATAATATTTATAATTAACCCACTTTTTCTAAATTATTGGACTGAAATTCATACATTCCAGAGTCAGGGTCTCAACAGGCTTCTGTCAGATCAGACCAGATGGTTTGACCCTTTAAACGCGATGAATTTCTCCTGGGGGGGGGGGAATTTCTGATGACCGTTTAATGAAAACGACTCCGTCAAAAAAATTAACACGGCAAACCATATGTTTTGTAACTCACTACTTTATTGTTCACACGTTTCAACCCGGCCATGGAAAACCATCCGAAATCTTGCCTAAAAAGAACGGCACATATACCCAAATCCAGCCACAATAAGAATGGACCGGAGGTTTGGATGATTAAATTTAGCATCTGGGAGGTAAACCAGGCATGAGGCAAGCAAAAAACTTCTCGCAAAATGAGAGGAAGATGGAGTCATAAAAATACTCATCAAAAAGGAAAAAACTGGTATATTTAGACATGCTGACAATCTAGTGGACCAAAGCTCAAAGGAAAGTAGCTACTACAATCACTAGGCAGCATACGAAGACTAGGAAACCTATGTATCACATGGGCAATGCCAACCCCTACAGGTGCACTAGAAATTCTGCTAAACCTACCTCCACTGGAAACATTTATACAAGGAGAGGCTAAGAAAAGCTCATTTAGGCTCCGAAAACAATCAAATTTATTGGAACTAAACAATTCGGGCACACAACCATAATTAACAAAATCAGACACCCATTCGTAGAAATGGAGACAGACTATATGATCCTGGAAACATTCTTTACAACATTCTATAAAGTCTCAACGGACTATAAGTACAAGCCCATGGTATGAGCAATCAAATTCATTAGGGTAGTACACTTCGGTCTTTCAAGCAGAAATGCATGCCATCAAAGCTTGTGTCCTGGAAAATCTTAAAAGAGGTTACACTGGCAAATATATCCTCATAAGTTCTGATAGCCAAGCGGTTATTAAAGCATTAGCGTGAAAAAAAATCATCAATCAAAAAATTAGTCAGTGAATACATCGAAAATATCCAAAACCTGATGGTATCTTGGGTGTAGAGCACAGAGGAATTTTGGGTAATGAGAACGCAGACACACTGGCCAGGGGACGATCTATAAGACCATACATAGGCTCTGTACCTTTACTTGGGATAAAAAAACAAAACAAATATAGAATCCTCCATAGCAGAATGAATCCGAACAAAACAAAACGAGAAGTGGATAAACTCTAGCGGCGCTAGACACAGTAAACGTATGATGAAACAACCCTCACTAAGGCTGGCAAAAACACTGCTGCAATTGGAGAGGGCTAAACTCAGAGGAGTGATAGGTTACTAACCGGTCACTGGCATCTGAGAAAACATGTACATAACATGGGCATATTCAACTATGATGACATGTGCAGATTAAGCAGTGAGGAGAAGAAATAGCTACCCATATCATCTTCGAATGCCAAACGACAGCTTAATGGAGATTTAACCTAACATACGAATAAAATGAGGGAATAAAAAACCTGATACTTCTAAGAAGGATTGACTCGATTGCACTAAACTAAGGAACTAGGAAGGTACAATAAGCCAAAAGGCTGCAATGCCTGAGGAGCACAAACCCCGCTTCCTAGCATCCTCATTACCACCTTAAAAATGGCGCAGATATTGTGTGGTTATTCTGTGACTGAAAAAACCTCAGGGATTAAATTATTAAAACCAAATTAAAAAGCAAACAAAAACCAAATTAAAACCAAACCAGCTGGGCAAACACAAATGGGCAGTTGGAGAGGTATGTTCAGTAGTCTATGTCGCTTCTAGACATAATCGACATTGGCCATCTGATGATACTCACATTTTTTTAAAGTCCTGTAAACATTCCAGATAGTATTTTTTTTTTGCATTGACCGTTTGTCTTCAGCCATGTTTGTTATTGTTTTTTATAATTTGTTCGCTTTAAATTATTTATAAGTTGCAACGAGTTCGTTTGACAAAGTCGAAGTCTTCTGTATATATTAAGAATTTATAATTATAAGGTTTTGCTATTTCGCACTGGTCTATCGCACCGAATATAGTCTTCCTTTCTTCATCATATTTTCTGCAATACCATACTATATGTTCCGCATTATCTATTAGGTTGCATACGGTACACAGATCACTGTATTTCTTTCCTATCATGTGTAAGTATGCATTACAGTTTGACCGTAATCTGCCTATTGTAACAATGACTTGCTTTTCAAACGTTTCTTTGGTGAACCCAAGGAACGCATCCGACTTTCGGAAAGATGGATTTATACCATTGTCCAATGCTTGATGATCTATATCTATTCTGCCACTGGGCAATCGGTCTACTTTTGATAACATTGATGGCATCGTAATGGGATATTTTCAACACTTTTGTACTGATTTTTTTGTAGCTGACTTGGCCAATTCGTCGGTTTTCTCATTTCCTTTCAATGAACAGTGGCTTCTTACCCATAAGAATAGAATTTGCTTTCCTTTATACCGGAGATCATTTATTTTATTTATAATTTTAACGGTCAATTCTGTACCATAAATTGGTAAGATTTGGGGTCGTGACGCTGGATAAGGCACTCCTACAATCCGAACAAATTAATACCTGATTGTCTTCAATATATTCCGCGTATTCAAGAGCCAACAGAATTGCATACATTTCACAAGTAAACGAGGAGGACTCATTTGGTAACCGGTACGATGCATATTTATTATTGAGAGAGTCATAGTATGCCCCACCCGATTTTCCATCCATTTTAGAACCGTCTGTGAATATGATAGTCGCGTTGGGCCACTTTTGGTGGATGGGTTCGCGGATCTTAGGTTTACTTCAGTGGGTGGGAATTTGGAAAAATCTGGTAGAATAATTAAACGGGATCTTTGCATTGTTGAGAAGAATTCGAGATTGAATAAGGGTAGTTCACTTGAATTGATTGGAATAACCTGGGGCATTTCCACCCTAAGATGTTAATTAATGGCTGTTTTTTAAATTTAATAAGGAGATGTTAGAACTTCGATCATCAAATTGTGAATTTTTTGGTAGAGTTGGTGGTGTAAGGAATAGGTTTTGAGGACATATTTTTCTGCTAGCCATTGTCTTCTGATTGATAGCGGGGGTTCATTAGCTTCCCTGTGCAGGACATCGACTGGGGTAGAGTTTAGCGCCCCAACAAGATAGACTTTTTAATTTCCTTCTGTTGAATACAATTTCTTCTTTCTACATTGGGTTGTTTTGGCGCGTAGTCCGGTTGCTTGCCTCATTCCTGGCATTCCCAGTATGTATTGTATTTTTAGTACCCAAGAATTCTTTTTAGCTAGTCTACTCCCTCGTCGCATGAAATTACCTCATGACCTGCGACCCACCTTAGCGTTAACCTACAATTTATACAAACCAGCTTTTCATGTAGTTCCAAACAGGTTTTGAGTTGTTTTTGTAACTAATTCCAATGTTCGCAATAAAAGTCCTCCCAAAGGTTGCAGAACCGTGTGACAGTAGGTGAATCCATATTGATAACCGATCACAAAAGAGTCTAACAAATAAAGTGAAAATACAAAATTTGTGTGGTGATTAGTGACCGTTAATAGATAATTATTCAGAAATCGTGAGATGCGATCTGGTGTGCTGTAGGTTTCAGAAAAACATTTTCTTTATCGTGCCCAGGCACTCTCAACACAACACGCAAGAATGGCACAATTACACAGAAGACAAACACTTTGAGCCCTGAAGATGATATCAATAAAGATCGAAACGTTGGCACGTTAAAGAAAATGTTTTTCTGAAACCTACATCACACCAGACCGCATCTCACGATTTCTGAATAAATACAAAATTATATCATGGTCTTCGACAAACCAGGTTACTTTGAATGACACTTTTTGAAAAAATTTTTCATAAGGCAGATGGTTTTATGTAATTCCCTGGCTTCTTTTTGCTAAAGATAAAGGTGGCCAAAACAGTACGTTGTTTCTGCTAAGAGCTGTGCATCGTGATGTTGATGATGATGTGCGTAACACGGTCTAAATTGAACCTGCACTGGTCACTAACTGGGTTCACCATCCGAACAGTGGCAACAAGTGAGGAACGGGTTTGCAAGTCATAAAACCCGAGAGTGTAGACGGACCCAATGCCGGTTCAACAAGCATTTACCGATTCGCAAACCAACATCCACCATCCAATTTAATGTCTAAATTAGTTCTGTTATCGGTAATAATGCAGCTATGTTATAAATATAAATGAATCTTATCCCCTGTTCATTTTGATACCTCAATCTTTCCGACATTGGTGGACGTGTGGCATGTAGCTTGGTCATGATCTTTAGAGTAACTCCAACCAAAATTACCAAAATACATGTTTCATCGTCTTCAGTAATATTTTGTTCCATTGGAAAGTTTAATATATTGTATTACGTGGTCCGATTGACCAAATAATTTCTTTCAATTAATTAGTCGTTATGTAAGGTATAGGTTGAAATGAAAAGTAAGAGTAACGAGCGGGATTCGAACCTCCGACCTTTGGCTAAATACACCGCTACCACTTGAGCTATCGTCACTTCGATCCATTCGGACACCAACTCTCCATCTCAACACACCTTTCGAATTTTCCTCCTTTTTGCCATTTTTCGAATGTCGTGTAATCAGGATTCGATTCTCGGCGACAGGTTCGAATCCCGCTCGTGACACTAACTTTCTCATTTCAACCAATACGTTACATATAGATTAATTAATTGAAATGTTATAAAAAGTTCGCGTCTGACTGAAAATCACAAAGACAAACCACAGAAATTATGAAAATTTGACAGATACAATCATCATGCCTACTGAGTATTTTTTCCTGAACATGCGAAAAAGCTAATCCGAATATCTGTCTAATCCGAACATGTTTCGATCAGGGTAGAAAATATTTTTGAATAATAATGGTCAGTTATTTTAACTTTGCCCACTAAAACTAAACTAACTAAAACGTACGACTACTGCCAGCAAAATACTAGTACTTTTAGTATACGGAAAATATCTATCTGGCTAAAGCAGTATAGATAGTTGCACATTGAACATAAAAGCTATGATAATGATCAACTCAAAAAGTTTTTTTTTTCATTAAATGCTTGCATTATATTTCCTCATCAGATTAGACAAATTCTTAAACAAATGAATTCGAAATCTTCTAATTTGATGAGGAAATCTAAAGCAAGCATTTATTGAAAAAAGCTAAAATTTCTGTCGATCTTTATTTTTTTTTTTCATTAAATGCTTGCATTATATTTCCTCATCAGATTAGACAAATTCTTAAGCAAATGAATTCGAAATCTTCTAATTTGATGAGGAAATCTAAAGGAAGCATTTATTGAAAAAGCTAAAATTTCTGTCGATCTTTTTTTTTTCATTAAATGCTTCCATTATATTTCCTCATCAGATTAGACAAATTCTTAAGCAAATGAATTCGAAATCTTCTAATTTGATGAGGAAATCTAAAGCAAGCATTTATTGAAAAAGCTAAAATTTCTGTCGATCTTTATTTTTTTTTCATTAAATGCTTGCATTATATTTCCTCATCAGATTAGACAAATTCTTAAGCAAATGAATTCGAAATCTTCTAATTTGATGAGAAAATCTAAAGCAAGCATTTGTTGAAAAAGCTAAAATTTCTGTGTCGATCTTTACCATAGCTTTTTTGTTAAAGTAATTGCACGCTATTTCAATGATCATCAGAGTGGAAGAGGAGGTTGCCGAAATGACAATATGACCGACGTAGATTAGTACCGAGTGTTGATTTTGGACCATTAAATTTGACCCTTTTCCCACCTTTCTACTTTATCCTTCGCTTGTTATCCACTTCGGGATGAAAAGGATAGCAGGAGTTTCCATGACCCGTTTATCTTTTGTCAAAGGAAAAAACACGAAGGGTACTCTCACAAAAGGATTTTGTTTAATCTCTTAATGCGAAAACATTCAACGGAGTGCAAACGTATAGTTTATTATTATTTATATATTTTCGCCGAAATTGATGCGCGGCCGGAATCACCAAGGCCGGGTCGACAATGTTTCTGTATTATTATTCTCAGCGTCCCCTCTGACATTGAACAGTTGGGTTTCTCAAGTAAACTATAGTTCGCCGGTTATTTTTAACCTTCACGATTTTAAAAATAGCCATGTCCTTCTCTGGTCTATATACATCCATGGACAAATCTATCACAATTGGAGAAATAAAGATTCATTATAAGATGACCGGAGGGGTCGAAACCATCTGTTTCATGATCACATTATACGCCTTCTGTCCAGACAAGAAATATTATCCAGAACAAATGAAAATCTTATTTGACACCCTGTAGGTGGCCAGTTTCTTTCTAATATCCTATTCTATCTAAAAGGTTCAGCGACAAGATTTAAGATCATTGATTGATATTCATCATGTTCATTATATACGTTGAACATTACATTGAAGTATTCAATCTTCAGATGTACCTTCTTTCAAAATAAATATCCGGCTTAACGGTAAACCGCAATTGGACGGTCGTTACACCCACATATCCCAATTATTTTCATCGCCGTTAGAGCTGGCCTGACCGCAAAACCGTCGAGGGGAAAATCATTCCGGGAGTCCTTGTCGCGAAACGTCTCGGATCGAATTCACAATGGACAAGGAAAGGGAAGTTCTAACCAGTTCAAGGGGAAAAAAAGGCGAGGAACTATTATTTAAGAAAGAGGGTGCATATTATTTCCATCCTGTCTTGGATTTGACCTTTTTACTCTTTTAAGGTGTATTCTCAAAAATGGAAAGGATCTTTTTTTTGACGTTGTCACGAGGAGAGCTCCTTTTGGACACGACTTACACGATTTGAGGGTCCTTTGAAGGCGTTTTTCCATTGCCATCTCATTGTTTGATTGACCATGATCTGTAGAATATTCGCCAGAGGGTTCGTCTGATAATACAGAGACCAAAATACTGAAAATGGTAAAAATCTGACAGATAAACCTCGTTCTTGTCATACGATCTAGGTCGATTCAATTGAGTAACTAACAATGTACACGACGAACAGAATAACGCACTGACGAAAAAAATTAAATAATCTTTTTTACTTCTTTAATTTGCATCTACAACTGTACATGTATTATATAAACCAAGCAAATTGGATTTCAATTTATGATTGTAACATTACGGGCATTATAACTCATCGGCAGCCGCTCTTGCTAAATAAAACGATATTAATCATTTAAGAGGTCTCTTATCCATATTTTTCAGACATTTACGTGATAATTGTAGGGAATTTGTGTGTTAGTGTGATTTTTTAATTCCCTATGTAAACGTCTGTAAAATGTTTTGATGGATGAAAAAACAATTGGCCATTGAAGATCCCTGTGAAATGTGTGTTTACGTGAAAAGGGGCAGAAGCTATTAGTCTTAAAATTTTGGATTGAAAATGGTAATCTTTGAATAATGGTATATTTGGCCGATCCATAAACTTGGCATTCGTACATCCATGTTTGAGTAGGTATGTGTATGTCGAAAGTTTTGATTTTAATGGTAATTTTAATTGTCGGTTGAGTAGGTAATAAATCATTTTAAATCGTTTGTTGAGTGTTTGTTTTTTAAATTTAATTTTCTATCAAATTTTAAGTCCTAAATAGTTAACTTTGTCGGATTGAAGAACGGTATCATTGTATAAATCTCACGACGGAGTGTAAAGGCGATATGTTGTGACTATGAGGGGTTAAACTTTATTTTCCTAAGATTACTCCATTTTTCAATTGTTGATATGTGGTTTTGTAACATAAGTGAAACTTGTCTAGAAGAGGAACGACTTGTACGTGATGTCTAATAAAGCGGCGTTATCTGCGTATGTGGCGTGCATTCTCATTTTTGGGCAGAAGTAAAAATTGTGTACCGAAGGAAGGATGAATCGACGTCAGGATATCACTAAGTAAGTTGGAGATCAGGAATGCGGTAATCAAAAATTGTTTTAATTTTTTTTTTGATGACTGCATCCCTAATCTCCTGATCTCCTGATCAATACTATTGAAAAATTGTGTACAACAGCGGAGCGAGTATTGACCCTTGTGACACACCCCTGCAAGCACTTCTTCTAACTCAGAAGTCTCCGGCCCTGTTTTACTGCGAAAAATCTCTCCTTAAGGTGTGATTGCAGAATCAGATAATAGGCCCGGGCTAAAAATAATTTTAATTTGTATAACAATCCGCCATGCCATATTTAGTCGAAGGCCAGACATACATCAAGAAACACTCCAGTCGCGTACGGTTTCTGCTTGGGACCCAAAGTAATGAAATCTGAAGCTCTGTGAAGTTGATGAGTAGTGGAATGATGGGTTCTAAACCCAAACTGATGGTCTGGTAAGATGTAGTTTGAAGTAGCAAAAGAGATAATTCTTTTGTAAATTAAATTTTCGAATAATTTAGAAGGAACGGGTAACAAACTAATAGGACGATAAGTTTAAATTTTTATGGTGCTTTGGGATCATTTTAATGTAAGAAAGTTTCCATTGTATGGGAAAGTGTATAGTTCTCAAAATTGCATTAAATAAAGGAGCCAGAAAGCTTTTTTGGGAAGTTCTTGAAGAACTTAATTTAAAATTTAAAAATTAACAGCTGTTAGTGTACATGGGGGGGCCATGATTGAGTAATTGCTGCGAAAAAAAGCAAAATGTAAGAGTGGGATTTTGAAAAACGCTGACAAAATACCTACCGATAAAAGAATAAAATGCTTATACCATTAAAAATACTAATCTTCCTAATATCGGCTATTTTAACTGTCAAATTTTCGCCATTTTCAAAACATGTTCTGCACTGTACTTGCTAACAAGATCCTTATGTATAAACCTTGTAATGGGACGGATAAAATATGGCACAGATTAACTTCTGGCGATGGTGAAAATCTGACTGATAAAAACAACCCATTCTCTATGATGAATCATGATTTGTTGAGTATTCGCTGCCAAAATAAGCAAAATAAATAAATTAATTAAAAAATAATAAATTTTGAACTTGAATAGACGTAATAAATACCGCATTCCTTTCTTAAGAATAACACGATT
The DNA here is from genome assembly GCF_000648675.2 of Cimex lectularius. Lineage (NCBI taxonomy): Eukaryota > Metazoa > Arthropoda > Insecta > Hemiptera > Cimicidae > Cimex > Cimex lectularius. Next base: position 1,863,285 of record NW_019392683.1, read on the forward strand.
ATAGCTTGCTCATCTCCAATCATCCTGGTATGCCTAATCTCGCTTTTATCTTAGATTTTTGTCAGTTTGAATGCTTGCCCTGTTGTAAAGGTTTTAAATCTATTAGTGAAACTTAAAACAGTACTGTGTAGAGATTAGTGACCGTTAATCGATAGTTATTCAGATATCGTGAGATGCGGTCGGGTGTGATGTAGGTTTCAGAAAAACATTTTCTTTATCGTACCAATGTTTCGATCTTTTATTGAGATCATCTTCAGGGCTGAAGATGATCTCAATAAAAGATCGAAACGTTGGCACGATAAAGAAAATGTTTTTCTGAAACCTACATCACACCCGACCGCATCTCACGATATCTGAATAATTAAAACAGCACAATTATCTAAAAAAGAAGACGTTGGCAAATCAACATACTGAAAATGGCGCCAATATTAATATTAAAAACTTTTCTTTCCATATGATGACCTCTTTAATAAACCAAAATTCAAATTTTCGCCAATTTCAATTTTTGGCCTCTGGGTTATTTTTCGATTGGCCTAACTTGACACTTATAAGTAATAATATTTGAATCTTTAACCGCTTCAATAAATACTGCTTTATTGTCTTAACAATAAAGTATTTATAGCTTATGTCATACACGCACGACTTACTACTGAAAATGGCGCAAATATGCCAGTTAAAACTAGTTTTCTGTATAATAATTTGTCGAATATTTGCATCACAAATTAGCCAAATCTAAAATAACAGTTGGGTTTTAAAAAATTCTTAAGAACTTATAAACAGGTATTTTCTTAAGAAGAAAATGTTTATAACATGGTCTTCTCCAGTCTTCCAGGTCTGCCAAATCTGGCTATTTGGCCGGTGTTATTTTCTGCCTCATTAAAATTAATTAAACTTTGGCCGCAACGGTTTAGGCGTTGATAAGGTAAAGGTCCCGGGTTCGAATCATCGAACATACTTACAAAAGGGCTTTTTGTACCCGAGGTTTCAAATAACCTCGTACTTGAAATACCCTTAAAAAAATTTAAAAAACTGATTGATTTTATCTACCAAATTTTCATAATTTTCAGTGATTAGTCTATATGTCATTCAGTCAGTCGTGAACTTATTACAATATATAATATTTTTTTAAAGACTTTTTAAAGACAAATAAAAGGAAAATAAGAGTTCAGTTGACAACAGTACAGTAGTTGGTCTGTGTGATATTTTGTCAATCGAGTCCTTAAAACCAATTAAATATTGTAATAATGACTGAATTACACATATATTGTACTAATCACAGAAAATTATGAACATTTGGTAAATAAAATCAATTCCTGCTGTATGATGTTCCCGATCATGACCTATTGAGTAATTCCTGCCTAAATGGGTAAAAAATGCTAATCCAAACATTTTTCGGTCGTCGTAGAGGATTTCTTTTTTAAATTAGAAATTTTGTATAGTATTATTACAGTAATTAAATAATATTAACTTTAATAATTTAATTGTATAGTAATAGCATAACCCAAACTTTACAATCGTCAGTGGACTTTTATCCAAAATTGTGACACTTATGGTTTGACCTTTTACGAACGTTTTGGTCTGTCATTGTTATTTTCGATGGTCTGACGCATTTCGACTCTCTGCCGTCTTCAGTGGTAGGTTTTAACTAAAATTATTATTTAAAAATGAAGATGGCGCCAAGGCAAAATTTCGAGGATAGGCAGGCTAACGTGACCGAACGTCCTATCCGATTTCTTTCTCCCATCTTCAGTCCAGGGGTTTTCAATTTTTTTTTTTTTGACCTTTGAAAACCTTTTCCTAAAGCCTGGCTGAATAAAACCACTGAAAACAGCCAATTTAATACATATAAAACCAGTTATCGCTGTATGATGACCTTGGCGTAGAATCTTGGCCTCAAATCAAAGAAGACAATCGAACCTTCAGTAGGCCATCATCAGTGGTTATTCCGTGTGTTATTTTGACAAACGAGATTTTCCATTTAAGAAAATATATGAGTGTCTGAATAGCACACAGACCAACCAGTAGAAAAAGATTGAAACTCTTCTGATAATTATTATTACAGACCTTTACTTTAAATCATAAAATCTTCATGTTAAAGTTTTGCTCATTTTTATGTATATAAACAAGAGTTCTTATTTTGTTCTTTGATTTTATTTACGGTGATTATTTATATAAATTGGTTTAAAAGACCTAATATGACAGCTATTAACTTAGGAGATTAACACAGTCCGCTAATTCTCGCTTTATAGCTGACACAACAGCTACTCAGATCAAAGCTCGGCTTAATTTCAGAATTTATACGCCATTTCTGTAAAAACGTTCTAGACGCCTTGTCGTAAATAAACGTCTAAACGGATCAAGATTGCAAAACGCTGTTAACAACGAAATCTTTCACCCCGGAGCATTTTTCTTTTTAAACAAAGATGTTGAAAACAGTGAACGCCGGCTGGAAATGCAATAAAATAGGCATTTTTATAACTTCGGCCGAGGCGTGCAAGGCCTCTCGTGTAAGACGCACGGTGCAACCATAATATACAAAGCCCAATGTCAAGAAATATGAATTAGGTGCCGTCGTCCTGGGGACTTTATTGAAATTCCTCCGGCGTTCAACCTTTGTTTTACTTCTAGAAAGGCGCTCGCAAACTCGGGGGATCCTTTTACGTAGGCGTTGACGGACACAAAGAGGAAAGTCTTGAACAAAAACCCCGTTCTGGTAAACCTTTTGGCATTTTTACAGGGTCGACGATTTTTAATAAAAAAAACCTGATTTAAAGATGATAAATTTACAAAAATAGACTTCGTAGATCAGCTTGTGATACGTGAAAATCATACTGGATTATTACATCCAAAAAATCTCTTTGCTTGATTTGACCACGATATGTTGAATTTTGCCAAATGGTTGGACTGACTAGATAACACACAGACCAAAATAATGAAAATAGTAAAAATATGCAACATAAAACTTAATTGCTTTACGTGCTACTTCGATGTAGTTTGATTATATTTGGTGAATAGCAATAAACACGATAGACAAAATAGGACAGAAACCGACTGAAAATGATTAAAAAACTTACAAATAAAACAAGTGATGTACGATCGTGAAATTTTAAGTATTTACTGCCAAAATAATAATTATTATAACAAAAACCAAAAGAATAAAGCTCCAATTTCGAAAAGCCAAATTGCGAAGATGGGCAGATCAACGTAATTATTAATAAAATTAATAATTTAAGTTAATAATTTAAGTGATAGCACAACCCAAACTTTACAATCGTCAGGGGACTTTTATCCAAAAATGTGAAACTTACGGTTTGATCTTTTACGAACTTTTGGTCATCCTGTAATTGTTATTTTGGATGGTCTGGCGCATTTCGACTCGCTGCCATCTTCATTGGTGGGTTTAAACCAAAAATATTATTTAAAACTGAAGATGGCGAGAAGACAAAACGTACCTGCCAAGCCACAATTGCTAGGATAGGCAGGCTAACGTACCGAAATATCATATCGCCTGCTCCCTCGTGTTTTTGAAACAACTTCATTTCCGGATTTTCCATCTTCAGTTCAGGGGTTTTCTCAATTTTTTTTCGACCTTTTCAAACCTTCGACTGAAGCCTGACTGATAAAGCCACTTGAAAACTACCAATTTATGACGGATAAAACCGGTTATCGCTGCATGATGATTTGTAGAATAATTTCTACCGAAAAAATATGCCACATAAAACTTACTTGCTTTGCGATGTAGTTTGATTATATTTGATAATTAACAAAAAACACGATTGATAAAATAGGACAGAAATCGACTGACAATGACAAAAAACACTGACAGATTAAGCATTTGCTGCCAAAATTTGAATAATTATAACAAAAACCAAAATAATAAGTCTCCAATTTTAAAAAGCCCTAATAAATACCAGATTCCTTTCTTAAGAATAAAAACTCAATAGCTTGACCTTCTCCCGCCATCGAGGTCTGCCAAATTTCACTGGTTTTATGTGCTTCATTTTTCAATGTTGACCTGAGACCTCTTTCGTTAATAGTAGTTAAAATATTAAACCTGATATAAAGCACTGACGAAATATCGCTCAGACTAACTTTAGGCAAAGGTGAACATCTGACTGATAAAAACAGCCCATACCCTATGATGTAACGTCATCATGTTCTGCTGAGTCTTTTCTGCCCAAATAAGCAAAATAAATTAATTAATTAAAAAATAAATGTCGAACTTGAACATCCTCAATAAATACCGGATTCCTTCGTTAATAATTATAGCTTGGTCATCTCCAATCATCCTGGTATGCCTAAACTCGCTAGATTTTTCTGTTAGATTTTCCTAGTTTGAATGCTTGATCAGCTTTCAGTATAATAGTCAAATTTTTAAAACTTACAATTATATCAAAAAGAACATAGCTGGAAAAAAGACACGCTGAAAATGGCGCGATTATTAAAGGCAAAAATATTTCTTTACTCAAAATCTCTAAAAGTATAAGAAATCTACAAAAATACACTTCGTATATCAGCTTGTGATACGTGAAAATTATATTTTTTTTAATTACACCCAAAGAAATATTAATAAATATGATCAGTAATACAGTACACAACTGCATAACTGATAGATAAATTGAGAAGAAATCATGTAAAATATGTATCTAACGCATCCTTTCAAATAAAATTAAACTCAGATTTAATTTTTTTTAAATCCACTTTTTAAAATAAATAGTATCTGTTCTAACCTAGGACATAAAGGAAGAAAATCTTTTTAAAAACCTATCTGTCGAACCTTTTGGAATTTTTACAGAGTCGACGATTTTTGACAAAAGTATTCACTTATTTAAAGTCTTCAAGGGTATAAAAAATCTAAAAGAATATTTTTATCTAAAAGAATATTTTAAAAAGAATATTCTATCTTTTAAAAGAACGTATCAAACGCTGATATACAAAATTTATTCTTTTAGTACATTACAATTAATTAAGATTTTTTAGTTGAGATAAAAAAGTCAATGGCACGAGCGGGATTCGAACCCACGATCTTCGGCTAGATACGCCGCTGCTCTACCACTTGAGCTATCGTGACCTCGACCACTCGGACACCAACTTCCCATCTCCACCGCACCTTTTGAATTTTCCCTCCTTTTCGCCATTTTTCTTTTCCTTAATTAATTGTAATATATTAATTGGTCAAGCGGACCACGAAATTAATGAATTTAAATGCTTTAATCAAAGTTGCAGTCGTGTTGATAGATAAGTAACAATTGTACAATTTCTGTTTCTAACCCGAATTAAAAAACGTTTCTAAATTTATTCAAAATTTCCTTATATTTTTCTTTTTTTTCTTTCCACCTTACCAATCCCTCAAATACGGCTTTTTTCTTTCCTTCATCAATTGCTTCATTTTTGAAAAAAGCAATTACACAATTAAAAAGGATATAAAATGGTGTACGTTTTCTGAAATTTGCTGGTGTCTAGGTTTGGCAATAGTAGTTTAGAATCACCATAGTACGTTTTTCAATTAAAAAAAAAAAAATTCAAAGTTCATGCTACTAAAACCCCTTACTTCACCAACGTTTACAAATTTACTATTGATCACATCTTATTCGAAATTTAACGAAGTTTTCAATGGTATCAATGGATTTGTCGAAATCCTTTTAGTTTTGGAGTTATCATCGTTTATTTGAAGCAAGGTCGTGAAATCTTAAAAACTCAGATAAAGGGAAAATAACTCCGCAACTGTTGAGATTCGGACCATAGTTTTTGGTTCCGTTTTAAATTAGAATCTAATGGTAAAGTTTGCAACACGAGTAGCCGACACCCTGTATTTAATACATACCGACTCATTAGTAATTATGATCATTAATGTACCAACTTACCAATATGAAAGAAAAGAAAAACTCAGTTTCTTCATCAAGCTTTCAATGAACAATCTCCTCTATCAGGACTTTGAAACTATTATTAATAAGCCCTAATTTTATCCTTGCAAAATATTAACAATTGTTTCAATGTCCTCAAACAATTGTACCTGGTCGACAAATTAACTAAGTGTTTTCTTTTCTTTCAAATTGGCCTTAACCCTATTTTTTAATACAAAATTAATAATTTTTTATGAGGTACGTGTAATTAATTTAAAGTCGGGTGTCAAACGGTTTATAAATCTTCGAGAAAATTTCCCACCAAATATTAATTTAATTACAGCAATAATTAATTTTATAAATCGAATATTTAATTAAGTATTAGACAAAACACCGTTGAAATGAGATTTTATATAATAAAATACTTGGTTTTACCTTTTTGAAACTTTCGTTTTATTTAGAAATATTGTTTTCAAACATTAGCATCGTTCAACAAACAGAGAGCATCGACAGAAAAAATAAATGGAAAATATACAGATTTCTGTCCAGTAACTATTCACATAAAGAAACCTATACTTGGTCAAAATTATTTTATTTATTATGTATTTAATAATATCAAAAACATTACATGATACATGATAGGCCGGTGTATAATAAATTCATTTATACCTATACATGCAGTTATCATTTACTAATAATTCACTACTTTCGTGGTCCGCTTGACCAATTAATACATGACAATTAATTAAGGTTTTTAGTTGAGATGGGGAGTTGATGTCCGAGTGGATCGAGGTCACGATAGCTCAGGTGGTAGAGCAGCGGCGTATCTAGCCGAAGGTCGTGGGTTCGAATCCCTCTCGTGCCATTAGCTTTTTTTCATCTTAACTAAAAACCTTAATTAATTGTCATAATTTACTATGTTGGTATCTTCAGTGGCAGTACATTTTGACCTTTTTTTCATCATAAATAACAGCACGCAATATGTTTATTGGTAGTTTTAAAGAATAAACTGGAAATATTTATTATCACTCCATTATTAGAAACAAGGTGAAGAATTTATCAAGATGTACGTATTTAATAAATTGGAGATAATTTTTACTATTGTAGTATCAACATTTTCTCTTAATTTAAACTTTTCTTATTAATTTTTGCCCAGGGGTTTTCAAGTTAAAAAGTGCATACAGACTATTCAATTTATTTATTTTTAAAAATATTGGTTTAGTTTTATCCTTACTCATTTTGTTCTGGTCCATTTGAACTCCTACATGCAGGTATAAATCATAAAATACAATGAATAAATTAAATTATTTTCATTGTATGGACAATAAATTGTGTCTAAAGAGATAAGAAGAGATTGCGGCGTGATTTATGACGGGCCGACGTACCGTTTATTAAATCCAGAATTATTGTTATTGTGAAATGTTTCGTTTGGCCGGACCGAATATAGTTGTGTGTTATCGTTGTCAAAAGATTCAAAGATGTCTAGGTTTTTGTAGGTAATAGTTTTTATTTGAAAATTTTTAAAAACACAAATTTGTTTTGGTTGAATAGAAGGATTTTCCTGAGCATTGCAAGAAAGGTGGAAATAATTCGATGGTATACCACTTCTTGGAACATGCATTGTCTTTCGCGTGTTCGAGGTAGTTAAATTGAGTTGTATTTAATTTATTCTAAGATGAAAAAAAACCATGAAAGATTACTCACGTGAAATTTATCCGTCTCGGGAATACACCACCACCTCACTGAATCACAAAACCACAACGGAAATATAAAAAATAAAATTAAAAAACCGGGGGAAAACGAACAGATTCGATATACAAAAATAAAAAATCAAGAGTTGGCCGTCTTTATCGGATGTCGGTACCTGACTAACGTTGAATCCGAATCCGAAGAAGGTTGTCTTCTGTTCTCGGCTGGGAGTCAAGGGCTCCATGGTCCTTGAGGTCCTCGCTTCCGCTCTCCCACTCCGAGGGACGGCCCGAGAACGGAGGAGATCTCAAGGCAAGGACGCCCTTTCCAACCGCGACAGTCCTGCCGGGAGACAGGTGTCGTCCGCGATCCCGACAGCCGAGTACATTTCACTTTGCGGACAAAAGGGCCCTTCAGATGGAGTGGAGGACGCCTAATTCCAACGGCGGAGTCAATTAAGACTCACAACCGCTATATATTTAAATATATACAGTAAATAGATTTAATTAACTAACTATCCCTTTAAAAACTCATTATTTAAAGTATTTTGATTATTTAACACATATTAAACCCACATTCAACAGTTTAGTAAAAATTCCCTAAAAACGTAGAAAAATATCGTGTCCTTTTTTAAATAAAATGAACAAATCAGCCTTCTTGACCCGGAAATTTTCTTAACAAAATCATATAAAGTCTCAACAGATAACAAAGGAGAGGAAGAACTCATGAGAGCATCAGATACAATGATATGGTATACAGATAGCTCCAAAACAAACGAAGGAACCGGATCGGGCATTTTTTTGTACAAACTCATTAGGGAAGTGCACTTCCATCTTTCAAGCAGAAATACATGCCATCAACGTGCCCTAGAAAATCTTAAAAGAAATCCCACTGGCAGAAAAATCCGCATAAGATTTGATAGCCAAACAGCTATTAAAGCATTAGCTTGTAAAAATATCACATCAAAATTAGTCAATGCATCCAACCTAGGGAAACACAATAACCAGATGATATCTTGGGTGCCAGGGAACAGAGGAATTTTGGGTAATGAGAAACAGGCAAACTGGCCAGGGGACGATCTGTAAGACCATACATAGGCCCCGAACCTATACCTTGGGATAACGAAAACAAATATAGAATCGTCCATCGCAGAATGGATTCAAACAAAACAGAAGGAGATGTGGATAAACTCTAGCGGCGCTAGACACAGTAAATTTATCATGAAGGAACCCTCACCAAGAATGGCAAACTCACTACTGCAATTGGAGAGGGCTAGACTCAGAGCAGGGATGGGACGCGGTCACTGGCATCTCAAAAAACACATAGAACGATGATCCCATCTGCAGGTTATGCAGTGAGGAGGAGGAAACAGCCACCTATATCATCTTCGAATGCGAAGCAACGGCTCAATGGAGCGCTAGGTACACAGTAAACTTATGATGAAACAACCTCACCAAAACCGGCAAATTCACTGCTGCAAATGGACAGGGCTGGCCTCAGATGAGTGATAGGACTACCACCGGTCAATGGCATGTGAGAAAACATTTACACAAAAATGGTGGAGTGAGTGTGTTGTTCGATCTTTTTCAAAAGATAGTTCCTACTCATAGTAAGTTGTTTTCAGCGATCAGTATTTCGAACCTACAGCTCATTATCAGGTTGTAGAGCTCCTTCAACCTGATGATGAGCTGTAGGCTCGAAATCCGCATCGTTGAAAACAACTTACTGTGAGTAGGAACTATCTTTTTGAAAACATATACACAACACTGGCATTGTACATGCTGAAAGATGATTCCATCTGCAGATTATGAAATGAGGAGGAGGAAACAGCTACTCATATCATCTTCGAATGAAGATTTAACCTAGCATACAGAAAAACCTAGGAATGAAATTGTAGCAACAACAGTCAATGACCTGCTACTTCTAAGAAGAAGTATTGAGTCGATTGCACGGAACTAAGGAACTAGGAAGGTACAATAAGCCTGAAGGCTGCTGTGCCTGAGGAGGACAAACCCCGTTTCATAGTATGCTCATTACCATTGTCTTCTTGAAATAATGTAATTAAAGTGTGTTTTTTAGTGACTGGTTGTTAAATAATTTGTTGGATTCGTGAAGAGTGGAATGGGGTAGTTTAGAAAAACACCTTTTTAATTTTTTTGACGACGTTTCGACCTTCTTCGGGTCATCTTCAGGGCGTGGGTGAATTACAAGGCATATTTGATTGAAAAAAGTACAATACAAAGGTATTTGAACCAAATATTTCATATTCATAAGGTTTGGTACTATTCTTATGGTGGCCATTGGTGTTGTGTGGAATTGTTGTGAAATGGAATTAGTATTCTGCTGTTTTTATATAATTGGGACAGAGTGGCGGGCGGTAATCTGGGAATTTATTTTTATCATAGGCGGTTTTATTTAACTCAAAGGAAGTCGAGAATGGGGATTTTCTGAGTTGGCATTGTTATTCATTATTAGGGTGAATAGTTACTTTAGAAACAAACTGAAAAGGCACAACTGGCACGTCTGATCATGATGATCGATCTAGTGCCAATACCTTTAATTTAAACCTACTGTTTGGAAGTCTGCATACCTTAAAATTTTGACGATTGCTTTTGTTGCTTAATTACTTTCCACTTTGATAATCTCTTCCTTTATTTTGGATTAAGAAAATGATGATATAATCGACAGACAGTGACCATCATGATTAACACTAACATATACATACAGCTTATACATAGTTCGAAAAACTGCATGGCTTAGTATTTTTTTAATAATTAATAGCTAATTTGATATTTTATTTCTTCTTATTTCGTATTGCAACAAATCGAAAAAGTATAATCGATATACAGTGATCGTTGTGCAAACTGTTACCAATGGCTCTATTTGCACAGTTTTGAAGACAATTTCTGGCTTTGTGGGGTTTAACATAAGACAGACTGAATACTATGATCAATCCACTTCAGATGTTAATTCTTTTAAAAGATAGCTAGAAAACTGTATTGTTTGCACTACTGCTGAGCTATTGCAGATCATTTTTCGCCAATTACAACCTAAAATGAAGCGATACAATCGACAGGCTGATCATTATGATCGACCTAGTGATATCATTCCTTTCAACGCTCAGCTTGCAATACTGCATACTTTTAGAATTTGGACATCAATTGTTTTTCTTGCTTAATTGATTGGCAAATTGATAAAACCTCGCTTTTCTGTGTTGCAACAAGACGAAGAGGCATAATCGACAGACAGCGATCATTACGGTCGAACTACTACACATGGTTTTATGTACACCGGAAAGAAAAACTGATTTTTTTTTTGTAAATATACAGACGTATTTTACAAAGTATGCAATCAATTTTCAATTTCATAAAGAGGTCTAATCAAAATTGGTAAGTTTTGGCCGTGTATAAACCAAAATAAAAAGCGAGGATCGGACAATGATCGTTATGATAGAACCATTTCTGTGGATATTCCTCTATAAATATACCTTGAAAAATGTGAGATTTTACCACTTTCAACCCAATCGTCTTTTGGTAAATAAATCATAAAGACCAACATTCGCCACATCTGGGCAATTGATAGCCAAAATGAACAGTCAAATCCGAAAGGCAATCATTATGATCAACCGACTAGCAATATCATAACTTGAAATACACAGTTTGAAGGTCTGTGTATTTTACTATTTTACTAATTAAAACAAAGTTATTTCTGGCCATGAATTAATGTGACAGGCCGATAATTATGATTGGCCTAGTGCTAATATCATTTCTATGTATACATTGAAAGACTGGATATTTTACTATTTTCAATTTAATTTTTAATTTGGTTATGTAGTTAAATACTTACACACCCGACCGCATCTCACGATATCTGAATAACTATCGATTAACGGTCACTAATCTCTACACATTTCTACACGAGAAGAACGAAAAAAACACCCGACCGCATCTCACGATATCTGAATAACTGTTAAATACTTAATTGATTATATACAACATAATTAACGGAAAGGAATCATTACGATGAAACTACTAAGTACGTTGTTCTTTTAGAAATACGACTAGAAAAAAAAGTAAACTGTAAAATTTTGTAGACAATCCTTGACAGCTTAAGCAGTCATCCAAATTGGTCATTTTTGGCTATTTTGTATTCCAACCAAGTGTAGAGACATAACAGTAAAACTATTATCGATGTTAATTCTTCAAAGAGATAAATATTGGGTTGTCCGGAAAATAATGCAGGATTTTAAGTTTTCATTAAAAAAAATCTATATAAAATATTCTGTTTACGTTTACAGGATTACTCATTTGTATGAATNATGGGAAATTATTTTGATTAAAGAACATTGCTTTAAAGTAACTAGTTTCTTTTTTTTTGTTTAATACCAAAATCCTGCATTATTTTCCGGACAACCCAATAGAAGATTGTAACGTTTGTAGTATGAAAAGCCCGAAGAAACGGCAAGTCACTACATCGGAGAGTGTGATAATATGCTAGGTCTAGATTTGAAATCTTTGAAGGAGCGGATATCACCAAATCACTCCTCGAGATAAAATGGTCCAAAATCTTGGGGTTTGTGAACAAGTCCAAGATATTTATGCAGGACACCTGAGCCGACCAAGTCCTGGACCTTTTAGGGATGGGGTACGAGCCTACCAGGCATTTAACCCCTCGGATCTTGGTCGCCCACCCTGCGTAATATATATAACTGTTGAAAGTTTAAAGATTTCCGCTAATTATGATCTAGAATGAAGCCGTATTTCATAATGTCATAGGGTTCAACTTACTTAAACATAACATGCCTTTAATATAGTTTAATTTTTTTGTAATACTTCGAAATCAGATTTAGATGGCTTAAAGTTGTGTGATCTGAACTGATCATTTCCGACAGATCACGAAGTGCAATACTCATCATGGTAGGCTGGTTAATATGTAGTTGAGGAAGAGAGAGAAGTAATCCTGGTTCGCATTTTCTCCTCACTTGTGCCCTGATTTGACCAGAAATTGTCTTCCTTTTAATTTGACTTTCACAACGTCTTTGATAAGGATGAGCGCCACTTATGACATCACTGATTACCGATCACATCGATAAGACCGTAATCTAAGTACCACAATAATTGTTGAATCTTGCAAAGTGAGTATTATTGACATTTTCTATTAGACAATTATTTTATATTAGTGATTCTGTTGTTTCTAGTTATTTACGAGCGTCCCTGCCTAGTACAATCTAACGAATAAGATTTTAACTGGAGACAGTAGTTTAATCCTGGTCGGCATATCCTTATTATTGTCTTTTTTTGAAACATTTAAAAATAGTTGCTTGAATTTTTCAAATGTTCAAAGTGGTAGTTTGGCCAGGGTAAAAGAACTAGTTACGGTTTGAGCGAATCTAGACGGGCAGAATGTCCCAAGGAGTCTTGGGCGTCTGGAGCGTCGATCACTCTTATCCAACCGATGGCCAAGCCTGCGATTATCCTGAATTACCCAATTTTAGCCGGGGGTGATCACACGATGCAAAAACACCGGGGTACAAGTCTCCTATGAAATTTTCTGTTCGTGTGGTAATTTCAAAAATTAAGTTTTATGATAATTTCCCAAGGTCGTTAACATGCCAAGCCAAGGGACTTTCTTGGCGTTCGGCTCAAGCCTTAACCGTGATTCATGTTGTGAGAGGGGCGGGAAACGACCACTTCCTTTATATGGTAGTTATCGCTTGTGTTTCTGGTCTACCGCGACCATCTCTGTTCTCCTATTTTGAAAATCGCCTAAATCTCACATATAAAAAAATAAAGCGTATAATTATTCAGAAATCGTGAGATGCGGTCTGGTGTGACGTAGGTTTTAGAAAAACATTTTCTTTATCGTGCCAACGTTTCGATCTTTATTGAGATCATCTTCAGGGCCTCGGATTTACAAACATTGTTTACATTTAACAAGTACATGTAGGATGTGGAAAAGTGAATTTATACAATGCATAAATTTTTTATACTCAATCAAAGTATTTATACTCTCAACACGACACGCAAGAATGGCACAATTACACAGAAGACAAACACTTTGAGTGAGTAGAAATACTTTGATCGAATATATAAAAAATATATTTTGCGTTGTATAAATTCACTTTTCCACATCCTAAATGCATTTGTTAATTGTAAACAATGTTTGTAAATCCCAGGCCCTGAAGATGATCTCAATAAAGATCGAAACGTTGGCACAATAAAGAAAATGTTTTTCTGAAACCTACATCACACCAGACCGCATCTCACGATTTCTGAATAATTATCGATTAACGGTCGCTAATCACCACACATAAAGCATATATTTAGAAAAATTATGAATTGAAATAAACAACATGAAATTAAGTAATTCAACAAAGTAGAAGTTCTTAATTTTCTATCCGACTGATTTCCCTGTCTCGACTAGTTTCTATCTACTATGCTTAATTGATATTCGTTTTATATTATTTATTAAGCGAGTGGATCGAAGTCAAGATAGCTCAAGTGGTAGAGCAGCGTATTTAGCCGAAAGTCGTGGGTTCGAATCCCGCTCGCGAAGCTGACTTTTTTTATCTTAACCAAAACCTTACAAAAAAGGTGAATTAATTGTAAGAAGGAATTTGGTCAATAGACCACTAAATATAATGGATTGAATAAGTAACACTAAGTATAACTTTCCTAACAGCTCCCCGTGGCCAATTCAAATGTCGCAAAGAATCGAATCCTGATTACACATTTGAAAAATGGTAAAAAGGAGGGAAGATTGGAAAGGTTGTAGGTTGAGATGGGGAGTTGGTGTCCGGGAGGATCGAAGTCCTGATAACTTAAGGCTGCTCGTCCATTGGAACCGAACTACGACGGCCGTTCGACAGCCGAACTATTTGACCAAACGGACGACCGGCAATATAGCCGAACGCCGTCGTCCACTGTAGCCGATTTTCAGTTGTCAGTTTACGATGTTGAAGCCCAAATGAATGTTGAAGATTTGTTGCTGCTCGAAAATTCTTAGTTTACATACAAATGGAATGAAAGAAATAAACAAAAATATTGGACGTTCTAAAGCTTTCTAGATTTCTAAAGCTATCCTTGACCACAGCTTCCGCTGGACATCTCTCCGGTGAAAGAGTGGATCACGCATGTCCCAAGAGCCTGCTCTTCAATCGCACTGATCAATTTTTCGCAATCCATCGAAATGAAAACGAAATGAAAAGGTAAGCAAAAAGCAAAGAACAGCGTTAAACAATGGTGAGCGTTTGATGTCACGTGGTTGACAGTTGAAGTCGAAGTAAGTTAGCAACCATTCGGCCGAATAGGACTGGAAAATACAACTTTATTTGGATCGGAAAGTGCTTCGGCCGTACACTGCCCAACACGACCGAATGAATTTGTTCTAATGGACGCGTGCTCAGTCGTTTCTTCGCTTTTGGATCATCCGGCCCCATTCGGAGCAAGTTAGGCTGAAAACAGCTCCATTGTACGGCCTACCTAAGTGGTTAGACCAACGGCGTATTTAGCCGAAGGTCGTGGGTTCGAATCCCGCTTGTGGCACTAGCTTTTTCATTTCAACCAAAACCTTATATAAAATGATTAATTAATTGAAAGAAGTAATATGTCCAATAGACCACTAAATCTAATGTATTATTTATTAATATAAGTATAAATTAAAAAAAAAACTTGTGAAGTAAAAAATGCATGGTAAACCTAGTAACTCAGTAGCTCATGATTAAAGGTTGAGAGTGAAAGTTATATTAAAATGATGATGGGTTTAAATATATTTTTTTCTTTCCAAAACGTAGATCGGGGATGAGGCCAGGAAGACAGAAACAACATCTATTTTCTTGTCGAGCTTTCGGCAGAATATATCGCCTTCATCAGGACTTCGAAAAAAATCGTTGTACTATATGAACAGGTACAAGTGTGGATAACGGATAGCCGAAAGTTCGACAAGAAAATAGATGTTGTTTCTGTCTTCCTGGCCTCATCCTCGATCTACCTTTTGGAAAAAAAAATAATTTAAACTGAGAAGGCTGATCAATCACCAAAGAAAAGATGATGGGTTTGTTGATCAAGAACATGTGATGGAAGGCCCTACGATTTTACTGTCTCGCTAAAGCTAAATCGTTAATTTACAAGAGATACATTTTTTAATCTACATTTTAAACTAAATAAATTGTCGAAGTGTATCTTTAAAGAGACTGACTGAATTATTTATTATTAAGCTTAATTTTTGTATCAGTTTATCAATTGTCTTTGGTTATGGGCTATTTCGGTAGAAAGAAATAACTAACGTGACAATGATATTTAAGACGCTCTCAGAACAAATGACTGAAGGGAAAAGGCCCGATTGACCTTAGGGAAATTGCAAAATTTCCCAGGGGATACGAAAGATTTTTAATTTATTCATTTTTCCACGGCCGAATGGAATGAGATCGGGATGTTCCGACTCGAAACTCCATTAGGCATCCCGCTCTCCTCTTGTGCAATCTCTTCCTCCAGGAAAGACACGGCTGTTCACCCCAGGATAAACGGATTTTCACAAGCCCGAGTACTACTGATTTACATCTGTAAAAAAAATAATTGAACGATGTTGTTTCCGTTCGTTTAATATTTCAACAGAGACGAAATATAGAAAAGACCCGCCGAAAAACCGAGACATCCACAAGGTTGATAGGCTGAGCAGGTTTGAAGGAAAATGAGTCATATTGGTCAAGAACGACGTCAAGATCTTCGGAGACAAGGAGCACCACTATAATCAATTGTACTACTTACTTAGATATAAAGTTTTTCTTTTTCTGCACTATCTCCACAAAGGTCAATATTCCTAAGTTTTCCTTCAAATCCCTACAGAACTGAAGGTTCATTGCTTTTGAATAAAAGTCTGGCTTTGTGACCGGAAGATGAAGTCAGCAAGGTTGAACGTAACCAGATGACAATGAAACTAATGATTGATTTTTTAACGATATATTCCGTTAATAATAAACTTAATTATGAAATATTACCCTGACTTTAGTACATAATAAAACATCTAAATCTTGTCTAGTGTTCAGCTGTATGTATCACCCTTGACTAAATTTTAGTTACTGATAATTAATTTCTTTTATGTATTTTGAGTTTTCCTTTCAGACAAAACCTTCGGTTTAATGATAATGTATTTTTTTAAATCCTTATCTATACTGGGATTAATAATGTTCCTATATACTTGTTTCTCTATTTCATCGAATAGGCCGGTGTCGAAACAGCCCTTCACATTATTTTCATGATTATTATTTTAAGGTCATAGATTGATTTCTTTTATAGAGAATTCTTTTCGAAATAAAATATCGGCCAGATCCTTTCTTTTAATTCGAAGGTGGCGTTAATCCCGACGGATTTTACAGCCGGGGCAAGGTTGCGATCTCCATCGTGGTTTCTCTGTAACAAGATAACCTGACATTTTGCTTTACGATCCGGCCGAAAGTTGTTGTGGAGCGAGGACAGCCGGAAGTCGGTGCCACGAGGAAGTCTTCGCCTACTTGAATGCTTTATCTTTCACTCACCGTAGGCATTGGATACCGGATTTCCGAGAAGTAACTTCGGACGGCTTGCAACGTTCTCTGATTCGAAGATATCCTTATCAAAGATTACAACAAGGAAAACGTATCTTGCCAAATCCATTCCGCTATACAGTGTCCTTTTTTAGATGGCCCAGCTGAATTTCTCTTGAACCAAAGACGCTATAAAAAAGAACGTCTTTAATATTTTTTAGTCTAGTTGCAAATTTTTACCTTTTTTGGAGAAAAACTATACAGGGTATATCAGGCCCAGTTCAACTCCAAAATCTATAATTATTGAGAAATCGTGAGATGCGGTCTGGTGTGATGTAGGTTTCAGAAAAACATTTTCTTTATCGTGCCAACGTCTTTTCTATACCGTCTTCCTTCCCCATCCCTTCAAAATCCAACATATATAACCACAAAACCAATATTTCACTGGTACTCTCAACAGGACACGCAAGAATGGCACAATTACACAGAAGAAAAACACTTTGAGTGAGTAGAAATACTTTGATTGAATATTAAAAAAATATATATATTTTTCATTGTATAACTTCCCTTTTTTTCACATTCTACATGTATTTGTTAAATGTAAACAATGTTTGTAAATCCCAAGCCCTGAAGATGATCTCAATAAAGATCGAAACGTTGAAACGAAAAAGAAAATGTTTTTCTCAAACATACATCATACCAGACCGCATCTCACGATTTCTGAATAATTATCGATTAACGGTCACTAACTACCACACATTCAAAATCTATTTTCTGTGGGGCCATTTAAAAACCAGTGTCTACGCCAATTGTAACCCAGCAACCTCAGTTGAAGAACGTAGGCAAAGAATTGTCAATCCATCTCCTCTGGCTCTGTCGCTCTGAGCACCGATGAAAAAGAATAAATCTCTGCATCTTTACGCAAGGCAGGCAGTTTGAACATGAATATGATTGATGAATAGTTTGCCACTGAATGTTTGTCCCCAAACCCTTTACGATAATTTTGTAATTTTAGGCCAATTTAAAATCCGATTGCACCGTTGTTTTCAGCGTAAAAAATCCTTTAAAATGATGTGTCAGGATGAATAGGATCGTATTTGAAATTTTGGAGTTGATCTGGGCCTGAAACTAGACTAAAAAATATTAAATACTTTTTTTTATATAGCGTCATTGGTTCATGAGAAATTCAGTCGGGCCATCTAAAAAGGACATCCTGTATATAATTTTAATGTAATTATATGACTATAATTGACCAATTTCGATTAGATTTCTTCGTGAAATTGAAAAATGACTTCTAAATTTGTCAGTAAATCTGTATTTACAACAATTTCTCTCGTAGGGTTAATTAAACAACGTGTAACAGTTTGACCATCAGTCAAATTTGACCGTTCATTTTGATTATCAATTGACCAGAAAGGGGTCACTGTTGCTCATACTTTATTCGTCAAAGTACGATTGCCTTCAAAATGGTATAATCATATATATTTGAAGGAATATCTTTATAGAACATCCATCCGCAATGATTTTATCACAATGATTATTGTCATTCGACACGGGCTATTTATTTTTGGTCGTATTATATGATATAATTGACCAATTTCGATTAGATCACTTTGTAAAGTTGAAAATCGACTTTCAAATAAGTCGGTTAATTTATATTTAAATCAATTTCTCTCCTAGGGTTAATAAAACAACGTGTAACAGTTTGATCATCAGTAGAATTTGACCGTTCATTTTGATTATCAATTGACCAGAAAGGGGTCAACGTTGATCATACTTGATTCGTCAATGTACGATTGACTTCAAAATGGTGAAACTTCATACTTTTCAAACAATGTCTTTATAGAATATCAATCCGCAATGGTTTTATCACAATGATTATTGTCATTCGACACGGGCTATTTATTTTTGGTCGTATTATATGATATAATTGACCAATTTCGATTAGATCACTTTGTAAAGTTGAAAATCGACTTTCAAATAAGTCAGTTTATATTTAAAACAATTTCTCTCGTAGGGTTAATTAAACAAAAGTTTGAGTTTGACCATCAGTCGAATTTCACAGTTCATTTTGTTTATCAATTGACCAGAAAGGGATGTTGATCACAGTATATTCACAAATGTAAGATTGATTTCAAAATGGTAACACCTAATACGTTTCAAATAATGTCTTTATAGAATATCCATCCGCAATGGCTTTATCACACATTGTCATTCGACACTGGCTATTTATTTTTGGTCATATTATATGATATAATTGACCAATTTCGTTTACATCTCTTTGTGACGTTGAAAATTGACTTCCAAATAAGTAAGTGAATTTATATTTAGAACATTTTCTCTCGTTGAGTTATTAACACAAGGTGTAACAGTTTGTTTAACAGTCGAATGAATTGTCGAATGTATTGTATAAATATTTCAGAAATCGTGAGATGCGGTCTAGTGTGATGTAGGTTTCAGAAAAACATTTTCTTTATCGTGCCAACATTTCGATCTTTATTGAGATCATCTTCAGGGCCTCGGATTTACAAACAGTGTTTACATTTAACAAATACATTTAGGATGTGAAAAAGTGAATTTATACAATGCAAAATATATATACATATATTTTTTTATATTCAATCAAAGTTTTCTATTCACTCAAAGTTTTGTCTTCTGTGTAATTGTGCCATTCTTACGTGTCGTGTCGAGAGTGCCAGTGAGATTTTGCTGTTTTATGTTTATATATGTTGGATTTTGGAGGAGCGGGAAAGGCAGTCGGTATAGAAAAGACATTTTTGTATAAGGCCTCGGCTTCTTTGAGGTGAAAAGTGCGGACGAAGGGAAAAATGTGTTGGTAATGGTTCGGCCAGATTATCCTTTCAGGATTATATAGAAAGGGATAAATAGGAAAAGGAAAGCTAAATTGTTGGACTATGTGAAACATATTTGATGTGTGGAATGTAATGTAATCATACATGTATGTTATCTATATTGAATTTGATTAATGATATTGGCGTAGCTGCGACTGAGTTTACATGTATCTGTTCTGTAAATGATGCTGTGTTTATCTCTGTTGATATAAACCATTTCTAAAAAATTACGTTTATGTTTGTTTTGTTCTGTGTGTAATATTTTGGGATTTTTGAAGTCGAAATTGTGTTTGTGTTCAAAATGGTGGGTAGCGAGTGCTGTAGGATTTTTCTTGGGTTTTTTGCAAACATAGATATGTTGCTTTACTCTCTTGTCCAGATATTGGGATGTAAGACCGATGTAAGTTGCCGGACAGTTTGAACAGTTGATCTTGTAAATTACGTCAGATTTATTTGTTATTGGTGTGGGATCTTTAATTTTGGAAAAAAGTGTTTGAATTGTTTTATAATTTTTGAAAGCTATTTTGAAGTTATCGGACGAGAGAAATGTGTCTAATTTATGTGATAGGCCTTGAATAAATGGCATGGAAATGTGTGCTGGTTTGGTTGTATTCGATAGACTTAATGTAGTATTATTAGTAATAGTGGATGGTGTTAGTGTTTAGTTATGGTTGTTGATTATTCTGTTAATTGTTTAGGGTAGAGATTTTTATGGAGGATCTGTTTGTATATCTTTATGCTCTTGTGATGAAATGATTCATGGCTCAGGGTAATCATTCTGTGAAGTAACCCTTTGGCCGTGT
Source organism: Cimex lectularius (assembly GCF_000648675.2). Lineage (NCBI taxonomy): Eukaryota > Metazoa > Arthropoda > Insecta > Hemiptera > Cimicidae > Cimex > Cimex lectularius. Next base: position 1,883,992 of record NW_019392683.1, read on the forward strand.
TTATTATTGTATGAAGAGGATGGTGAGATGAAGTTGAGGTAGTGATCTGTGTTTCTTGGTATTTGATACCAATCTGTGATTAATGTGCCATCTGGTTGTTTTATTACGAGTGTACCTAAAAATGGTATTTTTTGTTGTTTTCGATTTCACGTGTAAATTGTAGGCGTGGGTGAAAGCTATTAAATGTATCTAATGTAGTTAGAATTTGTTCTGTGGGAACTGTTGTCAATATATCATCTACGTATTTAGTGAGGAAGGGTAATGTGAAAGGAAATTGTGGTATGACTGTATTTAATAGATGTGTAATAATTATGTCTGCAGTATCGGGCCTAGGTTGCTACCCATATGTGTATTGTATAAATCTTAATAATTATTTATATTTCAGCATGATGTCTTTCAATAGGATCCACTTCGTTTGTTTTATTAATCTTTTTAGAGATATTGTTTTGCCTGAGAATGTTTTTATATCTCACCACCTACCATTGTAGGATTTCTTCTATTTTTTATTTGATTCTTCATCCAGACTTGGAAAAGAGATGAGATGTGATCAGTTACTGACTACTGTAGTAATAATCGGCTCAAACTCTCGACCTACGGTAATGTTGCACGTCTGCGAACATGATTACATGCTAACTGCTGTGTCGACGATCCGACCACAACCCAGGGTAATTTTAAAAACGTCGACCTTTCGTTTTATCGGGTTGTCCGGAAAATAATGCAGGATTTTAAGTTTTCATTAAAAAAAATCTATATAAAATATTCTGTTTACGTTTACAGGATTACTCATTTGTTAATCCTCTTCCAAATGATATTGTTTGTTTACCTCTGTAGCATTCCGCTACTTGGAAATAATTCAGTCATCCTTATAATGTCAAAGCGAGAATTTCGTACGATTTTCTTTTACGAGTTTAAACTCGGCCGAAGCGGAGCCCAAACGGCTAGAAACATTAACCAAGTCTGGGGCGAGGGTTGTGTTAATGAGTGCACTGTGCAAAGGTGGTTTAAAAAATTTCGGGAGGGAGATTTCAGCCTTGAAGATGAAGAAGGTCGTGGAAGGCCTTCCTCTCTTAATGATGATGTTCTGCGATCAGTGGTGGAAGAAAACCCCAAAACAACCGTTCGAGAACTTGCAGAGCAACTCAAAGTCAGTAAAACGACCGTCGCTGACCACCTCAAGGCGATTGGAAAAGTGAAAAAACTCGAAAATTGGGTTCCACACTCATTAAACGATCGCCAAAAAAATCAGCGCTTTGATGTTTGTGCATCACTTCTTTGTCGAAACAAAAATGACCCATTTCTGGCCAGAATTGTTACATGTGACGAAAAGTGGATTCTCTACGATAACACTAGACGTTCTGGACAGTGGCTCGACAAAGGAGAAGCTCCAATACATTTTCCAAAGCCCCCAACTCATCAAAAAAAGGTAATGGTTACGGTATGGTGGGCTTCATTTGGTTTAATACACTACAGCTTCTTAAATCCTGGCGAAACCATCAATGCTGAATCATACTGTAACCAAATTAATACCATGCATCAGAAATTGGCAGTAATGAAGCCCTCTTTGGTCAATCGGAAAGGGCCCATTTTGTTGCATGACAACGCTCGACCACATGTGTCACGTGTAACGTCACAAAAATTATTGGAGCTTGGCTATGAAACTTTGCCTCACCCACCCTACTCTCCGGACCTCTCGCCTACTGACTACCATTTTTTTAGACACCTGGACCACTACTTACAACACATAATATTCAAAAATCAAACGGAACTGGAAAATGCATTTATTGACTTTATCAATTCTAAAAATTCTGAATTCTACTCAGACGGAATTAATAAGTTACCAACACGTTGGGAGAAATGTATTGAGAGTATGGGAAATTATTTTGATTAAAGAACATTGCTTTAAAGTAACTAGTTTCTTTTTTTTTGTTTAATACCAAAATCCTGCATTATTTTCCGGACAACCCAATAAAATGACCAAGTAAAGGAATTTTGTCACAAATCTGCATGGAAAGCGGTTTGAAAACGATTTCCTTGGATAATCAGGCCGATCATATTCGGATTTGAGAGTACGAAATAGCATAAAATAAAAACCCATCTCCTTATAAAAGCCGAATAATTGTCTTTTATACGGACTACAACGGGCTGTAAATCATATTTCGTTATTTGCAAACCAGTTTGTAAAACAAGTTCACGACTCTAAACTTTAAGCTTTATGATTTAAGCGTTTATATTACCGTCAAACGGCCTCTTTTAATAATATTTACAGATTAAATCCTTGGCATTTCGGGGCCTCGCCAATTTTTCTACAGTTGGGCCGATCAAAAATTGAACAGCCGTTTTAAAAATAGCCGGAGAGAACTTAATATGACCCGATGGGGATGAGCGTCAAAGGTCAAAAGCCAAACGTGACTTGTGAATCTGCTATAGAGAGAAAATTGACTGTCTTAAGCTGGGATTGGTCTGTTTAGCTTTCTGTGCAGCGTGTGCCATTTGTCTCAATAAATCATAAAAAAATGAAGAGTCATATAACAATTTATATGAAAATGCAGTGCTAATATTTGTTAGTAAGGTGTGACGCCTGCTTAACGAAATTTACAAACTGTAAATAGGACATTGCCTAAATTTTATTCATAAACTTTTTTTTGTCAATAGTCTGTTTTTTTTAAAGAACCACTTCATTTCTTAAGCAAATATTCATAAAATTTACATCATATTTAACAAGAAACAATTATCCTTCAATAGAACAGTTTGAGGAAAGGGAATAGTTCTAAAGAAGATTTATTTATTATTATTCGAATTAATTGTTTACCAGCCTTGAAATTAATGCCGTTGTTGTAGGTTGTTAGTTGCCAACGGCACTAACTGAGAATCGATTAGAACATTTCTTGAACTCCATTTATTATCTTTTGCAACGTTGATCGTTTTACCCCCGAAGGCTGAAAGTGGTGGTGGCCTGAAAAAAGCGAGGCGTTTGAAATGGAGCAATTTGTGACTTTTTCCAGCATTTCGGAAAGTTTCGTATCCGGCGGATAATGACCGGTGCGATTACAAAGCGGAAAGAAAAATCGAGTTGATTTATGACTGCTGGTCTTCGGCGAATCGTGCTTGATGCGGTATGTCGCAGCTCATAGGCGGCGGCTCACATCCGGCCAGTTGGATAGTCGAAAGGTGAACCTTGTTCCCTTTCGATTCTCCTATCACCACCTTCAAATTTATGAACCTGGTTGGGTGGCCTAAGAGTGAAAGAAGCCTTATTTACAGCACATATCAGTTTTCTGCCGTTTATAGGTGTGCTATTATTATCCTAGCGTGAAAAACCGAAAAACAAATGAGAACCAACAAAAAAGAAATAGACGGAGTATAAAAATCAGTTTAAATTCTCAACAATTTATAATTTAAAAAGTAATAATAAGGAAAAAATACTTTTTAATTGATCCTTCTCCTTCAGATGGGCACTCTCAACAGGACACGCACAATCAATGGCACACTTACACAGAAGACAAAAGAGCCCTGAAGATGATCTCAATAAAGATCGAAACGTTGGCACGATAAAGAAAATGTTTTTATGAAACCTACATCACACCAGACCGCATCTCCCGATTTCTGAATAATTTTTTAATTGACTTGGTGTAGTTGGAAAGTAATTCGTATAATTGGCAAACAAAGACGATATGACCTTGCTTTTCATAGTGAGTTATATACATATAAAACCAGAAGTCATCAATTTTGTCTAAACTGACAAGACTTTGTAATTGCTTAATCATAATGGTCTTAGTTTGTTGATTATGGCTTTTCATTGTTAGGAGCGATTAACCATACCCATAAGTGTCCGATTGTCAAGGCAAAAGGTTTACATATTGACCAGTTTGATCATTAGGACCAATGATGCGTATTTGTAGTGGGTGACAAATGATCAATTTTTATCAGATTAATTAAAACTAAATAATTGACGGAGTACTTACATGCTAAATCATTGGCTAGAGTGACTTATTAGCTGAGCAAAAGGACTTTGAAAGTACACTTTGAACATGATCATAATGATAGCCAACCGGTCACTATTTATAATAAAGCATTTGTGGCCAGAAGTGAATCTTTTTTATCGGACTGCCTAAGGGGAATTAAACAATTATTGACCTCGTAATGATTTGATCATAATGACCATTATAGCTTTTCATTCTTCAATGAGAGCGATTGGCCAGAAGTGCCTGTTTGGCTAGAAAAAGGTATACATTTTGACCAGTTTGATCACAATCATCAATGCCAGCCGATCCTGGGTATTTATAGTGTATATAGTATGCCCAGGTGTGATCAGTTTTTATCGGACTACTTAAAACTAAATAATTGACTTCGTAATCGTTAGATCCTAATCTGTCGATTATAATTCCTCATTTTGCGGAGTGATTGGTCGAAAGTGCCCGATTAGCTGGATAAAAGTTATACATTTTGAATAGTTTGATCGTAATATCACTGCCTGCCAATCCTGTCTATATATGACCAATTCAACCCTTGAATAGTCATATAACATATTCAAGGGACTAAAAAATTGACTTCGTAATAATTTTCTCATAATGATCATTGTCTATCGATTATGGGATTTCATATTGAGCGATTGGTCAGAAGTGTCTGATTGGCTTGAAAAAAGGATGAAATTTGTATCGGTTTGCTAGTAATGATCAATGCAACCAAATTTAGGTATTTATAGTGGGTATGCCTAGGAATAATTAATTATTATTATTATATTTATAATTAATTATTATTATAATTATTATTAATTAATAATTATTCATATTGGTCACTTTTTGTCGATTATGGTTCTTAATTTTGAGCAGCGTTTGGCAAGAAGTTCTTGAATCTGGGCAAAAGATACATTTTGAACAGTTCACTGCTATCCTGTTAATTTCTAATAAGGCCAGTGTGTAGCCAGATGTGATCCATTTTTATCGAACTTCTTAAAGAAATAAAACATTGAATATGTTACAGTTTGATCAATGAGATAATAGTTTGTCGATTATGGCTCTTAATTTTGCAATAAGTGCTTGAAGCTGGGCAAAAGATACATTTTGAACTGTTTGATCATAACGATCACTGCTATCCTGTTAATTTCTAATAAGGCCAGTGTGTAGCCAGATGTGATCCATTTTTATCGAACTTCTTAAAGAAATAAAACATTGAATATGTTACAGTTTGATCAATGTGATCATCGTTTGTCGATTGTGGCTCTTAATTTTGAGCAGCGTTTGGCACGAAGTGCTTGAAGCTAGGCAAGAGATACATTTTGAACAGTTTGATCATAATGATCACTGCTGTTAATTTCTAATAAGGTCAGTGTATAGCCGGATGTGATCCATTTTTATCAAACTTCTTAAAGAAATAAAACATTGAATATGGTACAGTTTGATCAATATAATCGTCGTTTGTCGATTATGGCTGTTTCAAGTTGAACTGACTTACGAGAAGTTCCCAATTGACTGGATAAAAGCCAGTTTTTATTATTGAACAATCAAAAATCAAACTTCCAGCAATTCTTGGTATTTTTTTAAATTATTTATGGCCAGAAATGATCAATTTTGATCAAAATGGTCTAAGCGTTAGAAATAGACTTTGAATTGGTAAAGACAGATTAGTAAAAGTCACTTTTTTTTTGTGGTGTTTTAACCGAACTTTGTAATAGTTTAATGTTCTATACAGTTTGATCCTCATAAGTTGACAATCAACAATGATTATTTTCGGCCGATCCTGTGTCTTTGTATTGAGGTATATGGCCAGAACTGATCAACATGGAATAGTTATAGATAATAAAAAAGTTCCCAGTCCTTGTAAAATTAATTGCGCTTTTGCCACACTGGCTGACGTGTGAAATAGCACATGCACTACGGTGAGAAATCACGATCGCATTTCACTCTAGTTACACCCTTTGTTTCAAATAAATATTGAATAGAAGAACTGCAACTTACCTTGAGTGAATTTTCGTTCGCCTTCCTGTTTCGGTATGGCATTCCTTCTTCATTTTTCGATAAGGCGGAGCGAACTTCCTCAGCTTTCCAGCAAACGAAAGTAGCTGAAATAGGAACAAACATAAAAGATAATTAAAAGGTAGTGGTAACGTTCGATCGAACGTATTGTTAAAGTTTAACTGGATAAGTTACGCACAAAGCTCTGATGTAAAGTGCACTTTTCCAAATAGAAAGCAAATATTTACAATAGTCGAGAATTTGATCGGAAATTACTTTTTAAAATAATAACAGGTGTGAGAGTTGATTGTAACAGACATTTCCCTCTCTCTAAAGCCTACAGCCTGGACTTGGCTCCCTTCAGATTATCACCTCTTCCCGGATTTGACCTAATTGCATTTTTCCTTTCGAAAATCGAGTTGTGACGCCACGAAGTCAAAGTGAAATTTGACAACAGGATGCTAGAAGTTGACAACAGATTAAAAATTAAAAAGTAGTTTTGTATTAATGTATCCCACAAAAACCCAATAGTGAAAAAAGGGCCAAGTTCCAGACCCCCTCCAAAAAAATTAGCTTATCAATGTAATGACATCTACACTATGGCCAAGCCCGTTCTTTGTTTAATAAGAAATAACCTGAGAGAACTCAAAAGAAAAGATAAAAGTTTCAACTCCCTCCCAAAAAAGTGTACCTATCGAAGTAGTGATATTTACATTGCGGCCAACCTCACATCACTCCTACTTTTATGAGCAACACTGTTCTTTTATATCACTACTATGTTAGGCTGACGTTTTTTGGGAGGTTCTGGAACTTTTATCTTTTCTTTTGAGTTCTCCCAGGTTATGGAGTGAAAGAATGGAGTTGACCACAGTTTAGATATCATTACATCGATAGACTTTTTTTTTGGGGGGGGGGTTTGAATCTTGGCCCTTTTTTCACGGTTAGGTTTTTGTTGGGATATAATATTTTTTGTTCGGTTCAGCATCGTGGACGTCTTCTTGGTTTTTATCGAGGCACAAGAGCGATTATGCATGTCGTCGATTTTCTCCTGTAAGAAGAGAAAATTGCAATTTTAAGATTCTTACCTTGACTTATAAGTCCTAAATTTTTACCAAATACCATATTTCTATTCATACAGGAAGTGTCTTATAATTTTGATGATAAGACACCTTTAAAGCAACATGAATTTTGGGAAAATTGCAATTTTCAGATTCTTTCAATTTTTTACAATATAAGACTTACCTTTGTACCAAATTTCATGTTTCTCCCTATTTGGGGAGTGCCTTATAATTTTGTTGGTGAGACTACACCCTCATCCCCTAAAGTACATGAATTTTGGGAAAATTGCAATTTTCAGATTATTTCCATTTTTTACAGTATAAGACCCACCTATGTACCAAATTTCATGTTTTTACCTATCCAGGAAGTACTTTATAATTTTGATGGTGAGACTACACCCTCATACTCTAAAGCAACATGAATTTTGGGAAAATTGCAATTTTCAGATTCTTTCCATTTTTTACAATATAAAGCATACATTAAATTTTTATGTTTCTACCAATACAGGAAGAGCCTTATAATTTTGATGGTGACTACCCTATAAAGCAACCTGGATTTTTAGAAAATTTAAATTTTTAGATTCTTTCCATTTTTTTTTACAATATAAGGCCTAGCTTTATACCAAATCTTTATGTTTCTACAGACAAGGAAGTACATTATAATTTTGATAGTGAGACTACACACACCCTCATCCCCTAAAGCAACCTGAATATTGGGAAAATTACAATTTTCAGATTATATCCATTTTTTATTCCATCAGATAAAAGTATAAAAAAAATTATAAAGGAGTAGGTATTTATTTGGCGTATAGATTGGGACTTACTATTTTCCTTATAGCTTCGTTAATTTTTCCCACACTACGAATCTATCCAAATATAATTTATACCCCATTTTTTCCAATTGAGGACGTTAAGAATCGGGCTGAGAATAATGGATCAATTTCATGTCCATTGACGGAACCTGCGAATCTTGTTGAATGACGACACAATGGATTCGCGTGTCGAAAGAGAAGCAAGAGAGGTAATTGTGACGGAGCTTTGCAACAGACAAAGGCTAGACCAGAAGTTTCCAGGATGTTCTAACACACATTTTCTAATGCTAATAGTTATCTCGCCGCAATCGCCTCTCGATTATATCCACATCCAGCCTTCCGAATGATAGCCGATTAGATGCTGGAACGCTTGTCGGTTGTGTCATGGAATAAACCATAGATGAACGTGGCCGCCAGCTTAGCCCATCATTTAAATCCTTGGCTTAACCTAATAGATTACAAAACTTTACATTTGGCTAACACTATTATGTACTGCTTCCTTAAATCGGTCAAAGTCAAAAATATTTATCATCATTTTCAATTTCAACGAAAGCTGATTTTATAACATTTTATGACTTTGAGGGTGGTGAGGCAAAATTTATTTGCGTTTAATCTGGTATAATTTTTTTTTAATTACTTGATGAACTGAAATCGTCCAAAAGTCATCCTAAGCATTTGGAGGAATTTATTGCAAAAAGTTTTATTAGAACTGCTCTAAATTGATTTTATCCAAATCTCACGTGCAAATTTGAAAGTGCCAAAACAATATTTTCATGTTTCAGGGCAAACGGCCAATTTCACCGTTGAAACTTCAAATTTGGAACAATGACGGAAAAACCGAATTATGATGTCAAAATTCATAAATAAAACAACCAAATAAGGGTGCCATATTTTTAGGATAATTGGCGAATTTTTCCATTGGGACTTCTCATTTAGCTCGCTCAATGACGCAGAAACCAAATTATGATTTCAAATTTCTATAAAATTTTATTTAAACTGTATTTTTTGTCATTTGAACCTAAAATTGGGCATAATAATTGATCTGGTGCATTCTATAAAAAAATCTATTTAAACGAACTATGGAAATCAGTTAACAACCAGGCTAAGCATTTGGAGGGACTTAACTGGAAACGGTTTTTTTCTAACTGCCCAAATTAAACCAATTATATTTTTAATGTATAAAACTACTAAATAATGGTGCCATATTTTTAGGATAAATGACCAACTTCAGATATTGGAACTTCTCCTTTCGTAGGAACAATGACACACAAACCGAATCTTGACGTCAAATTACCAAAAAAACCTGATGTATTAAGAGACTATATTTTTTATTTGATTCTAAGGTTTGGCATGTAAATAAGCCAAATTACCAATAATTGATCTGGTACTTTATTTACGAAAATCTGCTAAAGTGAATAGCGAAAATCAACCAAAATCAGGTTAAACATTTGGAGAGAGATTTTTTTTTAACTGCACGAAATCTGGTCATCTATATTTATCTAGACGTATCGACCACCGGAAACTTAAAAGTATAAAGTACTTTTGTCATATTTTCAGGGGAAACGGCCAACTTGACCGTTGGAACTTGACATTTGGCAGGGACAATGACACTAAAACCGAATCCTGCTTTCAAATTTCCACGAAACTTGATATACTGGGGACAGTATTTTTTGCCACGCTTGTAAAATTTTGCAATTGAATAGGTCAAATTAATTATGCTTGACCTAGTGCTTTCTTATAAGAATGTACGTAAACTGTTGAAATAAGTTAGCAATTAGGCTAAATATTTGGAGGGACTTAACACTTAACGGTTTCTTTCTAGCTGCACCAAATTCAGCCAACTGTAAGATGTATCGATCATTGCAAAATGTTAGGGCAAAACAATTTTTGTCAAGTTTTCAGGCCAATTTCATCGTGTATTTTTGTGAACCGTTTCTTGAAATGTGTCAACGATAAAAAAAAAGCTCTATCAGCTTTCAAATATTTATAAAACTCGAGTTACTAGTGGGGACTACTTGTTTCACATTCGATTTGAAATTTTTTGCGATTGGTAAAAGGCCAGAAATTAAATATACTCGACTTGTTTTTTTTTTACAAGAATTTACTTAAACGAACAGTCGAAATCAATCAAGAATCACCCTAATCATTCGGAGTAAACATTTTTTTATTGCCCCAAGTTAAGCTAACTGTATTTAAGAATTATTGCACAATTTTAAGAAAAAACTTTTTTTTTTTAATTTTTTTTTATTTATTTTTTTTTTTTTAATTGGCCTTATGATCTTGCATATTAGCCATAGTACGATTTCTTGTGTGTTCAAATTGGAGGTTATCGGGTAAAAAGGGCCAGAGGCGACGGTGGGAATCGAACCCACGACCGCGGCGTGAGAGTCTCTCATGCTAACCACTCGGCTACCGCTGTAGCTAGCTTTCAAATTTCTACAAAACTCGAAATATTAGTAAGTACTGTTTAACATTCGATTTGAAATTTTTTTCGATTGGTAAAAGGCCAGAAATTAAATATATTCGACTTGTTTTTTTACAAGAATTTACTTAAACGAACAGTAGAAATCAATCAAGAATCACCCTAATCATTCGGAGTAAACATTATTTTATTGTCCCAAATTAAGCTAACTGTATTTAAGAATTATTGCACAATTTTAAGAGAAAACTATGTCTAATGCTCCCTGAAAAGTGTCAACGAAAAAAATACTGTAGCTAACTTTCAAATTTCTACAAAACTCGAAATATTAGTAAGTACTGTTTAATATTCGATCTAATTTTTTTGCGATTGGTAAAAGGCCAGAAATTAAATATACTCGACATGTTTTTTTTATAAGAATTTACTTAAACGAACAGTAGAAATCAACCAAGAATCACCCTAATCATTCGGAGTAACGTTTTTTTATTGCCCCAAGTTAAGTTAACTGTATTTAAGAATTATTGCATAATTTTAAGAGAAAATTATGTTTTTTAAGTTTTCAGGTAAACTTCGTCGTTGTAGCTTTTGTCTAATGCTACCTGAAAAGTGTCAACGAAAAAAATACTGTAGCTAGCTTTCAAATTGCTACAAAACTTGAGGTATTAGCTTCCATTACTTTTTTTTTAATATTTGATTTGAAATATTTGGCAATTGTGAAGAAGCCAAATTATTTATACCTGGTCTTATGATTTTTACCCTGACCTTTTCAACTGAACGATCAAAACCACCCAATAAAACAGCATTCCCTGGTACCTAATTACAAGCCCAAAATTATTATTTTAAGGAAATATATATTTCTAAAATACTCAATATATATTAATGTTTGACATTATCAGACTACGAAGGAAACACCACATGAGAAGTTGCAATAAATCGAGTTGTCCACACTTGTTATAAAAACGAAAAAAAATTTAAATTATTTAAAAAATGTTAATTATCAAATACCACCTTTTGAAAGCAGTTTCTTTCTAACTTCAGCAAATTAAGTCATCTAGATTTATAATAAAAACGAAAAAATCTTTTGAAACTATTTGCAGAATGTTAATTATCAAACGTAGTATGTAGGCTACCGTAACATTTCAAAAGGTTGTCTCTGTGAGTTGTTATTAGGATGTAAAATGTTTTATTCAAATTATTTAAAATAAATTAAAGAAAATAATACGTTCATTGACTTATTAATGTTTTTTTAGAATTGTTGGATATTTCTTGTTAAAAGTGAACAAGACGTTTTTCACTCAACATAGTTTTATGAAAGTTATGAAGAGTTTTCCCTATTTGGATCTTTTAGAGCAAATGGTTTTACAAAATGATTTATTCATAAATGCACAGTTGGACGAGGTATAATAAATACATTTTATTGCAGTCTTTACAAGCTGGGGGGCAATAAATCACTTTGAGCTGATGAAAGAAATAAAAATTGCAATGACAGTAAGAACGTCAGAAAGTTTGTATTAGTCAATGCAAGACAAAACTGAAAAAAAATTGACCCTAAATTGTGATCCTTTCTAATGACACTAATATAATAATAATCCGATATTACAAATGGAAAATGTATACGTATACAAAAATCTATTTAGATTGTTACGTTAACTTTTTTAACACGTTTTCTAATGTAGTAAAAGCACCTAATAATATTGTGAACTATGTTGGTCCTATTTGGAAGGAGATGAGGAGTTTGTGCAGGAGGAAAGAGAGAAAGAGAGAGAGAGAGTGAGCGAGAGTATGTGAGAGTGAAAGAAAAAGTGAGTGAAAATGATAGAGAAAGACAAAGTTGGAGGGAAAAGAGAGAGTGAGAGTGAGAGAGAGAGAGGGAAAGGGAGAAGAAGTCACCATGCAGATTTGGCCATTTATTACTAAAATTTATAGAAGGCATAATTTCATTTATAGAATCGAACATTAAATATGCAATTATTTCTAGTATTGACACTGGGAAAACAAAAAGATATACCAGAAAGAAGATCAGGACCATCTATTATTCTAGTTAGAAAATCTTAATTCAAGAGAGCATCATATCATCTTCTACTATGAGAACAACTTAGCAACATTGTTAGCCTCATATCTGGCAACCGTAACATAAATTGAACGACATATCGAGTTCAGTGTATTTATTTCAGGCGAATCAGGACCACTTCCTGTTTCATCAATTATTTTAAAGGAGCGCGTAGAGAAATTTTCACATAGATTATGTAAGTTCTTATAATAAATAATTAACTGCAGAACCAGGTAGATCTCGATTGTGCCAGTTGCGACGACAACGGTTTGAAAGGTTGTGGCTGGTCGTAAATTAAACGAAAATATTTATAACGAAATTCTTGAATTATTGCACTTTTTGTTGATGTTTTTTTTTCCCGTGATGTAAGCGGTTAATTTGCGAACTGTTTGAGACCATTCGCAATTGATTTTTTCTTGTTAGTAGCCGGGAAAAAGCGTTGAAGAGCCCGTGGGACTGGTGGAAAATATCCGGGAGGAGGAAAGGTTTCTGGGCCGGTGCGGCGGAGGCGTGAAAGCTGCCATCAAACAAAAGTGAAATTGTTATCCGGGACGAAAGAAACTAAAAGTCGACCTTGAATCTTGATGCTTTTCCTTTCCTTTCATCTACGTTTCCGTTACGTTCCGTCTTCGAGGATGCCGGCGATGTCCGCGATGTCCCTAACCATCCCAAAACCGACCGCGTGTACCAGAGATAGCGGATGCAGAAAAACGATGCGAATCTCTTGTTAAATCTCAATTCAAATCTGGCCCGTTTCTATGTCATTAATTTTCAACCAATTATTTACTCTGATGCACTTAAAACCATTCTTTGTCTTGAAACCAAAGATTTAGCAAAATAAACAGTTCTGTTTATTTACGTTCCATACCCAATTAAATATATAACATAAAGACCATCCTAACATGTGTATATGAAGTTCTCTCTTTTATTTAAATATAGATTAAAAGATAAAGAAATAAAAGAACACACTTCTTAGTATTTAGTACTTTCATCTCTGCCACCAATCACGTCCGTTGCAGTGTCCTCGCGACCTGTTTGGCAATGAGACGTAGTCACTACTAGAAGGGTCACCACTGGGCGATTTTTTGCACCTTAATTGCTAGATCGTTTAATTTAAATTAACAATATTTATACATATCAATAAATATGTTTTATTTCTTTTCCTATCCACTTGTTTTCGCTCCCCCTCTCATCTCTTTTTCTTTTCTCTCTCTTAACTCTCTCTTACCTTTCTCTCTTATCTTCCTTTTTTTCCCTCTTCCCTTACATTATTTCTCTCCCAATCTCTTTCTCACTCTCTCTCACACACACACTCTCTCTCTCTTACTTTCTTTCTCTCTTCTTTTTCTCTCTTCTCCTTCTTTCTTTTCCTTTTCTCATAAACTATTTCTCTCTCTCTCTCTGTCTCTCCCCCTCTCTCTCTCTCTTTCTCTCTCTCTCTTCTTTCCTTCTTCTCTTATACTCTTTCACTCTCTCTCTCTCTCTCTCTCTCTCTCTCTCTTCTTTCCTTTTTCTCTTATACTCTTTCACTCTCTCTCTCTTCTTTCCTTCTTCTCTTATACTATTTCTCTCTCTTTCTCTCCTTCTATCTCCCTCTTTCTTTCTCTCCTCTTACTCTCTCTCTCTCTCTCTCTCTCTCTCTCTCTTCTTTCCTTTTTCTCTTATACTCTTTCACTCTCTCTCTCTTCTTTCCTTCTTCTCTTATACTATTTCTCTCTCTTTCTCTCCTTCTATCTCCCTCTTTCTTTCTCTCCTCTTTCTCTTTCTTACGGTATCTCTCTCTCTCTCTCTCTAACTCTTACTCTCTCCCTCTCTCTCTCTCTCTCTCATACACTCTCTCTCTTCCTTTCTCTCTCTCTTACTTTCTCTCTCTCTCTTCTTTTTCTCTCATCTCCTTCTTTCTTTTCCTTTTCTCATAAACTATTTCGCTCTCTCTGTCTCTCCCACTCTCTCTCTTTCTCTCTCTATTATTTCCTTCTTCTCTTATACTCTTTCTCTCTCTCTCTCTCTCTCTCTTCTTTCCTTTTTCTCTTTTACTATTTCTTTCTCTCTCTCTTTTTTCCTTCTTCTCTTATACTATTTTTCTCTCTCTTTCTCTCCCTCTATCTCCCTCTTTCTTTCTCTCCTCTTTCTCTTTCTTACGCGGTCTCTTTCTCTCTCTCTCTCTATCTCTATCTCTCTCTCTCTTGCTAACACTCTCTCTCTCTTCCAAACAAACTCACTCTTTCTCTCTTCTCTAGCACACTCTTTCTATCTCACATACTCTCTCTTTATTCTATACCTCTTTCTTACTCTCTTCCCCTCTCTCTCGTTCTCTCTTTCTCATACACACTCTCATTCCCTTCTTCTTTTCATCTGTTTTCTAATCTTACCTTCTCCTTCTTTCTTTCTCTCTCCCTCTCCCTCTCTCTCTCTCTATCTCTCTCTCTTTCTCTCTCTGACTCTATCTCTTTCTCTCGCGCTCTCTTTCCCACCTCATCTTTCACTCTCTTTCTCTCTATCTATCTATGTCCCCCTATATCTCCCTCTCTTTTCACTACGTAAATCGATTTCTGCTCTGATTATAAATTTATCTCTATTATAAGTCTCATAAAACCTCTCAATATACTTCTCATTAAATAAGACATACACATAAATGCATACATTACAAACAATGGGTAAAACCAGATAAAAACGATTAATGAACTAATTTCAATTTTTCTTAAGGTTTAGGCTCTTTGGCCTTCTCTAATGTTAATCTAAATCGAAGTGATAACAGTTTTGTGAATAGCTCCGAAAGGGTCGAGATAACGATATTTTTCTCAGAATATTAACAGAAATAGTTTCTACAGAATAGTTTTTGCAATAATCTTTCATGTTTCGTTGAGTCACCTTTTGATTTCAAAAAATTGGTTAATAAACCCAAGTATATACACACCAGAATGCACTTTAAGTGCAAAGACATAAAATCGTTTCATTAAATTAGTTATTTTAAGGTTTTCACGTTTCTGGTTTTTTTTTTTTTTTTTTTTTTTTTTTATGTTGAGTGGTTTTAGACAAATCAAGAGTAAATGGATAATTTTATGTTTATCAGTCATGAATTTTAATCATGTATGTCCTGCATCATTTTTTATCTTGGATTGCATGTCGATTTTTGACATTTACAGATTCAATCAACATTTTAGTGAACAAGCATAAAATAGCGCATATCATCATAAAAGCACTTGTCTTGTACTACAAATTTATTTAGATTTATTCATCGAAAGATGCAATGATAAGTTTGCCTGGACAGATATGATTGATTGAATTCCTGGCTGAATGATAGATAGAAAGATAAATACACGTACGAGTAAATTGACAAAAAGAGTGGTGATAAGTCAAAACGACTAAAATTAAAAACCCAAATGTTAAAAAATTTTCTTTACTTTTTTACCTATTGTTTTTACTTTTTACATAATTATAATCAATTATTAACTAAATGATTCTTTATGCTGAAGTCAATTCGTTTAAATAGTTTTCTTTGTTAAATTAAATTGCAGGCCAGCAAAAGTGCTGAACAACAATGTTCGATCCTTAATCTGAAGGTTAGATTAAATTAACGTGTTATTGTTTCATTTCATTAGCTAATGATTTATCATAATCCTGATGATTTCATCAGTCATTAACGAGTTAAATGCTATTGATTTAATTCAGTGCGCCCTATTTAAGCAACGACCAGTTGGTAAGAAACTTTTGCAATTGTTAACAAGATTCTTTCGTTCGTTTTACTCGGACAATGAGTTTGGTTTATTGCTTTGAAGATTTCGAAGAGTCATACATCGCAACAAGACATTGAAGTTGTATTGTTTCCTCCGTGTCGCAACAGCATAATATTTAAATCCCGGCGATTATTTCTCCTCTCTTCAATTCCTTTCGATCTGATAAAGTTGGCCGGGGAGATCCGGCGAGATATTTCTAACAAAGTTCTCTTTCGTAATTTCTGGGTCAAGGTCGGCAGATAAAAGCCCTAGATATAGAAATAAACACAGTCTTTGGAGAAAAACGAGATACAACAAGAAAGACCTAAAGGGCAACTCTTTTAGCCTCCCCAACGGTATAACCTTTAAACACGGCGTCAATCTAATAATCTTGGATCCAGAATGAAATTACAATCGGTCAAAGTTCGACCGGTTTTTAATGTCAGAAACAATTTTTATTCTCTCTCACTTATACCTTTTTAAGCGTTACATCATCATTAGTACCGACAGAAAACAATCTTGGCTGTCCATTGTCAAAAGTAGTTCTAATAAACCAATAAACAAATTATTTAGATAAATTTTTCTTTGGAATGCCATCGCAAGTTCAATTATCATCTTAATTATTTAAATCCCAGTTAATATAATAACGAGAATTTATATACTGAATTAAGTTTAGAACCTTTCAAACCAGATTGGTGCCATTTAACTAATTTCGTAATCTAAAAGATGCAAAACATATGTTTGCGGTTTGTCCTACATCAAAGCCATACAGGTCATAATATAACCTCCCATCATCTGCACTGTAAAACATGTTTTAATTATGTATTTAATTATTTTTTGTATTAGAAACTACAATTTTTATTTTCTTCAAATTTAAAACAACAATTAAATTAGTCAAATAACAGGAAAGAAATGTTTACACCTTCCAAATAGACAGAGAAACCTTCTTTTCTTAAATTCTTTCCTTAAAACAAGAAAAATATTCAAACAGACCGAACTCAACCATTTCGTAAAGAGAAAATTTCTCTGGCTTATGTGGAAATTGAGCAATTATTTAAACGCGTGAAAGTGCTAAGGCTTGATAAAAATAAAATCAAAAACCAATCTTTTTCTTCTGCATACTCTACTAACCTTACAACACTATGAAATATATAAAATATATATGAAAAACAACTCTGCTGTATAGGAAATATTTACCTTGGAAACAGATACAATCGTGAAACGATTTTCCCCTTTTCAAAACAATAAATTACAATTAATAAGCAACTTAAGCAAAGAAAATTTCCTGTGTTTGTATGAAACTTAGAAATTATTTAAATGTCTAAAGTGGTAAGAGTAAAAAAAAAATAATAAAGGACTTGAAAGTTCTTTTTTTTATGCTAAACGTTTCCTTTTGTTTTCATTTGTTCGAGTTTGTATTATTATAAAGTCGTGGTTTATTTAGCCTTTTATAGGCAATTCCTGTGTAATTATTTAAACGTCAAAAGTACAAAGAGATAGCAAGAAAATTAAGAATTTCTCAATTTACATAAATTTCAATTTATTTATTTTATTTTTTATATAAACGCTCGAGGTGTCGGTGTTTTAGAAAAAAGCCCATTCGTAGGTCCGGTTCGAATGAGGGACCGCTGGATTCGAACCCGAGACCTTTACCTTACAGTAGGGGCCGTGCCAACGCCTTAATTGATGCCATCGACGCCCCCTGAATTAATTTTATTTTAAGTAGACATTTCTGTTTCTTTTCGTTCTGCGTACCGAAAGAGCTTTGCTATTCTTACAAAACTAGATTTTTTATATGTATTTAAGATATGTCATCTTCCTTTTTCAAAAACAATGAACTACTCGGCTGTACACCTTAGTAGAATCGTGAAAAAATCTCGACTTTGCTAAGCAAAACGTTTGAAGTAGACAATCGAATTACCTAAATTGTAAGGAAAATGAACTTTTATTTTCCCTCTTCGTTTTTTGCCATCCTTACAAAACTGAAATTAATTTTGCTTTTCTGCGTTTTTTTTGCGTGTATGTGTGTTTTCGTCTGCATGAAATCCATATTAAAAGTTCGAACAACCATTTTCTTCCTTTTTTTCGATTTAAAACCAACAAATTATAAATGAATAACGTATAAACGACTCCGTTGTACACGAAATATTTCCCCCCTTTACATTTTAAATTGCAATTAATAAATAACAGAAAAGTTTCTATGTTTGTATTAAATTTAGCAATTATTTCGTTATGTCTAAAGTGCTAAGAGATAAAAAGAAAAAGGACTTGAAATTACATTTTCATACTAAAGGCACGTATACTTTTCTTTCCATTTGTTCCAGTTCGTTTTATATTCTTATAAAGTCGTGATTTACTTCGCCTTTTTGCAAGCAACACCCTCTGCAATTATTTAAACGTCAAAAGTGCTAAGGATCAAAATAAAACACAAAATCTCTCAATTTACATAAATTTAATTTTATGTTGAGTAAATATTTCTGTTTCTTTTCTTTGACATCCTTCCAAATTGTAGAACTTCATTGATTACGATATTGCTACTGCGCAAGGTTGAAAACTATTATTATTATTATTATTAATGTGAGTACAGTTAATATTAAAAGTAAGTGTATATTTCCTTTTTTTGTAAAACAATGTAAGCAACTCTCCTGTACAAGAAATGGTTTCACATCAAAACATCATCATCATCATCAATCATTACTATCAAACTATCTAAATACAAGAAATGTTTTCTACGTGGAAAGAGATACTACAATTGTGAACCCATTCCTCTAGCAAAACAATAATTTTAAAACTGGCAGATTGACTTGAATTCAGCAATTTGTTAATGCTAGATTGTTTTAGAGGTAATGATAATTGGTTTAATTAAAACTTGTTAATTATTTAAATGTCAAGTGCCAATAAATGAAAATAAAGTAGGACTCGATTTATGTTAAGTAAAGTTTAATTTTTTTGTCATTCAAAGTGTATTCTCATGAAGCTGTGGTTTATTTTGTCTTTTCTACTGTTTAATTTGTATGAAATCGATTTTAAACCACGTCGAAAATCCATACTTTTTTTAATTTAAAACAAAAATTATAAAGAAAAACAACAAAAGCAACTCTGCTGTATAAAAAAAGTTTTCTCATTTGAAATAGTTATACTAGTGAATCCATCCCCCTTTTACAACCCAATGAATTTAAATTAATGAAAAATATAGATTCACTTGAATCTAGAAATTTTTTAAACATCCTCAAATTTAAGTATCGATAGATTCATCTAAAGTTGAAGAAAAAAAATGTATACTCTCAAATTCTTACATATCGCTTTTGCGTTTGATTTTTAATCTGATAGATATAGATATCAAGAGCATGTCCGACAACAATATTCTTCCTTATTTTTCGATTTAAAATGAAGAATTATAAAGAAAAACGATGAAAACTCTGCTGTACGAGAAATATTCTCTCCTTGGAAGCAGATGCAATCGTGAAGACAATTCCCTCATTTACATCAAAATAAATTTGAAATTTTAAAACGGAAAAATTCCCTTGAACTCCGCAATTTTGTAAGCTAAGAAAATGCTTTTCTCGTGTTTTTATAAAACTTAGCAAATAGTTACAAGTCAGTAGACTTTATAAAGCTGGAGTTTATTTTGCATTTTCTGGTCCTTTAATATAATTTGCATGAAATCAATATTAATAATACGTGGAAATTCTTCCTTTTCTTTTGATTTAAAACAAACATTATTAAGGAAAACAATACAAGTACTTCTGCTATAAAAAAATGTTTTCCCTTTGTAAATCGTTATAATCGTGAAGTCAGTTATTTAGAAATAGTCAGTAATGTTAAAAAGCTTCTTTTTGATTAGTTTCCATGTTAATTTTTGCTTTATAAATCAGAAGTAAACAAAAATTAAACGATAGAAAAGGTTAATCAAATCTCAAGTTTTTTAAGGTTAGCTGAGAAGCCAGAATAAAAAAAGACATTTCTTTAGAATAAAAATGTATATATATTCCTTTATAATTTGTTGGTTTTAAATCGAAAAAAAAGGAAGAAAATGGTTGTCCGAACTTTTAATATGGATTTCATGCAGACGAAAACACACATACACGCAAAAAAACACAGAAAAGGCAAAATTAATTTCAGTTTTGTAAGGATGGCAAAAAACGAAGAGGGAAAATAAAAGTTCATTTTCCGTACAATTTAGGTAATTCGATTGTCTACTTCAAACGTATTGCTTAGCAAAGTTGAGACTTTTTTCACGATTCTACTAAGGTGAAAAATTTCTTGTACAGCCGAGTAGTTCATTGTTTTCGAAAAAGGAAGATGTCGACATATCTTTAATATATACAAAAAATCTAGTTTTGTAAGAATAGCAAAGCTCTTTCGGTACGCAGAAAGAAAAGAAACAGAAATGTCTACTTAAAATAAAATTAATTCAGGGGGCGTCGGTGGCATCAATTAAGGCGTTGGCACGGCCCTACATTTTTATTCTAAGGAAATGTCTCTTTTTATTCTGGCTTCTCAGCTAACCTTAAAAAACTTGAGATTTGGTTAACCTTTTCTCTCGCTTAATTTTTGTTTACTTCTGATTTATAAAGCAAAAATTAACATGGTAAATATTATAAGCAAATATCCTGAAGAAAAAATGTTTTCTCTTTATAAACGGTCGCATTTGCACTATTTTGATGTTTTTAATCAATGAATTATACAAAAACAAACAATGATCTGGCTTGATTTAATTTAAAAGCGTAATGAAAGGAGATCCACATATAATATAGCCCGTTATCGTTGTCACGTTTTTATGATTTATCCTAGAAAATTGTTTTACATTGAGTCTATCACCCCCTCGATTCATGAATTCTAGGATCTGAAATTGATAACTTTTCATGTTGTCCTACTTAATTTAATTCCGAGAAATCTATCACTCCAACAACTAAATAGAAAATATTTATATTTCTATAAAGTATATTTGCTCTGGTTTAGGATAATGCCATCCTGACGAATAAAACAATTTATAGTAATTCTCGATTTTAGGAACAAACGTTGAACAGAAATAATTCATAATTATGATCATGATTTACTCCATTTGATATGCTTTTTAGTGGTACTATTGATACTGATTGCTTTTAATTACTTTTTCAAAAATGAAGAAATTGATGAAGGAAAGAAAAAAATCGTGGTTGACGGATTGGTAAGGTGGAAAGATTAATAATAATAAAAAATAAAAAAACCTGAAGGAAATTTTAAATCAATGAACTAAAAACGTTTGAATCTTAAAATTCTTTTATTCCGAGGAACAATAATATAATAATACAATAATCTTTTAATCAAAGTTGAACCCGTGTTGATAAATAAGTAAACAATTGCACAATTTCTGATTCTAACCCGAATTAAAAAAAGTTTATTAAATTCATTCAAAATTTCCTTATATTTTCTTGTTTTTTCTTCCACCTTACCAATCCCTCAAATACGGTTTTTGCCTTTCCTTCATCAATTTCTTCATTTTTGAAAAAATCAATTACACCACTAAAAAGGATACAAAATGGAGTACGTTTTCTGAAATTTGCTGATCTCTAGGTTTGGAAATACTAGTTTCGAATCACCATAGTTCAAAAACTTAATTTAAAAAAAAATTTTTTTTCAACTTTCTGGCTACTAAAACGCTTATTTCACCATTGTTTACAAGTTTAGTTTTGATGACATCTTATTGAATATTTAACGTAGTTTTCAATGGTATCAACGGATTTGTCCAAAACATTTTAATTTTGGAGTTATCATTGTTTGTTCGAAGCAGGCCGTGAAATCTTAAAAAATCAGAAAAAGTGGAATAAATCCAGTGCTGAGTTTCGGACCATAGTCAATTAGGACTTTTTGGTTCCATTTTTTCATTTGAATGTATAATCTACTGGCAAAGTTTGTATCACGAGTGGCCGAACACCCTGTATAATAACTGAAATTCCATGCACAAAAATGACAGAAAACAGTATTTTACAAAAATGTATTTTAACAACATTTCTCGGCTCCTGGGGCCCATTGATAAATATCGTAATTCTACCTTCTGGGTCTTATGTTTTTTGACCTAATAGCACCAAAATGTTTTCATGAAATCGTAATCACACGTCCTCCCTTTATCTCGCATCTTAAGAAAATGTTGCATGCATTATAAGAGAATATTGACTTTGCATATTTTTATTATTACAAAGCAACTGTACTGAGGAAATTACAGTTCCAAATCCTAGTTGGGAAACTGTTATTATATATTACTTTTGTAAGACAGTTATTTTTATTTTCAAGGACTTCCAACCCGAAGGTTTTACCACGCTGATACTTTTCCTCTTGGTCCGACTCGGAAGGGATATGCGGATGTTTATTGATCGGTAAAAAAATTTTAAATGACTCAACGTCGGAGACGTAAAAAACAATCCCCTGCGGCGTGTGCGAACCTTGCAAGGCAGGATTGTATTCCTGATCTGCCGATGGTATTTAAAGAGAAAAGGAAAGTTTCCTTGATAAGGACTCGTGTACCGGAGGTTAAATCTGATCCATTTCATATCTATTCGTCTCGAAAAGAAAACAATAAGAAGTTCTTACATCAAGACTATTATAAGAACATATTTTAAAGTACAAAATCTCTCCAGATAATTTGAAACAGAAAGTTAAACAGTGGTCTCCTGTACGTTTGACTATTATTTAAGAGAGAAGGAGAAATCGATGCCTTTTTTTATAGACCTTGTTTTGTGCCGAATTTGTCCAAAATTGTAAGTATTCGTGTGTGTATATATTTTGTAAATATGAACAAAGATGTTTTATCGTGAAAATTTATTAAGTGACATCTTCCTGTTTTTACTCAAAGTTGAAAACAAGGATTTGACCAATACCACTGTATTTTGTTTTTAAAAAAATTAAGAACCACCTTGTAATTAAAGTAAATTATGCCTACTTTGCTACAAAAAATGTCCAGATTTCATACACATTTATTAAATTCACTAGTTTTTGAGGTCCGCTTGACCAAATAATATCTTTCAACTAATTAATCTGTATTTAAGGTATCGGTTGAGATAAAATAGTCAGCGTCACAAGCAGGATTCGAACCCACGACCTTTGGCTAAATACGTCGCTGCTCTACCATTTTGTGCTATCGTGACTTCGATCCACTCGGACACTAACTTTCCATCTTATCCTCACCTTTTCAATTTTCCCTCCTTTCTGCCATTTTTCAAGTGTCGTATGAAAAATGGCAAAAAGGAGGGAAAATTCAAAAAGTGAGGTTGAGATGGGAAGTTGGTGTCCGAGTGGATCGAAGTCAGGATAGCTCAAGTGGTAGAGCAGCGGCTTATTTAGCCGAAGGTCGCGGGTTCGAATCCCGCTTGTGACGCTGACTTTTTTATCTCAACCAATACCTTTAATACAGATTAACTAATTGAAATACACATTTATGTTGGCCGTTTAGAACATCAACAACAACAAAAATAGAAAAAGGTAACCTGTTTTACGCTATCGTGCAATACCGATTGACGAGAAAGTCGTTGAGAGAAAGTGAAACTGAAAAGAAAGGAAGAAGGGCCCGCCTTTCCGAGTATGCAGTCGTTGATGATCCGGGCGAGAGGGATCGAATGTGACATCATTGGAAGAAAGTAGCATGCCCCACCAATTCAGCAATCGTGGCGTAATTCTTCAAAATTCTGACGCGAAGAAACTTTCGATTAATAAATCCACGTGCGACGTGACACCCGGCAAAGACGTTGTACCAAATGTCCCTCATAGAAAATAGAAAATGAATGTTTGTCTTTTTTTTTAAATTCTGACCAATGTTTGTTTTCTGGTGACCTTTCTGTCAGAAATTCTTTTTGCCATTCTATATTTATTGGATAAAATAAGTCTGTTAATCAAGCCATTTATGATTTTTTTTTCACTCAAAGGGTAATTTGTTCTCAACCCTACTCAAAAAGCTTTCAAGGTGAAAGTAAAATGAAATTAATTAACCGATAGCAGTGGAAATCAACCAGAAACCAGCTAAACGATTGGTAGGACAACTGTAAATAGTTTTGTTCTAACGGAGCCAATAAAGCTATCCAATTTTCAGACGGATCAATGCAAAATTAACAAAAAGCCTTCATTAAAGGTAATATGTTTATATTTGAAACAAATGAAGCAGGTCAGTAAAAATTGTATTCATTTACAAAGCTCTGACGGTCTTTTCCTCGCACTTTCGCAAAGAACATGTCTTACAAACAAAAAATAATAAAAATGAATAAAAGAAATCAATAACAGAAGAACAAGGTAAACTATAATTTTTTTTAGACCTCTAAAATGCTGTGGCAGTCTTCTTCTTTTTCGGACAATTTGTGCTAGCGCTTTCCGCCAAACATAGCTTTTTTTAGCAAAGGAAAAGCCTTAAAAACAAAAATTACTTAAATAAAAAAGAAACAAGACAAATCAAGAGCTGAAAAAAGGCAGAACTATAAACTTTTTTAGACCTCTAAAAAGCTGTGACAGTCTTCTTTTTTGGAGACAATATGGCCTAGCTCTTTCGGATAAATATAGCTTTTTTTAGCCAAGAAGAAATCTTAAAAACGAAAAAATTGCTTAAATAAAAAAGGGACAAGACAAATGAAGAGCTGAAAAAAGGCAGAACTATAAAAATAGTTCAGCTTTACAAAGCTGTGATGGTATACCTCTTTCCGGTATGCCTAATTTCAATCATTTGGCTAAATATAGCTTTGTGAGTAAACAACAAGCCTCAAAAATAAAAATAATTAAACAAACCAAGAGTCGAACACACAAAAAAAGAGGAAAAAAAAAAGAACTATAAAAATTGTACACCTCTACAAAGTCGTGACGGTCTTCCATTCCTGTCAATCTCTTCTAGCGCTTTTAGTTCCATACAGTTTTCTTAAGCAAAGAACAAGCCTTAAAATCGAAAAAAAGGAAAAAATGAATAAAGCAAATCAAGAGCAGAAGAAAAAGGCAGAAATGTAAAAATTATGCATCACTACTTTCTGGTCAATCTGGTCTACATCTTCTGGTTGAATAAGCTTTTTTTAGCAAAACAACAACATTTTTCCCGATAACCTCCAATTTGAACACACAAGAATTCGTACTATGGCTAATATGCAAGATCATAAGGCCAATAAAAAAAAAAATAAATATAAAAAAAATGCCTTAAAAACAAAAACTAACCAAATAAAAAAAGAACATAAACTTATCAAACAAATGAATAATAGAAAAAAATGATAGTATACTACTTTAAATTCAACGGAGAAATACGCAGTAATATATATTTGAATATATTTAAATGAACTGAAAAAATGAACTAACAATCATCTCAAGCACTTCGCTGGATTTAAATGTGAAAGCAGTTTTATATTTAAA
The DNA here is from genome assembly GCF_000648675.2 of Cimex lectularius. Taxonomy (NCBI): domain Eukaryota; kingdom Metazoa; phylum Arthropoda; class Insecta; order Hemiptera; family Cimicidae; genus Cimex; species Cimex lectularius. The sequence continues at coordinate 1,909,349 of NW_019392683.1, forward strand.
ATTAAGCACAAAATTAAGCCGTAGAAAAACAAGATTGATCCAGTTTACAAATTTTAAATGTTAGAAGGCGGTGTATTTTTTTGTCATTGGATTTTAATGATTTTGCAAGTGAGGAAACCTAATTGTTGTACTGATTCTGGTACGTGCTTTATTCACCCGAACGTACTTGAAGGACGAGTGGCAATCATCCAAGAAAACATTCTAAGCATTTGATGGGAAACTGTGATCAGTTTCATTCTTATTACACCAAATTAGCCTATCTAAAATTAGAAGGAAAAAAAAACTGGGTCAATTAGGGTAGAAAGTTCACTTTTGACATGGACTTATATGTATTGCGTCCTGTATATAGTTAATGATAAAAAATCGAATCCTGTTTCAAAATTTCCAAGAATCTTGATACATGTGTGTTTTTTGTAAGTTAATCTAATTTCTGAAGGTTTTGTTGGCAAAGAGGCCAAACAATTTGGAAATTTTTGTAAAATGTAAGAATTTTGTGGGTATTAACATTGTACAGTTTCATTCTAACCTGAAACCGGGTGGTCCTTTTTTATACAGTAATTTCAGCCTTACACATGGCTAAGTTTGTGAAATATTTTCTACCAATTTAATTAATACAATATAAAACATTCTACAACTGATAACTAGGATATCAACCATCTAGCACACCTACCAAATAAGTTAACTAATCAGAAGAAAATTTATGACTCATCGAGGTGGCCGGTGTGACCGAAAAAAAGCGAAAAGCTATATCTGACCGCAAAAGTTAACCGCAACAGAACCAGGATTCTGGTTGGACTCCTGTCAAAGCACTACCTCTAAGAAGGTACTTGAACTGGAGAGAAGTACTGACAGAAGAAACACCAGAAGAAATTTTTGATGGGGCGTCGGTGGCCGCAACGGTTTAGGCGTTGACACGGCGCTCATCACTGTAAGGGAAAGGTCCCGGGTTCGAATCCAGCGGCCCAGCATCGAGCCCGACACACTTACAAATGGGCTTTTTTTTTTTAAAACACCGGCACCATGAGGGTTTCCTCTCCTGAGGCGAAACGTCGTAAAATAAATAATAAAAGCTACTAGAGATATTGTTGTAAGGATAGATTTGCTGACTTATTTAGAAGTCAATTTTCAACTTCACAAAGAGATTTAATCGAAATTGGTCGATTATATACCAATTTAAGGTATATATGACCAAACCTAAATAGCCAGTATCGACTGACGATGATCATTATCATAAAACCATTTCCGATGGATATTCTATAAAAACATTATTTGAAACGTATTAGGTGTTACCATTTTGAAATCAATCTTACATTTGTGAATAAACTGTGATCAACATTGACCTGGTCAATTGATAATCAAAATGAACTGTGAAATTCGACTAATGGTCAAACTCTTACACGTTATTTTATTAACCCTACGAGAGAAATTGTTTTAAATATAAACTGACTTATTAGAAAGTCGATTTTCAACTTCACAAAGTGATCTAATCGAAATTGGTCAATTATGATCATATAATATGACCAAAAATAAATACTCAGTGTCGAATTACAATGATCATTATGATAAAACCATAAATAAATAAATAAAATTAATTTTTGACATCACAAAATGGCATTGTAGACCAAACCATTTTACTAAACGTTAATTACTTTTAATTTTCACAATTATTCAGAAATTATTGTACATTTATTGAAAAAAAATCCCACCCTCAATGGATTGCAGTTATGAACATATCATTTTTAAATATAAATTAATTACTGTTCTCTTTTCCCCATTCTGATTTTTCTGGGAAAAGGTGTTTCAAAAATTGTTTATTCATGTATTTATTATTTGGCACAGGCTTAATTAATCATTTTTATGAGGGCCATTTCAAGGTGTTTCGACGAAGCACGGGCGATAAATCATTTTGATCCAATGGACGAAGTAAAAAAAAAACTTAATTGCAAGCCGATTAATCAATCAAAAATCGAAAAACACATTAACTAAAGGTTGGATGAAATAGCCAGAGAGATGGAATTAAGCCCCATAAAATTTAATTTATTTTATAGATTACTACAATAATTGGACAAATAAGATAGTAAAACAAGCCATTCTAACTTTTAAAAAAATACAAAACCGAAAACATTAGTTTGAAAATTTGAATTTGAATTCGGCCAAAACCTACACGACCATCACATTTGTCATCATCAGGAAGACTTAATCAAGACGGGAGTGGGTTGTTGATTCCAATCAATCCATATTGATAAAACGTTGAAAAATGTTATTAGCATTTTAAATTATCATGTTTAGAATTATTCCTATTGCCCATTTATGCTAGTTAATCAACATGCAACTATTTGAAAATATGATTAAACCTTTAAAAAATTGGTTTGTGAATTTGGTGATATTGATGTTTTTTTTACGAGGGTTAGCAACAGCAGAGGTCATATAAACCCTCAGGGTGCCGGTGTTTTAAAAAAAACGCCCATTTGTAAGTATGCCGCTGGATTCGAACCCGGGACCTTTACCTTACAGTGATGAGCGCCGCGTCAACGCCGAAACCTTTGCTGCCATCGACGTCCTTAATTAAAATTAAATCAGTCCACTTTGCACTTCTGATGTAATTGTATATTAAAACTTGGAACGAAACCCTTCAACTCTTGAGGAATCTCCTTCAAATTCATTTAATCCCATTATTAACCTGTAATTAATCAATCCCCATATGTTTATCCTATGCAATGTACCAATTCACCCTAAATTTAGTTGCCGTTTCTATTGTTCCTGCAGTATGTAAAATAATTGTTGTTCCCATACTTATTTTTTATAGAGTACTATTTATTTAAACTTAATTGCAGCAATTGTTTATCGATAAATGTGATATAGGGGGAGTAAATCATTTTGAAGAGGACCCAGGTGGCAGCTTATTTATATAGCCTGAGGGTTGGACGATTTTTATTCACGAGAATTTTCGCTTGTTTTGTTTGCGAAACGAGATAAAAGTCGAGCAAGAATGCGACGTATTTCAACAAAAAATTAATTGTTAGCAGGTCATTTCGTTTCAAATTGGTTCAAAATCGGCTCGGATCGCATGGGAATTTTCCCCCTTTTCAAGTCGGGCTTGTGCAATTCACTTTTCCATTGTTCCCTTGTCCATAAGGGCTCTCACAGTCATTTGTCTAGTGTGCTAATTAAAAAGTAAGTTTCACATAAAAAAAAGCATTCAAACTGTCGGTTTTAGCGTTTCCCCGTTGAAAAAGCGTATTTTTTAAACTATAATCATCCTTTCATCAGGCTAAGTGATGTAATTAATCAATCGTAAATAGCCTACTCATTCAACCATCATATCATGATGGTAGTTTGAATCGTAACATTGTAGAGAAACGTAAATGTCGTAGAAATAAATGATTCATTTAAAAAAAAAGGTCGTTCCGTCATTAACTATTTATCTTTCACCAAGCCTACTGGCTAACATTTGAAAGAAAGGTTTTAAAATAGTTTCAATTAATTAATCTTTATGTAAGGTATTGGTTAAGATAAAAAAGTCAGTGTCACGAGCGGGATTCGAACCCACGACCCTCGGTTAAATATGCTGCTGCTCTACCACTTAAGCTATCATGACTTCTGATCCACTCGGACACTAAGTTCCCATCTCACCCCACCTTTCGAATTTTTACGATATCTCAAGTGGCAGAGCAGCGGTGTATTTAGCCGAGGGTCGTGGGTTCGAATCCAATCTCAACCAATATCTTACATAAAGATTAATTAATTGAAATACGTTACTTGGTCAATCGGACCACGAAATCATATGGTTTTAAAATAGTGTTCAAAGATATTGTGACAACTTGTATTATTTAATTATAATTGTAATTATAACATTACAATCTATCTATAGTATAAATATGTAAAAGTTCTAAAAATTTAGATTCTAAGATAAAAACAAAACTTAAGCCTAGTAGGTTAAGTTTTAAACACTCCTACGGCAGTTGTCGCACTTATTTCATACCCAGCTTCACGTGGTGATTTCCAATTAAATTCGAACTGAAAAATTAAAAAGAAACCATTGTTAGAAGAGTTTTATGATCGCACACCTTGGCTGTTCAAGGGGTCAAAGTTTAAACGATATTCAACCACCCCAAAGTTTACAATGATGATTCAACATGGATGAGGTGTAGGAGAAGGTCAATTGGGCATGTTTCTCACGATTCGCACCTACAAGGAGCCAAGTGCTGTTTATTTTTGTACATTGGGTGGTCGTTACCATTATCGACGTTATTTTATTTAGAAAAATATATTCCATTTATATTTATTAAATATGTTTTTCAAATATTATTCGCGTAAATGATTTTATACCATTTGCAATTTTTTCCAGTCGCATTATTATAAAATTAAATTGATCTATTTAATTTGGATTGTATATTAAAATCAAGGCAGAATCCACGCAATTCCTTGGTTGACCTTTCAAAGAATTACCTTCTAATTAAATTTATAGTGAACGTGATAAAACAACATGAACCTCATCTTGTTATCAATAATAACCCATTTATCCTAAATTTACCAAATTAATTTCTTCAAATTTGTGCAATTTATATTGAAAAATGTTATTAGCCTTTTAAATGATCATTTTTAGAATTTTTCTCTCTGCCCATAAACCCTATACAGTAATTAAATCAGCATATAGCAAATTTGTTTAAAACTAGGAAAAAATGGTTCAGTAAAGTTATATATGTAAGATAAAATTCGATCCCAGGACCCTAAGAGACAAATAAGAGATCCTGACGACCTTAGCACCACTTCTTATTTAAAAGGTAAATTGATCTACTTAATCTAATATAATTGTATATTAAGAATCAGGAAGAAATCCCTCTGTTCCTTGGCAGAGCTTATTAATTTCTTCAAATAAGTTCAATTTATATTAAAAAAATATTATTAGCCTTTTAAATTATCATTTTTTAGAATTTTTCTCCCTGTCCATACACTCTATATAGTAATTAATCAGCAAATAAACGTTTGCAAATTGGCATTAAACTAAGAAAAAATGGCTCGGTAAAGTTGTACATGTAATAAATTGCAACGACGGTAGGATTCGACCACAGGACCCTTAAGAGACAAATAAGAGATCCTGACGACCTTAGCACCACTTCTTATTTAAAAGGTAAATTGATCTATTTAATCTAATATAATTGTATATTAAGAATCAGGAAGAAATCCCTCTGTTCCTTGGCAGCGCTTATTAATTTCTTCAAATATGTTCAATTTATATTAAAAAAATGTTATTAGCCTTTTAAATTATCATTTTTTAACAATTTTCTCCCTGCCCATAACCCTAAATAGTAATTAATCAGCATATAAACGTTTGCAAATTGGCATTAAACTAAGAAAAAATGGCTGGGTAAAGTTGTACATGTAATAAATTGCAACGACGGTAGGATTCGACCCCAGGATCCCTAAGAGACAAGATACTGATGACCTCAGCACCACTTCTTATTTAAAAGTTAAATTGATCTACTTAATCTAATTGTATATTAAAAATCAAGGAAGAAATCTCTCACTTCCTTGGCAGAGTTTTCGAGAATTAAATTAAAAGTTGAGCTTAAACAAATATACTTTCCATCCTATTATCCTGTATAGCTTCCTATTTATCGTAAATTTACTATATTAATGTTGAAATTAATTACCATGAAATTTTGAAAAGTGTTATAAGTTTTTTCATTTACAATTTTCTCCCTATCCATGTCCTGCTATCTGGTAATTAAATCATCAAGCAAATGTTTGAAAATTGGTTTTAATTTAACAAAACCAATAGAAGCTCTGGCGTCCCCCAAGGGAATATTCTTGGTGACATTCTTTATACCATTTAACACGCTGAATTTCCTGACCATCATTACCACCTACGCGGATAACACCACAATTTTTGTCTTCTAATCCGAATCCTATCCAAGCTCACCTTGAACTTCCCAGCAAAATAAGTGGAGGACAAGACTTAATGGTGAAAAATGTGTACATTTACATTGATAAAACTGTCTTACTATACAACAACAACAAAGAGCTTAAGACTATACCTAGACTGCAGAATAACGTGGGATCCCTACGTAAGACTTGAGATAAGAATTTATGAGCAAATTTAGGTAACTGCAAAGTCTGTCAGGACCACAATATGTTTCAACCGTCAAACTCAATATACTTAATATAAATAGGGAGCTGACTGTGGAGTTCCAAGTCATTCGATATCCGGATCACCCAATCTTCAGACAAATCGTCGTCAATGTCTACAACGATCACATTATTCCGTGTACAACTGATCCGACGGCATTTCCAAAAATCCCAAGCTTTCCATCCATACTCTACTGCCTAAGCTCTCTCTACACTTTCCCATCCCGGGGAACCAACCACGTTTCCTTAAATGACGACAGCCTTGAAACCTCGCCCCTTCATTCTTCATATTAAGTGCCCGCGTGAACTAGTTTCTGATGACACGTGTCCCACGAGTGCAGTATCGTAAAGCATATTTGTAAAATTTATTTTGTTTGTACAGTCTACGTTTTCAATAATTCCTAAGGTATTTCTATTAGGTTTTCACAATGGCTCGGTCAGAACAGGGTGAATAGAAATTACAATTGGTCTGAAAATTCCAAGGGCGAAGCTGGTTTCGAACCCTGGACCTCTAATTGAAAATGACAAATGAAGAGACCCTGGCGTTCTAATCACCCTCTGCGGCCTTTGTATTGTTAAAATTAAATTATTCTTTTAACCCTATCGATATCAAAGGTTGTCCCATGTTACAAAAACAACAAAACCCGATTGATTAAAAATGAAAGTGCAATGGTCCTACAAAGTCAGGCCTCGCGTTAACCCGAGAGAATTTCGATGTTTTTGTCTCCGGGTGACCGTTCAGGACGGCCAAGTCGCTCACGAACTTTTGTTATGCACGAATTAACTCGGAGTTAAGTAAGCCGCGGATAATTTTCGTGTCGGTGTAGATCGTTCTGTCGGGGTCGGACGAAGGCCTTTACGAATGGTGCAACGGCGACAGACTCACTTTTAGTTTTGTTAATTGTGAACTCCTTTTCAAAATGGCGCCAGTTATAATTGCTCAAGTTTTGCTGTTATTTGGTAAATCGTCGTCGTTAACGATTCCTGGCGGAGGTTGAGACTGTAAATTCTAACTAATCAGCGATAACGTTGATTTTTGGATTAAGATTAAAAATATATATAACGTCAACTATATCAAGCCGGATCGTTTCTGGTTCACTTGTTCTCGCTCTTGCGGCTAAATATAGCTTTTTATAGAACAACATGCCCTATATAGGAAAAACATAACCAAATACAAAAGGAACAAAAATTAATAAAACTAATCAACAGCCGAAGAAAATGTCAGGACAGTAAAAATTGGACACATCTGCAAAACTGTGATAGCTTTCTGTTTGGTCGGTTCTAGCACTTTTACCGAACACCAAATTTAAAAGCAAAAATAAAATAACCTAAAAAAATAATAAAACTAATCCAGAGCAGGAGAAAAAGGCATAATGTTAAAAATTGTTCATCTCTACAAAGCTTTGACGGTTTGGTACTTTCCGGGTCAATATGGTTTTTTTCGTAAATATAACTGTTTTTAGGAAGCAACATACTATAACAATGAAAAAAAAAACTTGGATAGAGAAATATAAATTATGTGCCAAAAAAATTAATTTTGTCTCTATCACAAAACCTTTTCTACTTTACTATTAGACCAATAAATCTTTGGTACAGCTTATAACAATGAAAAAAAATCTTGGATAGAGAAATATAAATTATGTGTCAAAAAATTTAATTTTGTCTCTATCACAAAACCTTTTCTATTTTACTATTAGACCAATAAATCTTTGGTACAGCTTATAACAATGAAAAAAAAATCTTCGATAGAGAAATATAAATTAAATCATTGGTACAGCTTTTCCTCTCATTTTTCCAGTAGGCCTGTTTTCCCGTTTCCGTTTGAGTTACTGGATAGTTTCGGACCGTCTACAACATTGTGGGTAAAATTGGATAAAAAGTATTCCTGTCTTACAGGAGGTTGAGGTGAAGGTTAAAAGGAGACTCTACTTTACGGACCATGAGAACTATTGGTCAATTGGTCTAATATCCATTATTTTCTAATGCTCTTCGTTAAACTTAAGGCTTTTTATCAGATCCAAAATTAAGAGCTCACTCAACCTTCAGACCTATGCATTTCTTTTCCAAGGAGTAGTTTGTCAGCCTCCATAGGTCATCACCAACAAAGGACATGCTCCGCTGTCTCTTCCTCTTCCTTGGACTTTGCACACGCTTGTTTCTGCTGTTCGGAGATCTACGTATATGCCTCCGAAGTCTGTGGTGTCAAGTAGCAGACCGACTTTAATTCTACTTATAGGTTTAGTAGTTCTTCCATTAGTTTCTGAGATGTTCCTTCGATGAACTTATTCGCATGCCTCTGTCCTGGTATAAAAAAAATTGAACCGGGGACTTATTCTTAATTCACTGTCTTTTCAATTAATTCATTTAGTATGTCTAAAAAAAGGGTATTTTTGTTCATTTTTATCGTCCAACGTTTGCTCCATTCGGCTATTCGTTGGACGTGTGCATAGTGTTCATTCGAGGAATTTACAAGATTGGAAGATTGGGATCAGAGGAAAGCACGGCTTTTTCATCTTCAAAGGATGCAAGAGGGTTGAGGGTGCAGTTGGGATGTCTGAGGTGTACAGGAGGTACAGGAATGGCTCGAGGACACTGCTCTGTGACACTCCCGCCCCCACAAGGCTGTAGTCGGACCTTAGCAAACTCGAAAGAATCGTCCTGTGAGGTAGGAACGAAGTATCGAGTAAAAAAGTGTTTGGAAAAATGGTTTTAATTTGTATTGGTGATCCTCGTGCTACATGCTGTCGAACGCTTGTTACACATCTACCAAAACGTCACCAAATTGGTGGTCTGGGAGACGATTGAAAGAATTAAGTGAAGAGATCAATCGTTTTTCCGAAATTAGCTGAGATTATTTTCATTCTGAAAATAGTTTTACATTTACTAGCCTGAAAAATGGAGCTACAGAAGTTACAAACTTTGGTCTCTATTTAATATGGATTTCGTGAGTTTATCAATTTTTTTCAATTTCATCTTTTTACAAAGCTAAATAATTGAGTGAAGAATGCCAAATATTTACATGCGTTTGCATTTTTATTTTTTGAATCCATTCCTTTAAATGTACTGAACAACAAACTAAAGATTTATCAAAGATCAATCACCCAAAGAATTTTCAACGTTTTTATCCTCTCCTATAATTCTTGTCTGCTCATTCGCGGTAGTTTTACCTGTCAGAGGTGCCGATTAAATTCGAAAACATTACCCAAAAGGACACGGTTAACACAATAACATTCCAACGACTGAAAATGTCGAAAGTCTGACAAAGAAGACAACCGAGAATAGGCCGGGGTCAACTACGCAAAGCTGGATGTTTATCGTATTTGGTTCATCACGTCCCGTATCTCAACAAAAATAACACAAAAAACTAAATTTCACTAACATACTTTTCACGTTTTCAAAGCACGATCTTCGTTTATTTTCCCTCTGCACAGTTTGACATTGCGAGACCGAATATCCCAGGCACTTCACAACAATGTTTTGTTGATTAAGCGGGAAAAGATTATTTTGACATTTGGAAGTACGAAACCAAGGGAGCCTATTGGGAAAGAAACGAAGAGCTAAGCTGGAAGCGTAGGAGAGAGAGAGAGAGAGAGAGAGAGAGAGAGAGAGAGAAGAGAGAATGAGAGAGAGAGAGAGAGAATGATAGGGGGTCAACAACGGAGGTTTATCGCTTTTGCACTTTCACCTACAACGGAAAGCCTCGGTGCATGGAGGCGCCCGTTTTACGATTACGAACACGAAGCATGTGGTACTTCAGACCACCACCATAAAATTCTCTGGAAGAAGTTTGTAAAAGAAAGCCCAGGCTGATGATTGCTGCCCAATCCGCAAGAAAATCATTAATGATCTAAATATCTGGGGGGAGGGAATACTCTCTAAGCTTGAAAGATGGTTGTATACAAATCTTGCATTTAAGCCTAATATACTTCTATACAAAATAAATAAATGTAATAAAATACATCATTAAGTAGCAGGTGAATCAGACGAAAATGTTCAATTTTTGCCTAAGAAAGTTTTAAATATTTTTTCTATAAATATTTTTTTCTGATAAAAAAGGATAACTTATAAACAAGACATGCTAACCAATCCGCAAGAAATCATTAATGATCAGGATGTCAAGGAGAAAATTACTAAGCATGAAAACGAACTGTTTGTGTACATATCTTGCATTTAAACCTGATACAGTTGTATAGAAAATAAATGTAAATAAATACATCGTTAAGTAGCCGTGAATAAAACGAAAATGTTCTATATTTGCCTAAGAAAGTTTGAAATATTTTTTATTGTATTGCATTTATTTTTTTAAAATATTTTTATAAAGTATTGATTATTTTCTATTTGTTATATAATAAGAATTAATAAACCAGTTTTGTTTACCTATGCAATCCTGAGCAAATTGACTTCGAATTGGTCAATTTAAAAAAAATCCTTATTGTTCAAGTGCGATAAACCGTAAAGTACGAACGTAAATGGTTTAAAATTACTAGCAGGATAAAGAATAAATTAATTTGAAAAACGTGAGAAAGAAAAAATATATACAAGGATTTGTATACAAATCTTGCATTTAAACCTGATACAGTTGTATAGAAAATAAATGTAAATAAATACATCGTTAAGTAGCCGTGAATAAAACGAAAATGTTCTATATTTGCCTAAGAAAGTTTGAAATATTTTTTATTGTATTGCATTTATTTTTTTAAAATATTTTTATAAAGTATTGATTATTTTCTATTTGTTATATAATAAGAATTAATAAACCAGTTTTGTTTACCTATGCAATCCTGAGCAAATTGACTTTGAATTGGTCAATTTAAAAAAAAATCTTTATTGTTCAAGTTGCGATAAAACGTAAAGTACAAACATAAATGGTTTAAAATTACTAGCAGGATAAAGAATAAATTAATTTTAAAAACGTTAGAAAGGAAAAATATATATAAACGTATAATAATACTGTAAAAAAATAGAAACGAAACAATTTCAAATAAAACAGTTTATTTTTAAAAAATGATCTTTTTGATCTCCTCCAAGGAAAAAAATTAAACGATCTCTGTTATTATCATAATAATTTTATTATAGATTTATAGCTTGTTTTACTTTGTACTTTGACTTTTCACTAAACCAACAATCATCAGCTTTGGTAAGATTTTATCTATCAACTACACAAACGTCCAAGTTTGAATTTGGCGAGCATAAATTATTTATATAATTCTACTACGCTTAAACCGTTTTTTAAGCCTGTTTTCGTTGTGAAAGTTTCAATTTTTAATTAATTAATCTGTCAGAATAATAAGCGATTTGTTTATGTCTGACATGACTTAAGTATGTTTACACTTTTTTTTTGGGGGGGGGGGTTAAAATAACTTTAGTTTATTACTGTAAGGTCCTGCATGTTGTTGTTTGTTTTTGACTTTTAAAAGTACAAAATTATTACGACTCCTATATTAATGTGATTATAATTAACTGAAATTGTGAAATCTAAAAAATCATTTAATACAAGTTTTTGTACAAAATTTATTTTAAAAGATAATTTTCTAGTTGATTAGGCGAGATTTTCCACGGGAGAACTGAAGACGCACGAAAATGGAAAAACAAAACACAAATTACCTTATAAGAACGTGAATCCGGGACATTTTCCTCTTTCCTAGTTTCTCCTTGACCCGACTGCCTCTTGTATCTGTCTGTTATCGTGTATTTTTATTTACTTTTATATTTTTTTAAAAATTTTATAAATTCACTCACAGCACTCGCACTCCAACTGACTGTCGGATTGGAGAAAGTGAAGAGAACTCCCCACCTCCGTGTTCTCGACTTCTCTCGTTCCCCGGCTCCCTTCCAGAACGAGGCTTTGGAAAAAGAGAAAATTGCCAAATTCTAGGCATTTTTCTTTCGGCATTTCCTCAATAGCGCTTGACACGTTTACAAATCCGTCAACAAGGGAAATCCGACGTTTTTTTTCCAAGCACAAATGAGACAATGGAATGATAACATGCTCACTAGTCGCAATGAGAATCTTAAGAAATAAACTAAATAAATAAAAAAAATAATAGAGAAGAGTTTAACGCTTAACTATCTGCTGGATGTCGCGGTCAGGAGTCAAACCAATTAAATATATAATCATTTTTCAGTTTAAATATTACATATGGTTTTTCTTTTTGAATGTTATCATTTATCAAAATGTTAAATTTTTAAACATTTGGCAACAGCGAAGAGACCGATAACGTTAATTTATAAGACACCTCGTGCTTATTTTGTACATAACATTGTTTGCGCTAGACTTATATATAGAAGATAAACATGTCCCGTTGGTCTCTTAAATAAAATTTTACAATCGTATCTAAGATAGTCGTCACCTATGGAGGGTACTACGAGGCTTCGGAAAAATTTCAGGTCCACAGTTTATTAAAAATCACTACCGCAGAAGTAATAAAAAAACACTTGTATTTCTCAAGTTGGAAAACTAAAAATGTGTAAAAAAAAATATAGCAGGATTGTAGGACGTTTCAGCCATAGATACTGGCAACCCTTTTAGTTTTTTTCTATTAATTAAATTTATTTATTAAAACTGGTCTTATTAGAGCAACCATTAATTTTACAATAATATTATAGAATAAATAAATGTTTACATTCTTATAAACCCATTGGTACAGAAAGATTTACATTTCACTATTCACTATTCATTTTTAACTACACAATTTCATATGGCTTTGTTCTTTGTAATCTTTTGACCATGTTTCGGTTATGTAAGAGTTTGGTCGCTTCCACATTCTCGTGCCTGGTGTTTGGCGGCAAATTTTTGTATTTCCGCCGTGATTTCAGGGATCTTCAGGTGGCCATTCACGATCGCTCCAAGCAGTCCAAACGGAGCGACGCCGTTCCAAAAACCACGTCAATGGCAAAACTGAACTGGCGTGCCCGGCTGTGCCGAATATTGAGCGGTCCAAACTCCATCGCGCCACTCCAAAAATCTACGGCGCGACGACGGCATGGCGCGTTCGTGAATGGAAAAACCTGGCGTGGAGGGTGTGGATTTTGGCGCGCTGGCCTGGTCGTGAATGGGAAAACTCTCGTTTTTTTGGCGCAGTCTCCGTCTTTCTGTCACTGAGCAAACATCTCCGTCGTACATTCTCAAAAAGTCAAAAACGTTTATTCTTTATTGGTAATGACATCCAATCGAGATTATATTGTTGAGGTGATTGAATTGTATGAAAGTGTACCATGTTTATGAAAGTGGTGGACAATGATTATATTACCACGATAGAAATAAAAGAAATTCATTCTCAACCAGTTGGTCGACGTTTTCAAAACAAAGGATACAAATGCAATGAGAGATGCGGTATTGATAACCCCTAACAATGATCAAAAATCGTAGTAGAGAACTTAAGTTCTTTTTGGTTCATCCCTGTAGCGAGAAATCGTAATGTGGTTGCCAACCTTTCATGTAGTGATGATTTCTCTCATGACTGTCTTTTGTTTTCAAGCTGTGTAACAAGCTGGAGTAAATGTAAATAAGTTAATCTTTTTTTGTAAGGTTTTGGTTGAAATGAAAAAATAGTGTCACGAGGGGATTCGAATCCACGACATTCGGCTAAATACGCCTTTGCGCTAACCACTTGAGCTATACTGACTTCGATAGTTCCATCCACTCGGGCACCAACTCCCCATCTCAACCTACAACCTTTCGACTTTTCTCTCTTTTTGCCATTTTTTGGTGTCGGAGAGGATCGAAGTCACGATAGCTCAAGTGGTAGAGCAGTGGGGTATTTACCCGAAGGCCATGGATTCAGATTCCGCTCGTGGCACTAGCTTTTTCATTTCAACCAAAACCTTACAAAAAAGATTAAATAATTGAAAGAAGTAATTTGGTCAATAGAACACTAAATATAATGAATAAATAAGACGTTTCATCCATCCTTAAATAGTTCCTCTAATCAGCGGGTTCAAGGTAAAGTTCTTTCATCAAATTGATGTGGGTATTACGGCTTCTGTTCAGGAGCCACTTCTTACACCATTTTCTCTTCGATTTTTTGCTTTTAATATGTAAATAAACAGAAGAGTAGCACAAGAGATCGTCATCCATTTTGAGAAGGTAATTCACTGGTTGACGTTCGGAGCGACTGGCTGTGGAGCGGTCGTGAATGCCCCTCAAATTTCAGGCACTCCAAATGGGGCTGTACTGCTTGGCGCGGTTCCATTTGGAGTGATCGTGAATGGCCACCTTTAAGATCCCTATGTAAGTCCTTATTCCTTATGTACTGCTGTATCGCTTTATGGTATAGTAGTTCCCTTTTAGTGAAGAAGGAATATATCCAAAGTTTTTCTTTGGAAAAGTTTCAAAAGCCTACCACATTTGTATTTTTAAAGTTGGAAGACCATAAGTGTAACAAAAAATTAGAAGCATGGGGGGATGAATTTTGTTGCATAACAAACTGCCAAAAACCTAGATACATTATCAATGGAATAAGAATAAGCCCTCAGTTCAGTGGGATCGTATACCAGAATAGAAGCATGCTAAAAAAATTCATCGAAAGACCATGTCAGAAACTAACGGCAGAACTACTAAACCAAGGATGTGTTAGGATTAGAATGATATTCACTAATTTCGTGGTCCGCTTGACCAATTAATACATTACAATTAATTAAGGTTTTTAGTTGAGATGAAAAAAAGCTAATGGCACGAGAGGGATTCGAACCCACGACCTTCGGCTAGATACGCCGCTGCTCTACCACCTGAGCTATCGTGACCTCGATTCACTCGGACATCAACTCCCTATCTCAACCCCACCTTATGAGTTTGAGTTGAAAAATGGCAAAAGGAGGGAAAACTCATAAGGTGGGGTTGAGATGGGGAGTTGATGTCCGAGTGGATCGAGGTCACGATAGCTCAAATGGTAGAGCAGCGGCGTTTCTAGCCGAAGGTCGTGGGTTCGAATCCCTCTCGTGCCATTAGCTTTTTTTCATCTCAACTAAAAACCTTAATTAATTGTAATTAGAATGATAGTTGAGCTGATGACTGGGCGCTGAAAATTCAGTGGCATGTGTATAGACTTGAATAGCAGGAACAAGCCGGTGTAAGGTGCTGTGAAGACCTAGGTAGGAAGGATATAGTTGGGAGCTTTTAATAAAGCTTTAGGATCTGATAAAAAAATGTTTAACGAACAGCTTTAGATAGTAATGGAAACTGCACCATAGACGAATATTTATCATGCACCGTAAGGCAGTAAAGTCTAACTTTTACCTTAACCTCCTGTATGTCTTACTGCATTAGAGCTTGAGATGCCCAGAGTTTGAGTTTGAGTTTATTTATTAGATACTTTTACTTTTACATACATTTTGTACAAAGTGACTACAAGGGGAAATGTCTAAGACATTATACATCCTTGTGGCAGAGGGCTTAAGTATATTTACAATATTTGTTGATTTGGCCTAGAAAAATAAGAACAGTGGTGAAAATTATACTAAAAACCACTTGCAGAAAGAATACATTAATAAATAGGGAAGTTACAAATAATTAAATATATTATAAATTATAAATCATAAGTCATTGACTACATATGTAATAAACAACACATTTCTTTAATATTAGCTAATTTCATAAATAAGTTAATAAATAAACAAGTTAATAAATAATTACTAATTATTATGAGTTAAAATCATTGAATAGACTTGTACAATACATAGTCTGATATTTACTAATTTGGTAAATAAATAAATGCATATATAAACAGTAAAATTAACAATTTAATAAATAATATCACAGTGAATAAATATACAAAGCAGTCATACTAAAATGTATTTGATCCTCCTGTGTTTCCAATTTTTGTTGAGGTTGTAGTTTCCTACATTCTTTACTGTCATATTTGTACTCTCAGCGCTACGTTCATAAAACGAGCTAGTTATCCTTTTGATATGCCCAGAGAAATGTGACAGCAAGGCTAAGAACGTCACAAAGTGTGGTAATTCGCGCCTGAAGACGTTACGAGAATAGTGATTTCTTCGGAAAGACACCTAGAGGAGGACGTCAATCATCAATAACCGTTGAAAATATGATATTTAATTCTCCGGAATTAAATTAATTGTTTCAACAGTTACCGAAGCGAGCTGAAGATTTGTTTTCTGCTTCTAATTATGTACGTTGGCCTTCATACTGTTAGAAGAAGATTGATACAGCTTGGATTGCATCGGCGGAGACCAATGTTTTTTTTTCCAAATTATGAAATTATCAGACTTCAATTTGCTCCAATGCAAATCTCAAAAACTTATGAAGACTGTCATAATTCACTTTTCACAAATGAATCCAAATGTATGAAGCATCATAATTCGACAGTTATCGGAAGATCAGGGGAACGTTACAATCCTCCGGTTTACCCATTCGGAAGGATTCAATTATATTATGGGGTATTTTCTAGCTTTATAAAGTAATTCCTTCAAACAGAGGTTGAGGTGTTGCGAAATGAGGCTATGACAACACAGTCTTACCAGGACAGGGTATTATCACCAATAGTGGAGTCTATCGCAAAAGCAATTGGTCCAGATTCGTTCTGGTAGATCGTAGACCTAGAGCTAGACTTATAAATAATTCCTGCAAAATCGAGAAATCCGATCTCACCATACTTAAATCCCATATAACATTTATGGGATCAACTATAAAGAAGGATTTTAGGATGGAACATCCTTCCAGAGCCTCTAGATGAACTACAGTCGTCATTCTCCAGAGGAGGCGATCCCACGAGATAACATAAGTACACCTCGTCGCCTTTATCAGCAATTTATGTTGGAGGTAGTCCAAAAAACTATTAGAAATGTGACAAAAAAGTAAATTTTTTAATCTATGTTTACTTTTTTTTAAACAAAACTTCTGCATTTATTACTTATATAGAAAAAGCTTTTGCCTGGTATCAATTCATTTATTTAAAAATAATTGGCAAATGGAAAATTCGTGGTAGATAAGTGGCTGCAAATCTCTAAGAAAGAAAAGAATTGGAGTTGCTCAAGGATCTGTTCTTGGTCCAACCCTTTTCAATATCTTTATAAATAATCTTTCAAAGGTAAATAATACATTAGATACTACTCTTTGATTAATACAATCACCAGGGAAGGAGAAAAAGTGCTTTTAATATTTTTTCTTTTTCGTGCCAACGTTTCGATCTTTATTGAGATCATCTTCAGGACCTGGGATTTATAAACATTGTTTACATTTTACAAATAAATGTAGGATGTGAAAAAATGAATTTATACAATGCTAAAAAAATTTAGATTCAAAAAAATGAATTTATACAATGCTAGAAAATTTTAGATTAAAAAAAAAATTTATAATGCTAGAAAATTTTAGACTAAAAAATTGATTTATACATTGCTAGAAAATTGTAGATTAAAAAAAATAAATTTATACAATGCTAGAAAATTTTAGATTAAAAAAATTGATTTATACAATGCTAGAAAATTTTAGATTTAAAAAAATGAATTTATACAATGCTAGTAAATTGTAGATTAAAAAAAATAAATTTATACAATGCTAGAAAATTTTAGATTAAAAAAATGAATTTATACAATGCTAGTAAATTTTAGATTTAAAAAAATAAATTTATACAATGCTAGAAAATTTTAGATTAAAAAAATTGATTTATACAATGCTAGAACATTTTAGAATTAAAAAAAATGAATTTATACAATGCTAGAAAATTTTAGATTAAAAAAATGAATTTATACAATACTAGACAATTTTAGATTTTAAAAAATTGATATATACAATGCTAGAATCAATTGTTTCAATCTAAAATTTCTTGTATTGTATAAATACATTTTTTCCGCATGCTACATGTATTTGTAGTTTATACAATGTTTATAAATCCCAGGCCCTGAAGATGATCTCAATAAAGATCGAAACGTTGGCACGATAAAGAAAATGTTTTTCTAAAACCAACATCACCCCAGACCGCATCTCACGATCTCCGAATAATCATTGACTAACGGACACTAAACACCACATATTAAAAATATATAAAAAAATTTGTGAACTACATATAAGTATTAACCATACTTAGCATAAATCGGCGAGCCTTGTAGGATTTATTTTCCTTTTTCCTCTAAATGTACATCTTTGTCGTCGGTTTTAATTAGCTGCGTAATTAGTTTTTAAATTCAATTCCCATAAATAGTTCTGAAATCGCGATTTTATCAAAGAAGGCGAAGGCTTTACCTTTTCCTTCATAATCTGTTCTTTCGTTGTTCAATTTCTTCCCACAGGTCTCATTAACGAGGTAATACTTAAAAAGTGCGCAATGGGTTACTAATTACTTTTTGAAAATTTTGTTTCTGCCAGTTTCCTTTCATCCTCCTCCTATAAAATTCTGCCGGATGTACCAAGTGTCTCCTGAGATTATGGCGTCAACAACTTGTTAATGTAAGAAACTATATTTTTATTTTAAAATTTTGCTTTTTTTAAACAAAAGTCGAGGACAACGATCAATTTCTTAGGAAGAGATTCTAAAAATTCGGAATTCATTCACGTCACTTTTAACCTCAAAAAGATCAAGTCCGGTCGGAGAATCCTTTACTGTGTACTTTTCAGGCTGTCCTGTTAACCCGATTTTTGGTTAAATAGTGTAGATTATATTATTATTTGAAATTTTTGAAAGGCCAAAATAATTCCTTACTTGGACGTACAAAAATAAAAACTGTTGAACCAAAAATTGGACGTACCATTAGAGACCACCTGATTATTGTCTGATTAGCATGCAATGCCGGGACAGTGAAATTATGAAAAAAATTAAGGAGAATGTGATCCGCTTAACTATAATCCGTATAGGGGGGAAAATTGGATGGAGCAAGAGCCGGCTAGAGGAGAGCCAACGGAGCGAATCAGGTCCAAGGACAGGAAGGGATCTGGAGACTCAATTTCCACAAGTTCTATTTTAATTAACGCAAACTGGGGGCAACCGAATGAAGCAATAAAAGTATCCATATAAGTCCAAGCAGAAGGAGAAAAAAATATAATAAAAGTTCCAAGGATTAAAATGTAGGAAATGTTAAACATTGCAGAATATTCGAATAAACTTCCGCTTTAGTTAAGAAAAGTTACAAAACTCCGATCATATTTGCATTGTAAAGTTGAAAAACTGGTGGTGTGGGGGTGTTACATTATTTGGGTTATCCGGCCGTAGATTCTGTTAATACATACTTGCACTGAAGAAATATATCCAGAATTTATTTCAGAAAACAAAAAAAAATCATCCATTTGTATTTATAAATCCATTTATGTTTAGTGTTTAATTGGCCATATTAATTATTTCAATTAATTATTCTCTTTATGCAAAGTTTAGGTTGAGATGAAAAAGTCAGTGTCACGAGCGAGATTCGAACCCACGACCTTCGGCTGTATTTATAAAGTTGGAAAACTAAAGATGGCCAAACAAAATTTACCAGGACTGGAGGCCGTTTTACTATTTCGAAGATGTACTGCCTTAGATACTGACGTACATATTCCCATTGTAAAATGAAGTAACTAGAGATTTTTTTCAGAAAAGTTAATGTCCATTCCATTAGTGTTTCTAAAGTTGCGGTGCTACATTTTTTTGGGTTATTCGCCGAAGATTCTGACATAAATTCATACTTACAATAAAGAAATATATCCAGAATTTTACTTCAGAAAAAGAGTTTTTTTTCCATTAAAATTAACACAGTACAGCCTTAGATACGAGTACGTATGTCCAATGAAGAGGAAAGTTTGTAGAGATTTTTTTCAGAAAAGGTAAAACGTCCATCCCATTAGTATTTCTAAAGTTGGAAAATTACAAATGGACCAAAAAAATATAGCAGGACTGGAGGGCGTTTTGTTATTTTGAAGATGTTCAGCCTTAGATACTGACGTACATATTTCCACTGTAAAATAAAGGACCTAGAGATTTTTTTCAGAAAAGTTAAAAAGTCCATCCCATTAGTATTTCTAAAGTTGGGGGTTACATTATTTGGGTTGTTCGCCGAAGATTCTGACATAAATTTATACTTACAATAAAGAAATATATCCAGAATTTTACTTCAGAAAAGCTAAAAAGAGTCATCCCATTTTCATTTCTACAGTTGAAAAATTAAAAATGTGCCAAAAAAAGTATCAGGATGGGAGGGCGTTATAAGTCGGAAAACTACAATTTTATTGTGTGTTTTCATTGTTTGGGTTATCCGGCTGTAGATTCTGACATAAATACATACTCTGAAGAAGTACATCCAAAATTGTATTTCAGAAAACTTAAAAAAAGTCATCCCATTTGTATTTCTAGGTATATCCAGAAATATACTTCAGAAAAGCTCATCCCATTTGTATTTCTAAAGATGGACAATTAAAAATGTGCCAAAAAAATCTAGCGGAACGAGGGCATTTTATTATTTCGAAGAAGTACAGCCTTAGATACTGACGTAAGTATGTCTACATCTATAGATTTTTTCAAAAAAGTTAAAAAAAAGTCCACCCCATTTGGATTTCTAATGTTGGAAAACTATAATTGTATTGGGTGTTTCATTATTTGGAAATTATTCGGCCGTAGAATGTGACATAAATACGTACTTGCACTGAAAACATATACCCAGAATTTTACGTCAGAAAAACTAAAAAGGTCATCATAAAGTTAGATACTTTTTTTCCTTTGAAGAAGAAATTAACACAGTTTTAATTTAAAAAAGTAACAAAACTCTAGTACATCTTTATTTCTACAGTTGGAAAAATAAAAGTGTCAAAAAAGTAAAACAGGTTTGGAGGACGTTCTATTATTTGGAAATTGCTTGGTCATAGATACTGACATACATATTTCTACAGAAAAAAATGTAAGCAGAGTTTTTGCAGCACAGTTATAAAACTTCATCTTTTTAAAATTGGAAAACTGAAAAAGTATTTAGAAAATATAGCAGGATTGAAGAGTGATCCATTCTTCGGAAGGGATTTGGCTTTAGATTTTGATATACACACAGAAGAAACCGGTCTGAAATTTTAGTTTAAAAAATCCTTCTTAAACAAAAATTTCATTATAATTAATTTAATAATACATCAAAACAATATAAAATAATTGTGTGGTGCCCGTAAAATTAAATTTAAAAAATAATAAAGCTATAGAATAAAATAAAATATTGTTATAATCGTCCTTACAGAATTCAGAATTTAATCTATCATTTACTAATCAATAAAAAAATAAAACCTTAATGAAAATTAAAAAAAGGAAGGCAACTTATTTTTATTTTTTAAAACTTTTTATTTATAATTTTTTGGAATTTTTTTTCCTGCTGTATTAATATTGTTTCTAAATTTATCATTATGTTTTCAAATTTGTGACAACATTAAACAGAAATTTTACACATATAAACAATTGACACTCTGTACCAGAGGGTCTCAGCAATACGGTGGTGGTCGTCAGGCTCTGAACATTTTTTTGTAGTAGAAATGACTTTGTATGATTTTAGCCCACACAGAGTTTACCCTTTTGAGGGCTGGACCAAAACGAAAACTTATAATTAGTACTACTTTGTTCTAGAGGGTAAAAAAATGTGGATGAGTCAGCTAAGCTAGTCAGCTGGTCGTTCCAGTCTCAGGACTTAGCCACTACGATAAAGTTAAGAAAAGTACGATACAAATACTAAAAATGCTATCAAAAACACGATTAAAAGGAAATGACCAGAATAGCGGAAAAGCTCTCATATTTGAAAAGCTTAGGTTGATAGGTTGCCTTCAGAGGTTCTGAATTGAAGAATCACCCTACAAAGAATAGGTCAGTGGAAGTTGACACGTGAACACTTTCTTTTGGGTCAAAGCCAGCATATGTACAAAAGGTTACTCGATGTTCCACATATTGAAAGGTCCACTTAGACAGCGAGTAGGAATGCCATCATCTAACATAAGAACAGTGTTTGAGCATAAAAGCATGTATTTTCCCGGTTCAAATTTTTGGACGAAACAGGGATGATTTTTGGTATATAGTCGTACTTTCTATACAAACCTCGTTTTCCTCGGTTTCTTTTTTTTTAATATATATATTGAGAGTGGATGTATTTATTAGTATGAATGTAAGCGTGAAAGCGCCAATGACAGAATATTGTGTATCCCAACAAAACTCAATTAGATTATACATAGTATGCTTGAGTGATAGAAGAAAATGGAATACGCAGCCGTCCTAATTGAGTGAATGGTATAAATTGAAGAACGAGTAATTGTGTGAGTGCACCTAGATTTAAAAACTGCGTGCATTAAGTTCGATGGCAGGATGGATAAGGCCCAAGTCTGACCCGCACTGGTAAAATCGAAAGAAGCTCTCTCAGCTTGCCATGAGAAGTCGTAAGTTGGATCATATGAGTGCAAAGTTGAGATTAAATAAAAAATATAAACAATTTAGCTATGCAATTTTCTTCACTAGCCTCACCACAATGTTTTATTATATATGTACAACCGAGTGACAAAATTATAGACATATTAAAAAATCACAATTTCAACAGTGAAAAATTATTTATTTTGCCATTAGATTATTGTTCATGATATTAAAAGAAAATTAACTCTGGAAATGGCTTGATCTGATAATCTTATACAAATGTACATCTCAATAAACAGTATTGTTTTGATTTAGCGTCGACAGAATTATAGAAACATCTTTTGTTTACGTTTATTTTATAACTTCAAAGGTTTATTCTGTATTCACTGTACTGTGCCTTAGTAAAGTGATTACTGTGAGTTCATTTGAAACAATTCAAAATTATTTTAAAATGCCCAAAGGAAGAAGATTTTCTGATGAGGAGCGCCGGTTGCAATGAAGATGGAAAGAGCTGCCGAGAATCGCCAGACGCATAAAACAAAGTTTTTCATCGGTATCGAAGATAATACGACTAGGTGAAAACTACGGAAGAGGGCATAGCTCTGGAAGACCTCCTTCCTTGACCAGAAGAGACAAATCGCACATCCTGCGCGTTGCTTCAAATAGCTTTTCGACTGCAAAAGCCATCGCAGAGAAGGCAGGTGTTGATGTTTCTGTTCGAACTGTTCAGAGATTCCTTTAAAAAACTGAAAACACATTCCGAAGAAAACTGAAACGCAAACCAGCTCTGAAACCCCACCACAAACTAGCCTGTGTCAAATTTGCTGAAAACCACATTTTGAAAAATGAAGATTATTGGCGAAAAGTTATTTTTTCTGATGAAAAAAAATTCAATTTGGACTGCCCGGACGGATACGCATACTACTTTCATGATCTAACTAAAGAAGAAAAATTTTTGTCACGGCGCCAAATGGTGGATCTTTGATGATTTGGAGGTGTATTGGGTGTAATAAAAAAGGGAATCTTTGGTTTCTTCCAAAAAAAGTCAATTTTGAATATTACAAGAAATTACTGGACAAAGAAAAAACTAGTTTCAGCGATTTATGCAAAGGGACTCCAATATTCCAGCAGGACAACGCACCCATACACAATCCAAAAATGGTTTTCACAGAACAGCATTGAAAAACTTGAATGGCTTGCACTCTCACTGGACTTGAACATTATAGAAAATGTATGAGGAAAATTATCGAGGATGGTATATCAAGACTGTAAGCAGTACTACTCTGTCAGCAAACTTAAAACAGTGTCACCATACATTTGGACACATGTATACATACCATACCACTGGAATAATTTGCCTCAAGATTTTATTCAAAATGTGTACAAAACCATTCCAGAAAGATTACTGGAAATAATAAAACTGAGTGGTAATGCCACAAAATATTATAACCTGATTTTATCCCATGTGTTTATAATTTTGTCGCAGACAAAATCGTTTAATTTTAGTATTTTAATAATTTTTTCTCTTATTTACTGAAAAATTAAAGTTTAATGAAGAAAAATATTTATTTCATGTTTTGAATAAATATTTGTAGTACAAAGCCATTACATTAAAAAAATCATAACAATTAGGGGTGTGTCTATAATTTTGTCACTCGGTTGTATTTCCATATTTATAGAAATAAATTGGGTAGATCAATTAAATTTGTAAACATATTTTCTTACAGTAAATATGAATGCATTTATTTCAATAATATAACAATATCAAGCAAATTAATATAGTTACTACAGTAATATAAAAATATAATCATGTTATAAATATAAATGATATATCTACCTACATCATCAAATATCATATAATATGGATGAATAAATAAATTAATATAGTTTTATTTAAAAAATTCTCAATGCACATAGACAGGTATAGGTTTATACTTAAAGGTTTATACTATTTATCTAAGTTCATAGATAAATATGAAAATAGTGTAAATATAAATCATATATCTTACATCATCATCAAACAGTAGAACCTATATATTCAGCATAAATTGGTTCCGGTGCAATTATTTAATTAAAACAAATTTATTGGTAAACCCTGAAAGAAATTAATTTCAATTTTTCCAATGTGTTAACAATTGAATTTTGTCAAACAAAAAAACATTCTGTGTTAAAATAAATAAATGAAATAACAAAACTTACTAATCCAGCGGCCCTCCATTTGAACCCCATATATCTACAATTTAGCTTTTTTTTCAAAAACCCTGACAACCCCAGTCATTTTGTGACATGTGTGTAGGCGAACCCTCGTAAAACATTTTAAAAAATTAATAATAATATAAAAAATAACAATTTTATGTTTTAAAATTTTATGTTGAGAAATGAAAATGTATTAGATATTATTTGATGGATTTCATTTATTAACACATTAACAATGCAAAATTGGAATTAAATTCATTTCAATGAAAAATTTGTTTTAACTAGAAAATAAGAAAATTGCACCGGAGACCATTAATCATGTGATGCATTGATTTACTTTGGTGCATTGAAATGTATATCCATCTTTTAATATAAAATAATTGTCATAAATTGAACGATCGATAGAATTTAATTAAAACAACATGGCATTCTGCTAGATTTGGTTAAGTTACAATTATATATATTTACAGCATTCATTATATAATAAAATATATATTATTTGGTTGATGAAATGAAAGAATTTACGTGTGATTTCCTTTGGAAAGTCTTGTCAAATTCTTCGCGGCATTGTTTTTTAATTGCTTGAATTGTGTCATCACTGGGTTTTTGTGTCCCTCCAAAATCACAGAAGATGAAGCATACCTTGCTTACAAAATTTGAATCCCTAAAGCAAATGTATTTGTAAATATTTATTTATTATTTTTATTGACATGCTTCTCTGATTTAAATAACTGCAGCATGAAAAAGCACTTTTTTTAATAAAAATAAATAAATTAACATGAACAGTTAATTTTTATTCCAAAGAAAAAGGCAGTAAATTAAGTATTAATTGTTTAGTACTTTATTTAATTATATGTTGGTTTCTATTTTTAAACCAAATTTTTAATGTTATTATATTTTTGTATTAGTTACAATTTATAAATGAATTATGATAATGAAAATCAGTAGTAACTGCTGAATGTGGTGCTACAGCATTATGTTTGCAGCCTAAAGCTTTAAGCTAGATTTCAAAAATCTTCTCAGCTTAACAAATATTTTTCCTATTTTTTTATATTATTTTCTTATTAAATGCTCGTAACATTGATGTATCTTCACTATTCTCTAGTTTATATGGTTGGTGCATAATTTTTTGATTGGGATACATTTTAATTGTGGTTTTATTAAAATAATTATGGTTGAAAAAATAAAAAAATAAAGGATACTTTTCATAGTACACACATTATAGACATTAAGTAAAATATTTTTACTCTTTAGTTGGTTTTAATTTTTCCACCAACCATATTAAAAACATCATTTCACTAATATCACTGGTATTTATGATATTCAAGAATATCATTGAACTTTTCCTTGCACTCTTTTTCTATTAACTTAACTGTTTCTAAACTGGGCTTGTGCGTTCCCGCAAAGTCACAGAAGATGTGGCATATCATGTTTCCAAAAGTCGATTTGCTGAGGCAAAGAGAAATTTTTAGTCAAGAAAATGTAGATTAATATACAAGCAAGCATACATCTGGGAATGCTTAACATTTATTGTCTGATTTTGTAATTTTATGAATTTTGCAATACAATATAATAATAAAATGTACATATACTAACTTAGAATAAAATCTTGCATCGAGATAATTGTCTTGGTGAGTAATTTCATTATGCTTGTTGTAAAAATGAATGTTCTTAAGAGGATTATCCGACGTTCCACCCATATTGATCACAACAATTTTACAATGGAATTCATATTGGCCGTTATACTTGTTGTTCAATTCCTTCAATAAAGAATTTTCTACAATAGTCTTAAGTTTATTATAATTCATATCAGTAAAATTCATTTCCTGAAAAAGATTATTAAATATTAATGTAACATCTTGAGTAGATAAAATACATTATTTTTAATTAAAAAATTATTAAACATGAAAATAAAACTTAAGTTCACCACACCTTAGTTATGTTTTCCTTCAGTACTAGCACATAAATATTCCTGTGTAATATTCTTTTCAAAATGTGTCTAGCTTCATGTAAGGAGTCACTCAATGAGTTATAAATATTCATAAAAATATCATCAGTCAACTTTATATACTCGTTCAGATGGTTGTGACATTCGTCAATTTTTCTGAAATGTAATAACATTCAGTGGATGCATTCTGAACAGAGCTGAGCTTACAAACCTTCTTTTGACTTGGCCATTTTCTTTATAATCGATTCCAAAATCATTGTCAGCAGCTTGTTTTAAAGCGCCTGAAAACCTGAAATAACTCGTTACAATGTAAAAAATACTTATGGTGCAGTCGGCCTTACATAAGCTCGATAGCCAAAGTGACTGGATGTTGGTAGCACCTGTGGTGCATTTCAGCTCTGTTCAAAAACATGCCTAATAGATTGTAAGTTGTCTTCTCCCTATAAGCTATGGTAGTCGTTCCATCTGGCAATTTGATTATTTTTGCAGTGCTCAATAGGTAATCAATTGCCACAAAACAATTCATGCCAAACTGGTGTGAGTCCCTTTGTAAATATTCCAATTTATCAACATCAACTCCGCTAATTTTATTTGACACTATCTAAAATAGCAACATGTTTACTGTTAATATTGGGTGAATGCAATCGTTTCTGATCACTCTGTCCTGCCTATTCTCACAGGTTTGGATGCAGGCCTCGAGAATCACCAACCCAGGTTGTTGGGAATCCGGGGGCAGACCTCTGTCTTATCCGTATAACTGAACTTTGATTAATTAAGTACATTCATTATAAACAACCTAGAAGGGGCAATTTTATGTAAGTGCCATATCTGTCAGTATTTACATACCCAAGGAAATCATAGTTAAACGTTAGACATTAACTGTGGAAGTTTGTAAAAATTTATCTTTTGAGTTATTTTGTATTTTGTAAAGGAAAAGTAAAAACATAAGGAAAATATTTATTTATTTCATTTGCAAATATTAAATGGAAAAGTTTAAATGAAAATGAAAAAAGTGTAATATTAAATGGTAAATTTTCAATTGAAATGGAAAAAGTAAAAAATTCAATCGAAAATTCAAATGGAAGACGAATATTACAATAAATAGAAAATTCCAAATTGAAATAGAAAACGGCTTATATTAAACGGAAAATTCGAAATTAAAATGGAAATGAAAAAAGCAGATATTAAAAAAAAAGAAGAAAATAATCGAATATTAAAAGAAAAATCGCATTAAAATGGAAAATTCGAAAATGAAATGAAAAAGGTGGAATATTAAATGAAAAAACAAATAGAAAAAGTCGAATATTAAATTATATTAAATGGAACCAGGACCTTACATAAAAAGAATAATTCATTGAAAGAAGTATCTTGGTCAATTGACTACTAAAACATAACTGGATTAAATGGAAAATTTGACATAAAAATTGGAAAAAATCAAATATTAAATGAAAAATTCCAATTATAAATGGAAAAAGCCGAATATTACATGAAAAAATCGAAATTAAAATGGAAATGAAAAAGATCGAATATTAAATGAAAAAAGTCGAATATTAAATGAAAAAATCGATTTAAAATGGAAAATTCGAAATTGAAATCAAAAAGGTGGAATATTAAATGAAAAAAAAGAAAATAAATATTAAATGAAAAATCGAATTAAAACAGAAAATTCGAAATTGACATGAAAAAGGTCGAATATTAAATGAAAAATCGATTTAAAATGGAAAAGTCGAAATTGAAATGAAAAAGGTCGAATATTAAATGAAAAAAGAGAATAGTCAAATATTAAATGAAAAAATCGATTTACCTATAGAATAGAAAAGTCGAAATTGAAATAAAAAAGGTCGAATATTAAATGAAAAAAAGAGAAAATAGTCAAATATTAAATGAAAAAATCGATTTAAAACGGAAAATACGAAATCGTAATGAAAAAGTTTGAATATTAAATGAAAAAAAGAGAATAGTCAAATATTAAATGAAAAAATCGATTTAAAATGGAAAAGTCGAAATTGAAATAAAAAAGGTCGACTATTAAATGAAAAAAAAAGAAAATAGTCAAATATTAAATGAAAAAATCGATTTAAAATGGAAAATACGAAATCGTAATGAAAAAGTTGGAATATTAAATGAAAAAAGAGAATAGTCAAATATTAAATGAAAAAATCGATTTAAAATGGAAAAGTCGAAATTGAAATAAAAAAGGTCGACTATTAAATGAAAAAATCTATTTAAAATGGAAAATTCGAAATTGAATTCACTAATTTCGTGGTCCGCTTGACCAATTAATCGAAATTGAAATGAAAAAGATCGAATATTAAATGAAAAAACAAGAAAATAGTCAAATATTAAATGAAAAATCGAATTAAAATGGAAAATTCGAAATTTAAATGAAAAAGGTCGAACATTAAAAGAAAAAAACAAATAGAAAAAGCCGTATATTAAATGAAAAATTCGAAATAAAAATGGAAAAAGTCAAATATTAAATGAAAAATTCTAATTTTAAATGGAAAAAGCCAAATATTACTCGAAAAAGCCGAAATTAAAATGAACAAAAAAATCGAATATTCGAAATTAAAATGGAAAAAGTTGAAAATAAATAAAAGAAAAATAATGGAAAACATTTAAATTCAAAATTTAAATTTAAATTTTTAAATGTATTTGGAATAGGTTAAGGTATTGCTATAAGACTGGTTGTTCAGTTCACGTAAAAAGCAAAGTAAAACAAATTAGATGAAATTATGCAGATTAAATTTAAATAAATGATATGAGTAAAAACACTTTCACAAACCTCATATAAATAATTTTTGGTCTTGTCTTCAGGAAGAACACCTCTAATCATCCTTTTGGCAATTTCCAGCTCCTCCCTTCCAAGATTGTGCTTTTTGAAAACATTTCTTACTTTCTCGTGATTTTCGTAAATCCTGTCTAACAATTTCTCAGACATTTCTTCATGCTGTCAAAAAATAAAAAGTAAATAACACATTTGCCTTGGTAAAAATTACATTAACACAAATTATCCAGCGTACAATGAATGTTTTATCAAATTTCTCTTTCAAAAAGTGCTCCCAGAAATGGGAAAACGGGCCGTGGCCCAAGTCGTGGCAGAGGGCGGCGATTTGGACGCAGAGTTTATCCTCCTTGGTGATCACGACGACGTCGTCATCGAGGTTTTTTTCCAGGCAGTCCAGGATCAATTTAGCCATGTGGCAGACTCTGTCAGTAAGAGGTATGTTGAGTCAAAGCATAAACAACACTTACATTAATTTACCCTAGGCTGTGCTCGAATCTCGTGTGATTTGCAGTCGGGAAAACGAACTTGCCAAATCCGCATTGCGCGATGAATCTCAGCCTCTGGAACTCTTCAGTGTCCACAATTGCCTTGCACACTTCGTGGATCTCGACCTGACCGATGACAGCGTCTCGGATTCCCGTGTACTGGGCACCGGCCATTCTACAGCAAGCAATATCAGATCTAGATTTACAAAAGATAAAACCTATCTTTTACAAAATTCTTATTGAAAATGGAGCTTTGTACAAAAACATTCAAGATATTTTATTCTTCATGTTTAACTACTACAAACGAAGCAGTGAAACAGCTGAAAAAAATGTACATAATGCAAGATCATGATGACCGACGCAGCAAACAACCAAACAAAAAGTATAGACACTAGGAAAGACCGTAATATTCTTGAATAAATAATATAAAAAAATATAAGCGTCCTATAATGAAAGCCTTCTGACATTTTTTCTTAGGGATAATGATAAATTATTGCTAAGTCAAACTTTATTGTCTCTTAATTGTTTATTGTCTGAGTCAATGATAGAAGTATTTATTGGAAATTGATCAATTGAACATCAAAAATATTTTCTTAACTGCCATCTTTATTTGCAAAAGGCTTTGTATGTTTAATAAGTTCTTCCTTTAGGCAAAATGGACCTAACGGCTAAATCAACAATTACCTAACAGCTAATTTTTAAAAATCCAATTTTCTCTGTCATATTTGTATTGTTGTTTATATATTGCAGTTTCGCAGAAAATAGTTACCCGTACTCTACTGTGGTCGACATTATCACATCTGTCTTCTTACGTTATCTAATTTTAGGGTCTGTTGAAGATACTTCAGGCTATCAGTATAAAATAAATATGTACAGAAGAAACTATTCGTTTGTTCTATAACAGAAGCAACTATTTAGCTAGTAGTAATAAAACGCCAAGAAAACCCATAGTGAGTCATGAGTTGTTCAATTGTTGGCGAAACATTTGCAGCAGGGCCACCGTTCAGCACGAATCTTAAATCAAATTGGAAAAAAATGAAAAAAAGGCAGTAGTCTTACTGAACTAGCATGGATT
Source organism: Cimex lectularius (assembly GCF_000648675.2). Taxonomy (NCBI): domain Eukaryota; kingdom Metazoa; phylum Arthropoda; class Insecta; order Hemiptera; family Cimicidae; genus Cimex; species Cimex lectularius. The sequence continues at coordinate 1,940,253 of NW_019392683.1, forward strand.
CAGGCCACATCTTATTTTAGACTAAGCCTGAAAATGAATGCGGTATTTATATTACGGCGACATCTGCTGATTCAAGACGCGTGGTTAAAATCTTGACTAGCTTGATTTCGCTGACGCTCTCTCTTGATATAATGCCCGGATAGTGCTTTTTCTTCTTCTTTTTTTAATTATAAAAGGCGATCAATCGCTTTGGGTCATTTTCCGCCTTAAAAAACTTCCAAGCTGGGTGGTGAGTGGGCCACAGCTCAGGAATAGGATAGCGGAAACCAAGGCCTGTGTTATGTATCGGTTCAATCATGGACAATGTTCTGTCACTAACCGGCTACTGGCTAGTCCTTTATTAATACCGAGGTAAAGTCGAACATAGTAAATCGACTTCACATACACGCTTATTCAATCAATCTTTCTGTTTTTTTAAAAAGACTCGAAAAAATATGTATATAGGTCTATCGTACCACAACAGAAAAACATCGATGATTTATTAATACCAAATAGCAACAGAAAAACAAGTATTAAAACATCGTTGATTCGATGCTATCGACATCAAAAGCAAAGCATCTATTTTTCAATAATGTAGAACATCGAAAGCAAAACATCGATAAGTCGATATTATCGACCTAGTACATTTATCTATCTATATTTATTTATTTATATTCTATATCTATTATGATTATTTATTATCTTTATTATTATCATATCTAATTATTATTATCTTATTATCTTTATTCTATCTGATCTAGTATATATAGAGAAGGGCAAATAGTGTAGCTCCTATTTTGTCGAATAGATTTGCTGATTTGAGAAAATTAAACAAATTACGTATACTATGGTGGTTGTCGCCTAGCATTTCTTGGATGCTTATAGGCAAGAAGTGCAGAAGTCTACGGGCTGTATATAATGTGCATGACGTAAGTATATGTTTGATTGTGACGATCAGATTGCACATTCCGCAAATTGGAGGTGACTCTTGCCCCATCATATGACCCTTAGTGGCTCTACAGTGTCCAATCCTCAACCGTGCAAGAACTACTTCTTCCCTTCTACAATTTCTGAATGAAGTAGGCCATGCATCTACAGAGTCCTTTATTTTCCGTAGTTTGTTTTCAGATATATTAGTCCAGACCTGTTTCGATTGACCCTTAACTTTTGACTTGTAAACTACAGTCATATCACCCTTTGGAACGTCCCTGTGATTTGAAGGCCTGTAGTGGCTGCTTTTTTTGCAGATTCATCTGCCAAATGGTTTCTTTTAATATTTACATGTACAGGAACCCAGATGAAATAAACGCTCCTTCCCTGCTGTTGGGGGCTCCCCAGGACGTCAGTACCTCCTGCACAATAGGGGTGTTCCAAGGCATGTAAGGCCGATTCTGAATCAGAGCAAATCACGTAGCTACTATTGTTATCGGAACATATGAAATTTAGAGACTTCCGTATTGCTAGTAGCTCAGCGCTATAGTTGCTACAGAAATGATGCAGAGAGAAAAGAAATTTGCTAAGGCCACATATAGACGCAGCTTCCACGGTCCTGGAGCTCCTTGATCCGTCCGTATAGATAAATGCCGCTTGTGGAAGTGCGTTTATTTTCAAAAACTCCTGTTGGTATACATGAAAAGGTGTAATGGCTTTGCGATATTTTGCAAGTGGATACAAAATTTTCGTTTTGGGAAATGTCCAGGGAGGGATGGGAACCACTGATTCTTTTTGTACTGGAGGTATGGGTATTTGTAATTCGTGCAAGAGTGTGTATGTAGGGAGCGTGAAGGTTTTTCGTACAGAATCACGTGATAAGCAGTCAGATATCAGACTAGTCCCTGGAAATAGACGATTTAGTGGGTGTGACTTAGAGGAAGGGATTTTAGCAAAAAACTTCAAATCAAGAAAGTCACGTCTGAAACTTAAAGGCATTTCTCCAGCATCTGCAAGAAGGCTGTATGAGGGACACCTACGGAAAGCAGCCTAAGTCCCGATTCTGTATTGTGTCGAACAGACCGATTGTATTTTTAGTAGCGGAATTGTATACATTACAGCCATAGTCCAGACGTGTTCTTATTCGGACGGAAGACGGACATAGATGAGTTTCTACACCAGCTACTTAAGTGATCTTAAGAGTTGACACCCAGCTTGGAAGTTTTTTAATGCGGAAAATGACACCCCCCCCCCAAAAAAAAAAAAAAATAATACCAGCACCGTACAGTCAGACCAGCACCATCGCACCGAACACCTATGAACAATGACTTCATGGAAACCCGTACAAGCCGGTCAGTCAACATTACGGTGTGATTTCGCGATGTCATTGAGGACGCTGGTAGTGTCTAATGAGAATAGAATTATTCTCTTTATGATTCTATTCTCACCGGTAGTGGCAGTAGTATGGTAGTATGGTAGTGGCAGTGGCAACCCACAAAGTTTACCGCCAGGGTAGTGAAGAAAAAGGAAGGTTTTAATGAGCCAGCTGAACAAAAACATCCAAAAGATGTCTTGCCTCAGAGACATTTGTTCATCATTATTAATGTTTTAATTGCGGTTTTTTTGTGTATACTAGTTTTTAAATAAAATATTGAAGTGTAGTTGTTTGTTCTTCTATTTAATGGTATTTACATTTTAAATAAACTTACTTGTATTTTTCTGACGTGTGTCTCCTTTAAGATGTCCTGGAAGACTGAAAAGTGTGATAAAAGTATGTCACTGAAGCTTGACAAGATTGGAAATGGAGATTGTAATTCCCTTCTAACAAATAAACTATTAATAAATGCAAATAGTGGGACAACCCAAATGAGTAACGACATTCGCAACACGTGGTTGTGACAAACTAACTCAAATTATCAATGAATAAGCTCACATTATTATAAAAATGAATTATTTAAAAACTGGTTATCTTGGTTTTTCCTTTGGGTTGTAGTTGTCTTATCCTTTATTACTAAAATACTCCAAAACAACGATAGGAGCCGTAACTTTGAGCATTTCGCAATTCCACCATGCTATATGATAAAACCTACCAGTCGTCGCCGTAGGCATATAATGAAACTGTTGCACTCTTCAAAATAACAAAAGCTCATAGGACAGCTTCGCTCACGCCTTCCAAACTAAAAATGTAAGCAGATAACTCCAAGAAGAAAAAGGACCTGCATTGATTCTGACAATTGGACTGACAACTTGATGCAAAAAAGAAGGGAAAAATGTACAGGCCAACCTATGAGTTTCTGCTGATCATGGTTTTCATTTCTACTTAACTGACATTGACCTAGCTGCAAAGCCGCAATCGGTCATGGCAGGCTTGACAAAACAACAGCAAGGGGACTGAGGTTCGTTGGCGTATAATGAAAGAACTACTCCACAGTAACAAAAGCTTATAGGACAGCCCCACACACCTTCCAAGCTAAAAATGTAAGCATATAGCTACAAGAAGAAAAAGGGCCTGCATTGATAATGACACAAATTGGACCGAAAGCTTGTTGCAAAAAAGATGGGGCAAATGTACAAATGGAGGCGACCTATTTGTTTCTGCCCATCTTGGTCTTCATTTCTACTTCACTGACATTGACCTCCAAGCTGCAAAGCCGCAATTGATAAAGGCAGACTCAACAAAACGACAGTGAGGGGACAGAGCTTTGTCAACGTATATTGAAGGAATTGCTCTCCACAGTAACAAAAGTTTATAGGACAGACCCACTCACACTTTCCAAACTAAAAATGTAACCAACAGCTACAAGAAGAAAAAGGACCAGTATCGATTCCGATACAAATTGGACTGACAGCTTGATGAAAAAGGACAGGACAAATGAACAAAGGGAGGCCAACCTACGAGTTTCTGCCCATCTTGGTCTTCATTTCTACTTCACCTGACCTCCAAAATGTAAAGTTGCAATCAGTAAAAGCAGACTTGACAAGGAGCCATGGATTTGAGGATTTTGCAATTCTAATGTAATCTACACCTGATAAAATCACTAATTCATCAGCATATAGTGAAACACAAGAAGTAGAAAGAAGGCTAACTCATGAGTTTCTGTCCATCTGTCTTTGATAATTCTTCACTGATTAACATTGTCCAAAATTGCAACCTGACAGATAAAAGAACATAACTATTGATTTACCTCAAATGCTTTGAATATAAACTGGTTTCAGAGATTTCAACACAAATTAGACCAAAGGTTGAAAGCGGTGGCAATTCTTTCACCAAGTGAATAAAGAGACTGGGAGTGTACCTTGGCAAATTAAATAGCTTTTTTGTAAATATTGTCTTCACTCCATCCACTGATGATCAAAGCACCAGATCTGAACACAAGGATTACAAAATATACCTCAGCCTTTCTTTAAAATTGTTTAGAGAAAGACAACATTGGGGTCAGTGTTGATCTTTCTGATGCAAGAGGTCTACTTCCTTTTTGAAATGGCATTATTTTATACATTGTCATGTTCACACCAAGGCCCCATATAAGAAATACTTTTATTTGCTTTTGTAATTCCTTCGGGTTATCTGACATCACTAGGTGGTCAGTATATAAAGAGGCTCTCCTTTCTCCTTAGAACAAAAGCTTATAAGACAGCCCCCACACATGCCTTCTAAACTAAAATTGAAACCCAGCAACTAAAAAAAGAAAAATTTCATCACAACTTGAACCAGCTTGTTGCAAGAAAGACTGTACATAAGTACAAAGGGATAACCTTTTAGTTTCTGCTCATCACGGAGAGTTAGCATCAGATACAAACATGATTTCTGATTCATCAAAAAAATAACAGTGGCATGAACAATTTAAAGCCTATTACACCTGCTTCATAGAGCCAACAGTTCATTGTACGTGACTGCATAGTCGACGACTATCACAGATAATTATATTTCGATGAAAGCACAAAGGGACTTTACTGCCAGATCTGGTCACTGATCATAAACATCAAATAGATAAGCACCTTTGAGACCCTCAAGTCATTTATCCAAGTAAGATTAAAATGTTTTAATTACGTTACTTTCAGTTATTAGTTCTGATATATTGGTTTATTTATTTTTAAATATGTTACTTAATAACCTAACTCTCCCAGCTTTTTTTTTTTGTCCCAACGACAGTAACCCTGACATTGGGGATTTTATTTTCCACCTCTTCCCTTATTTAAACTACAGGTGTTTACATAAATTAGTACAACATTTAGATCATAAAGATAATAAATACATAATAATAATGTTTGAATTTAAGATGGACCATAATTTACATGCATTTGATTCTATAATTGATTTTTTATTTATTTTACTTTGAAACTATAACTTTGAAAAGTCTAAAGTACTTTATAATCAACAAAATATTTATAATGAAATTTAAAAAGATTTCTCTTTTCAGCTGGCCCTGTTCTTCCTTGTTTTCGCAAAAGGGTTCCTTGTTCTCTTTCATTCATTTTTTAATCATAGATAACATGTCTCCATGTCTGTTCATCTCCCTCGCATGAACAGTCAGAATCATTGATGATCCTAAATTGTGCCAAATATGTCTGGTTTTTTTTTCCATGTCCAGTTAAAGCCATAGTCGTTTTTTAACTATGGATCATGCCAATTGTCATTCTTTCTTTTATGTCTGGATGTATGCTTTAGTTATTCTTCCATGGTTTGTTTCGGTCCAGATGCTTTGCCACTGTCCGATGCTCCTCTTCTTTAATATACCTTTTATGTGTGTAATTGGGTTTTTGTAAATGTGACAGCAATTGTTTCTTTTGTTGCCCGTTATTCCACTGTGAGCCTTCACCCATTGAAGTGTAACACTACAATTTCTCAAGTAGGCCCTCAGGATTCAAATATACGCTCTGATATCTTCAGTCATTTGGGTTATGGTATCTGTGATGTTTTATAATTTACATTGAAACACGACTGTTGGTGTCGATCCTTGCAGATTTGACATTATGGTTCAATTCTGTCAACCATAGAAGCATGTTTTTGATGGCTACAAGCTCCACCTGGTTGTTAGAACACCATGACTTCAACCTGTTCTGCAAGATTTTGACAGTATACAAATTATAGCCGCCTTTATAAATTATAGCTGTGCATCCTACTTTGTCATTTATTTGACTTCCATCCGTGTAAATATCTAACTCAGTGTCTTCCATTTCATCACCAAGATGGTTGTTAATCTCTACATGGTGAGTCCACGTCCAGCTCAAAGTAATGATTGTTGTCTGTCCTAATTTCTTGATATATTTCAGTCAGTTCCTTTAATTTTATTTCTGTTGAAGTAATTCCAGCTATAACCACTGCTGCGTGAAAAGAAATTGTGCCGCATTCTCTGATGATTTGTAGAGCAATTTGTCATGGCTTTATTCCAGATAGTAGCAGCATAACTAATATTGGCAATATCACACTCTTGTAACTCATATCTAGGGCTTATCTATGTAATCCCCAATGAACTTTGGCAGATTTTGCAAGTACATACAAAAAGTCAGGAGGCTTTTTCACTTATATTATTGATGTGGGTGTTCTATGTCCATTTATTGTCCATCCATACTGCCAACACTCTGAGTTCTTTTACCACCTTGGGTATCCGTATTAAGTAAACTTCAATGGGTTCCCTATTTCTTTTAGTTGAAACATGCTCTGAGATCTGTGAGATCCCATCATGGTGAACATAGGCTATCAATGGGTGATAATTTGTTTGTCCAATCAAACAGGAGATAATTTCTCTTTTAGAAAGGTTGCACATTCCAAAGTTATATTGAATACTTACCCAAATAAACTGTTGCTAATTGAGGACATAATGCTAAAAAAATATATATAGAACTTGTTTGTGTTGCAAAGCTAAAATGTTTTGCAATTAGGCTCTTCATTAACCCAAAATCTAAAATTAAAATGTAACAATTCTCCTCTCATATTTAAAAGCAATAAAATAATCAATAATATAATATAAATAATACATTATAATAATAAATCAATTTTTTTGCTTAACGTTTCCGCATTAGCCACCAGACTTTTAAGTTTTTAAGTTAAATGTGGAGGGTCGCCATTTAGGGGGTACCAAGAGGGCCACAAACCCGGATGCAGCCAACCAGCCTGGCCATTTTGGCGTTCTTCTTTAGGAATATTCTTTCTCTGTAATGAGGGTCTTAGTGGAACTGTGGATAAAAACCATTAACATGGAAATAATGTGGAAAGGGAGGGGCCACGGTAGCCGAGTGGTTGAGGCATCAGACTCTTGGCTAGTAGATCCCGCGGTCGTGGGTTCGATCCCCACCGTCGCCTCTGGACTTTTTCTAATGCCTAAGGGGACCGGTGGCCGCAATTGAAACAAAAATTGACACGGCACTCATCAATGGAAGGGGCGGGATCGGATCTCAGCGACCCTGAATTTGGTCCCAACCCCCTTCAAAAATGAGTTTCTTCGATGGAAGAACACCGGTACAATGGGGGCTCATGTTCACATTTGTGTTGCGAGCCCTCCCCCAAAATATGGAGCCAGGGATAAAGTATAATAAGCTGTACAGCTCAGCTGCAGTGCTCAGGAGGGAATTCCTCCAGTCCCTGGTATCCATTATAAAAAAAAAAACCCGGAGCAAACTTCGTTCTGGAGGCCCCCTTCTCAACCAAGCAAGAAAGCAGCAACCAGAAAGCCCCCCCCATTTTTTATAGTCATCACACAGACTGGAATAAATAAATAAACTAACAAACAAATAAATAAATAACAACATCAATTAGTTAATATTCAATTTTCATTTGGTTAAAGCACGCTTATATATCAATTTTTACAAGCATAAGTAGATGCCTTTATTTTTGGAGGCTAATAAAGTTTTGTAATTGATAGGCTTTTCGATATATTTCATCGCATACATTTTTACAAGTCACCATTCTCTTTGTAGCGCATACTTTTTGCAGATCGTTATTGTGTGTTCAAGATCATCTTTCACAAAACAAGTCAAAGTTAATTAAATTTTAAATCTAAAATGATTGATACTACTCTATGATCCCTTAATAAGACAGTATAACTGAAATCTTTCAAAGAAAGGTAAACAAGATAGATTCCTCCCAATGAGCAGTACTTTCTATTTCTACATAATTCACTTACCAAAATCTCGCTCAGGAATAAATCATTAGTTTTATAAAAATGTTTGATTGTAAACGCTTCAAAAACCTATGCCATGTCCTTCTACCAAGGCTCTAAAAAATTCTGATCCTCTTATAATATTGATAATAATATTGTTTTAAATGTCAATTATATTAAAGACCTATGAGTCATGCTTCAGCCCAATATGTTTTTGTCACTATATATTTCATCGTTAGTAGATAATTTTTTTCAAATTGCTAGGCTTCATATCTCGCAATACTCATAATTTCAATAATTATAGCCTTTAATGCTCTTTTGTCTGTTCTAATTTTGAATTCTCTTCTCCTGCCTGGTCTCCTTATCTTCTCTGTCATAAGCCTTCTTTAGAACAAGTTCAAAATAAATTAGTCAAATTCATCTCTTTCAAATTGAATATTCTTTATAGTTCACACAATGTTCCTTATGACCAATCTACTTTTCATATATCTTCATTAGAAACTCATCGCGTTTATTTTGATTTTGTGTTTACTTATAAATTAATAAATAATAGAATTGATGTCTTTTATTACTTTCTCAGTTAAATTTCCAATTTCTACTCCATAATCAAGACTCTTTTATATTCATCATTTCTTCCTCAAATATTTGACAAAATTATAATGAAACAAATTAGTTAAAATAAACAAGGAGGGAGAGGGAGGGGGCGAAAGATTGAGGGGGAGAGGGATGGTGAGAGGGGGCGAGTGAGAGAGGGAGGGGGAGAGAGAGGAGAGAGTGATAAAGAGAAAGTGAGAAAAACTGAGAAACGGATGGTGTGAGTTTTATTCATTCACAAATGTGTATCCTTCTGTAGCCATAACAATGATAGTTTACTCACCTCCATATTAATACATAATTTAATAGTTTTCATTGATGGGTGAATGTATTTTGTTTGCTTTACATTTCTTAACGTTCGTATATACGTTAAATATGAACGTATATTATTTGTGCTTGTGTGTTTGTTTATCTTATGATATGAGGTTTATGTAATTTTAGGATTTTTTGTTTTATTCACGACGCTTGTAAAACAGTGGACACGCCGATATCATGTTTGGGGTTACACTGGAGGCAACACTGATTACAGGAAGAGGGGTTGAATGAATGCGTTTTATGAATGTAAAATAAAATCTATGAAACCTGATTTTGTTTAAACGAAAAACATCACATTTGTTGATAAACTATTATATGCAATTATTGTTTATTTTAATAATGACTAATAAATTTCGTTTAGGACAAAATCTCTAGTTATTTACGTGTTTTGTCCATTTATTACTCATTATTATTTTTTTCTTTATTATTATTAATATTAATTAACCAATTTACAGTTATTTTTAAGACAGTATATTATATGAAAAATATACTTTCCAAAAATGTTGATTTCGTGAATCTTTTCCAGACGCCACCAGGGGGTTCTGGAAAAGATTTGAGTTTGCATTGATTTAGGAAGTGCAGTAAACCAAAATGTGGTTTTAAAATTTAAACATTTTACTTATGCCAGTTGTGTTATCCTATACGTTAAAACTTAGTAAAATTATTTCCAACATGCTAGTCATGTTCCGACATATAGGATTCTTTGAAATTTTCCCGAATACCTTAAATATATGAGTTATATGGTTATATAGTTATATTAGTTATTGGTGTAGTCACCAACATTAATAATTATGATGAATAGAATGACTTACGATATATGATGTTATTATGTAGAAATAAGAAACAGGCAAACAAACAGTACTAGAATATTGATCATAAATGACCGAAGAGAGAACACTCTGCTGGCAACTACGACAAAAGTTTCGTTACCTGTTTAGCGAAGTCGGGTGGCGGTCAATAAACTCGATAGACTCCTCGACCAAGTTCATACAATATACAAAATATCATACAATCAATAACGAAATAAAAATAACAAAGAGTGTGATCTATTTGAACGGATTTAACAAAGTCATTTTGTGAAAATCTAATTCAAGAAAACACGTTAAGTAGATGATAGTAGTGGCAAATTGACGATGATGTGGTGAATAAAAAATATATAACAAACGTACGCAAATTATATTTAAATTAAAATGACATAGGAATCTCATGTATATAAATTTTTTAGAAATTAATTTACAAATTTATCTTGTTGTATCTTCTTTAGATCCTTTTGTCATAGTACCTCGTCTCGGGGTTCCTATAGTAATCATAATAATTGTACCTGTCAATAAAACAACAAAATTCTTTGTTAAACAAAATGGAAAACTGGGAACAAACTGTGCGAATGGTAAAGAAAAAACTTGGTGCATTCTGTGCAGAGTTTGCTCTGAGTTACCAATTGTTTGAATTTAGTTGAGACATTACCTGTTGAAACGATCGTACCCAACCCTGTTGTACGTGTCGTACCTGTTGTACCTACAATTTTCTTTTTAATTTCCAAAGTCTTTTGATCTCAATTATTATCAAATTACCTGTCTCCTCTATAGTATGAATCGTAGTATGGGTCATATCTTCCTTTGTAGTTATCGTATCCTCCCCTGTAGCCGGTGGGCCCGCCGCTGTAGTACCCGTCCGGCCTGTAGCCGTACCCGTTGTACCCTCTGTCGTAATAACCCCTGTCTACTCCTCTGTCGTACCCGTAGCCCCGGTCATACCCGCTGGAAGGATACCTGTCGTATCCGTAACCTCTGTTGCATCTTCAAACGTTTAGTATCAGTTTTGCAGATATTAGTTCTACTTCTGGAAATAATGTCAAATTTACCTGTCATAACCTCCGGGGTAGTTGTTACTGTAGTATCCACCACCGTTGTACCCAGTACTTCCGGTGTAGCCTCCTCCGCCACCACTATATCCACTACCTCCGTAGTATCCTCCATACCCGCTGTATCCACCATATCCTCCACTGTACGGATATCTATCATAGGTGCTCGTGTAATCTGAAAAGTGAATTGATTAAAAAATGTAAAGCAAGGGTAATTTTTATTAGGATTAGGGTGGACAGAGAGCTTCGTGTGGAACTTTTGGAAACGGGATTTGATCAGTTCATTGTAGATAGTGAGGAGGGTGAAGTAATAAGAAGCTTTGACAATTTGTCTGAGGACTGATTGGAAAGGTTGGATGCCCTGGATATTTGATGACAGTGCCCGACAGTTCCACTCCGACTGTACAAATTGGTCGCAGTAATATCTTCTTTGGTGTTAGCTGAGTTTTCACGGTCAAAACACATTTCCGTACTAATAGTAGTTGCCTATTTGTTCAATTAAGTAATCTCTTTAGTTTTGGATGGGGATTCCATGTCAGTGTGCAATCTAGGTTCTAAGTATCTAACTTGATTTTAGTTCTTTGTTGTTGAGGTGCAATGGAGTGCAATGTAAACAACAGGGCCACATTTTTCTTCATTCAATCTTTGATAAACGTAAGATGTCTTTGGATGTTGGAGACTGCTTGTATAAGATTCGGTTAGAAGATAAAATGGCGGTATCATCCGCTTAGGTTTTAATGAAGGCGTTGGGACATAAAGGAAAGTCAGGAGAGTAGATGGTACACAGGATAGGTCCATGAATGCACCCTTGTGGCACGGCGACTGGCGGATTTTTGAGTGCATCGCATTTAAGACCCTATCAAAAGCCTGGGCCACGTCCAGGAACGTGTCCTACCAATACTCTTTGGCGGAGAGTCAAGAGGAACGTTTTTCCTCTTTTAGTCTTGTTTGTTTATCGCATCAGTGTCTGACAAAAATGTGCTTGGATAGGATTCGGATTAGAAGAAAAAATTGCGGTCATCCACATAGTGGTTATAATAGAGCTGGGATTGAAAAGACAAAATGGTATACAGGATGGGGCCCAGAATGCTCCCTTGTGGAACACCGGCTTGAACTGGCTTTGCTAAATTTTTTATTGTTTTATTACTACCTTTATTAATAAAACATACATCTCGTAATTTGAGGATATTTACATATTTACATTTATAAACTATAAATCATGTCTTGAGGGGACTCGCCAACCATTGTGGGTCTCCTATTTGCTAAATTAAAACAAATTTTCAAACATTTACCTTAAAGCTAATTTAATTACCAGATAGCCGGAAATTGGTAGAGTAAATAATTCTGAAAATTATAATTTAAAAGGCTAATAAATTTCATCAATATACTTATTGGAATAACATTAATATGATAAATTTAAGATAAACGGGTAGATTTATTGGCTACACTAGATAAGATGCAGGTTTTGTTGTTTGTTCACTGTTAATTTAATTCGAAAGGGATTCCTAGAAATTCGGCCATGAAACTGGGTGGTTTCTTCCCTAATTTTTAATAAAATTATATTTGACTAAGCAGATTTATAATGTAATTATAACAATAATGAGAACGTGGTGGTTGATAAAGTCTTAATATCTTTTATTTGGTACTTAGAGGTCCTAGGTTCGAATCCTATCTTCGCTGGAATTTTCTATAAATAACTTTACTGGATCATTTTCCCTACGTTTAAGCATATTTCCAAGCATTTATATTTGTATTAGCAGGTAGCATAAAATGGTTAGAGTAAAATTTTCTAAAAGTGTATAATTTAAAAGGCTAATAACATTTTTCAACATTTCGTCAATATAAATTGAACATATTGGAAGAAAATTGATGGGCACTGTATAGAATAACATGATGGACTTTATATTGTGTTTGATCTAATTTAATGTAAATTTAATTCAAAGGGGATTCAAGTAAAGCTCGGCCAAGGAACTAAACGGTTTCGTCCTGATTTTTAATATACACTATTGGATTAAGTAGATTAGATAGGGCGTTAAGGTCGTCAAATAGCAGATAATCAGTTAATTTTAGAATTAATTAAGGTTTTCAGTTGAGATAAAAAAGTCAATGGCACGAGCGGGATTCGAACCCACGATCTTCCGCTTAATACGCCGCTGCTCTACCACTTGAGCTATCGTGACTCGGACACCAACCTCCCATCTCAACCACACCTTTCGAATTTTCCCTCCTTTTTGCCATTTTTCAATGGTCAATTGGACCACGAAACTAGTGAAGTTAATTTTAGATTGTGATTTTTTTTTTTAGAATCTTACGATTTTTCATTAAGGCAATCTGAAATAAATTAAGAAAGCGAACTCCAAATAGTATTTTGAGACAGACACACCCTGAAAATCTAATTTATCTTTAAAATAAAGACAATCATACACATAGGAAAAATTCTGGAGGAAAAAATACTGACTATAACAGCAAGTTTTGCTTTTTCCATATTGTTCGTACAAAGAATCCCTAGCTATTCAATTTGTTTTTTTAAATCGTTCCTACGGGAAGTGAATAGCAAAAGGTGAACGTTTTCCGCGCTCGTTATGAATAATTGCGTAGCTAGTTTCGTTGGACAATGATTAAAAACGGAAGCGGTAGGGAAGTGGAATGGACGGGAAAGGCGGATGACTGTCGTCCATCCAGTTTTATCAAACATGTTCAAAAAAATCCAAGTTGAATGAAATAATTTTTGGCCAAATCCGCCATCGTGTCATTGAATTTACAGTCGAATTAAAAATATTCTATTCGAAACGTAAAAACAATATAAAATCGGATGATTCATTTTTATACAAAGATTTTCAGTTAGGTTATGACGAATTAATGAATTACAAGGTCACATGGCTGGTTTGCTTGTATGTGCATTTCTATTTGTACATGTATGCAATGTATCCAACGAATGTATGAACGAATTTTAGTGTGTTTTTCTCTACGAGTATGTTTAAGTACTTTCGCTGTCTTGTATTTATATGTGCGACTTTTATGCCTGTGTTTTGTGACTTTTTGGTGTTTGTGTATTTGCGTGTGTCTGTTTAAAAATGCATGACATTATTATGTCATCTATGACAGTTCCAACAGATTATCACATTTTCTTTACTTCTCTGTCCTGCCTGTTCTTCAGATTCGGATTTCTATATATAGACTTTATCCCTCTGCACGTGGTTTTTTTAACATAAATTTTCCCCCACAAATTATTATGGAATTTCTCATAACTCTTTGTATATAAAAATGATTAGTTGTTGTAAATACTAGGAAACCATAGTGAAACATCACTTTCTCTTAATTCTAAAATTATTGTATATCTTTCAATTAATTAACCATTTTATGTAAGGTTTTGGTTGAAATGAAAAAGTTAGTGTCACGAGCGGGATTCGAACTCACGACCTTCGGCCCAATAAGCCGCTGCTATAACCACTTGACCAAGGTTAGAGTAGCGGCGCATTGAGCCGTCGTGAGTTCGAATCCCGCTCGTGATACTAACTTTTTCTTTTCAACCAAAACCTTACATAAAAAGATTAATAATTGAAATAAATAATTTGCTCAATGAGACCACTAAATACTATTACTAGAGTATTGTATATTATATTGCACAAGTACAAATAAAAATTTATTCTATTCTGTTCTTCAGATTAATTAATTTGTTAATTAATTAGTTATTAATGTTTGATCAGTTTACGGATAATCTGACATAAATGAACTTAAACGAAAATCATCACCCATGGGCATCCCGATGACAGGGATTTTCCGTAAGCAGTGGATTCGAGAAGGCGCAATTAAGTTCAACTGGCATATGAGTCGTTGGGAAATTAAAAAAGTCATTTAAGTAGTTACTTAATCTTTCCGGACATTTCTTCGTATACATGTTAAAACACTTAAAAGTGATTAGCAAAATAGCAGATGAGATCTTGCATAAAAAATTCAAACCGTGTGAACCAAAGGGTCGACAATAGGATGATATCAACAGTTACAAGGTGATTCGCAGGCCTATTTCAACGTTATCTTTTCCTATCCAACTTCCTTAGTTGAAAATCTTTGAAAATAAAGTAAATTTTTTTACACAAACTTACACCTGTTTGTTGAGTCGGTCTTAAGGTCTTCACCAGCAGGCTTCCCCTTGGGGCCTTCTTCGGCGAAGGCGGCAGCGAAGAGCAACGCAAAAGCGAAAATCTGTGGGAAAAAAAAATCCAAACGGAATTATGAAAATTAATTGGGACGAATGACCCCAGGTAATTGACATACAACGCGAAGCGCGGAAAGAGCGAAGGACGCGGTAGAAAAATTAAAGACCTATCACTGTCGGTGATCTGGACAAAACGAGCAACGACCTCGTTTTTCGACGATAATATCTCGTTGGGACTTGATTTACGGTTATTATAATTTGCCGGATTTTCTCGTCAATTCAAATTGAAAACATATCGGTTCGAGTGGGGCCTATAATTTAAAAAAATGAGAAATATTGAGGATCTCATCCTGAACCTGAAAATCTATGTTCTATTTCTATATAGGATCTGACTATTCTTACCATCAAAATTAAAATTGTATTTTGATCAATATTCATCAGAATGCCTGTATAACACTAAATCCATCCCTAATCATAAAAAAGAAAGTTTTTCTTTTTAAATTGCTTTATAAGGAATTACCTTCGTAAAAAGTTACGGGTTCCTGAATTAATCTTTGTTGTTTTTTTCACTTGTTAAAATATCCCAAAGGATAATCGTTCTGTTCTTCTCTGAAGAACAGGATCATCATAAAACGTGTGAAAAAACATGATTTTCATTATTGACTTTATTGACAGAAAAACTGCCTATGATTAAGACGACTTATTACAATTAATCACCAGTTTAAAAAAAATTTAAATTGCTTATTGGTTTTGGGAAATTTGCTGAATAAAATATTAGAAAACCATTTGAAATTGAATCGGGCAATACAGAACATTATTATATATACGTATGATGGGATTAACTAAATAAAGAATAACATAATTTTATGTTGATAAAGTAGGATAACATGATTTTCATTACTGACTTTATTGACTGAAAACTGCCTACGATTAAGACAACTTACAATTAAACACAACTTTAAAAAAATTAAATTGCTTATTGATTTTTGGGAAATTTGCTGTATAAAACATTAGAAAACCATTTGAATTTGAATCGGGCGATAGAGAACATTATTACGTATAATGGGTTTAACTATACAAAGAAAAACATACTTTTATAGTAAGTTTATGGTATAATAAAGTAGGTTAAAAAATATTACACATTCATTTTATCCACCAGTTAAAACCCTTAAATATGAATTTTTATAGAAACAAATAAATGAATGAATAAAAATAATTAAATGTACAAAGAGTCCTGGGTGATTTTGGGGTTGTACCCTGGGGCAAGATTTTTCTAAATGTTTTGTTTTCCATGTTCCAGATAATTCATAATTCCTATGGGTTTTATCAAAATTCAACTTTATTACAACCGTTAAAAAGTTCAATTCCTCGTCTTTCAGGGTTTTACAGCAATACGTAGATTTTACGTAATTATAAGTTTGAAAAATAAAGATGAAATCAATTTCTGGAAAGGTTTATTTTATATCTCCAATTCTCATTTATTTACTGAAGCTAAAATTATACCATTACGTGTAGTTTGGAGGTCGTACAATCCTGTAAAGTTTCCTGCAGACCAGTGAAGTGTATCAAACACCATTTTTGTGATTCTCAGAAAAATCTGAGACATTTGGAATGTGAAAAATTTGAGAGAATAAATTTATTTGTTGATTCCTCTCTCTCACTCTCTCTCTCTCTCTCTCTCTCTCTCTCTCTCTCTCTCTCTCTCTCAAAATATATATATGAATATATTTAAGCATATTTAACGGTGTAAAAAACTACTACCAACGCTAAAAAATATATTTTTTTCACGTACTTTTTCCATCGCTGGGTTGATTTGCATTGACTATTTTCGTGTTTTGCCAAATATTGGGTTGTCCGGAAAATAATGCAGGATTTTGGTATTAAACAAAAAAAAAGAAACTAGTTACTTTAAAGCAATGTTCTTTAATCAAAATAATTTCCCATACTCTCAATACATTTCTCCCAACGTGTTGGTAACTTATTAATTCCGTCTGAGTAGAATTCAGAATTTTTAGAATTGATAAAGTCAATAAATGCATTTTCCAGTTCCGTTTGATTTTTGAATATTATGTGTTGTAAGTAGTGGTCCAGGTGTCTAAAAAAATGGTAGTCAGTAGGCGAGAGGTCCGGAGAGTAGGGTGGGTGAGGCAAAGTTTCATAGCCAAGCTCCAATAATTTTTGTGACGTTACACGTGACACATGTGGTCGAGCGTTGTCATGCAACAAAATGGGCCCTTTCCGATTGACCAAAGAGGGCTTCATTACTGCCAATTTCTGATGCATGGTATTAATTTGGTTACAGTATGATTCAGTATTGATGGTTTCGCCAGGATTTAAGAAGCTGTAGTGTATTAAACCAAATGAAGCCCACCATACCGTAACCATTACCTTTTTTTGATGAGTTGGGGGCTTTGGAAAATGTATTGGAGCTTCTCCTTTGTCGAGCCACTGTCCAGAACGTCTAGTGTTATCGTAGAGAATCCACTTTTCGTCACATGTAACAATTCTGGCCAGAAATGGGTCATTTTTGTTTCGACAAAGAAGTGATGCACAAACATCAAAGCGCTGATTTTTTTGGCGATCGTTTAATGAGTGTGGAACCCAATTTTCGAGTTTTTTCACTTTTCCAATCGCCTTGAGGTGGTCAGCGACGGTCGTTTTACTGACTTTGAGTTGCTCTGCAAGTTCTCGAACAGTTGTTTTGGGGTTTTCTTCCTCTACTGATCGCAGAACATCATCATTAAGAGAGGAAGGCCTTCCACGACCTTCTTCATCTTCAAGGCTGAAATCTCCCTCCCGAAATTTTTTAAACCACCTTTGCACAGTGCACTCATTAACACAACCCTCGCCCCAGACTTGGTTAATGTTTCTAGCCGTTTGGGCTCCGCTTCGGCCGAGTTTAAACTCGTAAAAGAAAATCGTACGAAATTCTCGCTTTGACATTATAAGGATGACTGAATTATTTCCAAGTAGCGGAATGCTACAGAGGTAAACAAACAATATCATTTGGAAGAGGATTAATAAGTGTTGACATTCATACAAATGAGTAATCCTGTAAACGTAAACAGAATATTTTATATAGATTTTTTTTAATGAAAACTTAAAATCCTGCATTATTTTCCGGACAACCCAATACATGTGCCAATTTTTTTTTAGTTAGGAACAAAGTCAAAATTCGTTTTCTGCACCAGATACTTGAACTTGAATTTTGAATGAATTTGAATACTTGAACACAATTTTTTGGTAAATTGTTCTTAAAATTAATGTTTCCATTGCTTTAGTTACAAATGAGTACGATTTTTTGTAGAAAGCCACAAAATGGCCATAACTTCAAATCCACCCACAAGAATCATAGAAAATTAGAATTGGAGATATAAAATAAAAAGTTTGATTTTTGGGTTTTTGTTGATTTTATCCTTATTTGGCTCACTTATAATGACAAAATCTAGTAGCCGAAAAGGGCGTGGAAACAACAATTACTCAGCGAGACTTGGCGGACGGTCGAAACGCGTTCTCTATTTCAAATATTCAAAGATTTATGACGCATTCATGGAGTTATTAAATAAGAACAACATAAAATGGATTTTTTGTTAAAAATCTGCCTTGGGTTTAAATATATTTTCTATACGTTGCTTGGTCACAATATAATTATGGTTTTATTTCAATAGATAAGAATTTGTTCGCCTGTACTTGTTTGTATTTTTTTGCAAAGAATGTTAAAACATTTTTTTTAGCAAGAAACAAAATTGACATGCGTTTAAAACAAATCGGTTCTGTTTCTGATGGATGGATTACTCAGCGAGACTTGGCGGACGAAACGGGTTCACCATTTCAGATATTTAGAGATTTATGACGCATTCATGGATTTATTAAATAAAGACAATATAAAATGGATTTTATGTTAAAAATCTTCTTTAAATAAATCGGTTCTGTTTCTAATGGTTGGATTCAGGGTCCTAATGGTACGCGGGTTACCTGTACCTGTCCGTCAGTAGCTTAAAGCTGAGTGTAGCTTGGACCAGACGATATTAGCCGAAACTAACGAAAGGTGTCGAATACAAGTGAGTGTCTCGAAGTCTGAAGTTGGTGCAGTAACCTGATCAGACATGACAAATGTTTCTGGAGCGGAAGGAAGGGTCATTTGACGATTTCAAGTTTTAAGAAAGGGAAAGCTTCTCCAGAAGGTTCAAGGTTGAAGAATGTTGCTTTTTTTGTGGCTCTATAGGGCTTATTGCTTCATGATGCCCAAATAACGCTAATGAGGATTCAATAAATGAGTAAATGGGGTCACCTTGTGTTTGTGCGGCTGGATCTCCATCGTGGGTAGCGCAACTACCGACAATCACAGTTAGAGTGTTTATGTGTTAATGCCTTGTTAGATACAGGTTGTTCCAGATCAATTGTTTTCAAGCATGCCCAGGTTGTGCACAAAGAACACAAAGGGTGAACATGATGTCTGCGATGCTTCTTACAACACACAAGTCAGGATTCGTGGCGTATGTACTGCTTTTGACTGTTCAGTTGCTGCCGAAGTAGAAGATCCTGTTAGGACGTAGAAGACCAATGATGGGAGTTCATATTAGTTCATAAAAATGGTGGGTGAGGTGGAATTGGCAGGAAGGAAAAACCTGTGTTGAAGAGAAATGTGGTTCAATACAGCTTTTCATTCGAAGGTCAGACTGCCTCCGATCGTGAAGTAGAAGAATGGATAGAACTTGGATGGCTTCAGCCTTTTGAATTAGAACATGAAGGTTCTAATGGCAATTATTCACCCAAACAAGGACAAAGTCAAGCCAGTGACTGTAGAGAATTGAACCAGTATCTCCAGACGTATAAATGAGAGTGATATTTGTCGTGAAAAGTTAAGAAGTGGAGGCGCATGGGAGAAAATGTACGATGTATAGATCTACGCAAATTTTACCTTCAAATCTATAGGTGTGAAAACTGTGAAAATTTCAGGTTGTAAAATTTAAACAGAAAGCATATATTTTTGGCAAGGCTTGGATTTGGTTTAAAGGTTCCCTAAAAATTATGTCAGCTATCGTGAATAAAGTGATGTCAGTAGATAAAATAGAGCTGGTAACAATTACATGGATGATACCGTAAAAGGGCCAATTGTGTCATATGACCGTATATGATGTTGGGTCAATATGGATTGAGCTCAAAGCTGGGGAGTCTCATTTGTATTAGAATTTTCTGGCTTGGAATTTCTCAGCAAGCGAAAAGATATTGGACAAGAAACAATAAGTTTATGTTGGAATTCGTCCTCAACTATTTGCCCACAGAACAGTTGGCAATACCACTATCGGATGTACGTTCACCAGACACATTGATGTTGATATTATGCTCTATATCTTATACTGTCTGAAAAGTATTATTCATTATTATCGTCTTTACTTTATTATAAATGTTTTCTTCTTAAAATGTTTTTCGTTAATTAAAACCCAAAGAAGATTTTTAACATAAAATCCATTTTATATTGTCTTTATTTAATAAATCCATGAATGCGTCATAAATCTCTAAATATCTGAAATGGTGAACCCGTTTCGTCCGCCAAGTCTCGCTGAGTAATCCATCCATCAGAAACAGAACCGATTTGTTTAAAACGCATATCAATTTAGTTTCTTGCTAAAAAAATATTTTAACCTTCTTTGCAAAAATACAAACAAGTACAAGGGAACAAATTCTTATCTATTGAAATAAAATATATAATTATTTTGTGAACAAGAAATGTAAAAAGTAGTTAGAAAATATATTAAAACCCAAAGCAAATTTTTAACATAAAATCCATTTTATGTTGTTCTTATTTAATAACTCCATGAATGCGTCATAAATCTTTGAATATTTGAAATAGAGAACGCGTTTCGACCGTCCGCCAAGTCTCGCTGAGTAATCCATCCATCAGAAACAGAACCGATTTGTTTTAAACGCATGTCAATTTAGTTTCTTGCTAGAAAAATATTTTAACCTTCTTTGCAAAAATACAAACAAATACAAGGGAACAAATTCTTATCTATTGAAATAAAATATATAATTATTTTGTGAACAAGAAATATAAAAAGTAGTTAGAAAATATATTTAAACCCAAACCAGATTTTAAACATAAAATCCATTTTATGTTGTTCTTATTTAATAACTCCATGAATGCGTCATAAATCTTTGAATATTTTAAATGGAGAACGCGTCCGCCAAGTCTCGCTGAGTAATTGTTTCTATCCCCTTTTCGGCTACAAGATTTTATGTCATTATAAATGAGACAAATGACAAAAACTCAAGAGTCAAACGTCAACGTTTTATTTTATATCTACAATTCTAATTTTATATGTTTCCGGTAGATCGGTGGAGTGGTTTGAAGTTATGGCCATTTGGAATTGAAGAAATGGAAACATTAATCTAAGAAAAATATATTTTTTTTTTTTCAAAAAATTGTATTCAAGGATTTTTAGTGGTTTGTGGTTTTATTCGGATGTTTTGATGATGCTGATCTTCAGGGAAGGTCAGAACGATTACTTTTTAGGATATTTCAACAAAATTCCCAACAACCAAGATTTCCTCCTTTTTTGGGGGGAAATTATTTACAAAGATTAATTTGCGAACCCGTAAATTTGTCTTAATTCAGTTCTTTCATAAAGCAATTTAAAAGGAAAATTTTTCTCTTTTCATGGAGAAAGAATGAAATTTGTCACATTTAGTGTTACACAGACATTGTGATGAATTTTTCATTTCATGAAATTTTTCATCTGAACCAAGACCTTTCACAAAAAGAATAATTAATTGAAATGAGTAATTTGGCCAATTAGACCACTAAACAAAATTGGATTCTGATGAATATTGATCTTAGGGAATTTTTCTTTATTTTAACCTTATCTTTCTTACTTATAATAATATAAAAACGTGAAGAGTGTTTTATATTAACTCAAAGAAAAAAAATACAGCTTTCCAACGGTTTTAAAACATAGAAATTGGGTAAAATCAAGAGATGTTATGAATTTTTAACTAGAAAAGCGAACATTTGCGAGAAAAAAATTACCCCCCAACGAATAAACACCAAAAATTGTGTATTTTTTGCGGTAAAAATTCATATTTAAAAGCATTATAAAGTGCTTAAAACTCGGTATTTTTCAAAATTTATTTTTTTGGTCTACTTTACGAAGTTTTCATTCGTTTTTATGACTTTCTATGTATGTAATCTCCTTTAATACAATCCTGTATATAATTTTCTTAACCTAGATAAAATAATAATCTCGAAATGCATGCATAACAAAGACAGAAAACAGTAGTTTAAAAAATTCTATAAATTATTCTGGACTCCTGGGACACATTGGCATGTACGCATATTCGTCTAATATTTTTGACCTAGATATCCAAAAATTTATTGAAATTGGTGAGGAAAATGCTTGATACAATATCAAAGTTTAAAAAATATCGATTAGTTCATCAAGGTTCCAACTACGAGTTTAAAATGACAGCTGTATAATTGAAAAATAGATTAATATGACATTGTTGTTTTTTTCTTTAAAGACAGATGGGAAACTTTCTAATTTTAAATTTAATTATTTTTATTTCATAAGATTTTAACATATAACATTTTGATGAATTTTTTTTCTGATATTCACATTTAATACACGTTTACAGTGAAGATAAATCAAGTTAACTCTGTAAAATAAATAAAAATATATAAAATGACGTTTTTTGTTTATGACTACAAATGAATTTAAAAGAAAGATGTGCTCTCTGAACTGTCATTGTCTATCCTCCAGTTCTGCAAGTTGTGTAAGTCGGTTATTTTGCATTTCGCAAGTCCACTGATTTGAAAATTTTTATGGGTCCTCGAGGACGAAATTGCCCACACGTTTCAACATCTCGCATGCGACTTACCTTTGTTCCTCTCATGTTTGCGATAGTTGACATACTGCTAATGAGCCGGTGGCCGGCTTACGTTTAAATACTCGGGCCCGCCTCCCTCTCCTCGCCGTCCCTTATCCTCCGAATTTACCATTAAAAGGTCTTCCAGTGGAACTTGAGGGCCAGGGGTGTTCTCGATTTTTCTCAAGCACGTGGGACGATCTGGGAAGGAGGTCACGTCCGAAAGGAAAGAGACGTAATAGAAGAATTTTGTTTTCCATCTGAGCCGAGTGTGTTCATGATTGAAATGGAAATGGAAATAATGAATTGGCATATCAAACCGACGATAAACAGAGATCATCCCAGGTCTGCGTAATTTTTGAGTCGATGCGAGTAGTTGCATTCGTAATTTGTAAACAGGAGGAAAAACACCTGAGCCACTTCGATAATGATTGACTATTGATATGCCAAGAATTATCCCAAAAAAGTTTTCACTATTTGATGCATATTTTGCGAATGATTGTAGATACTTTGTTAAAATAGTTCCGGAATTGTCTATTACAAATCTTCTTGTCAGAAACACAATCTTCGCTTAATATCTGCGTGGTATTTATTCTTAATGAATCCAGGAATTATAGAGAAAACATCATAAAATAATATAAATTACTCTCTTGGCTGTTATTACAAAAATAAGATAACGAAAGAAAACTCCAAGAGCCGGAAAGGGAATCGAACCTAGGATCAAACTGGCCAAATGCCAGATTAAATTACCCATTAAAAAATAAAATATAAATGTGATAATGTTAATAATTAATTGGCAGTACGTTATTTCACACTTTATTTATCTAGTTTTTCTGTTTTTCTCGCTTCTTCTGTGAATTACCACAGTGTATTGTGTGACAGACAGATATGTTTATAAAGGAAATAGCAAAAATAAACGGACCGGAAAGAAATTTTGGCAGACAACTCCAAAATGACGTTATAAAAGTAAAGAAACGATAAATATTTTTTTTATTTGTGTACCACTCATTGAGAGGAATTTTGAAATACTCTCGCTCACTCTTTCTCTCCCCTTCTCATTCACACATTCATATTCATTCATTCTTTATATTTCTCTCTCTCTCTCTCTCTCTCTCTCTCTCTCTCTCTCTCTCTCTCTCTTTCTCTCTCTTTTTCTCTCTTTTTCACTTCATATATTAACCACTCGTTCATTCACAATCATTCTTTTTATTTATCCATTTCTCTCTTTCTTCATCTCTCTTTCTCTCTTTCATTCTTTCTTTCTCTTTCTCTCTCCCTCCTTTTCTCTATATCTCTTCCACTCTCATTTACTCTTTCTCTTTCTCTGTTTGCCTCGTTGTCTTCACAATTGTTTTCATTGTATATGAATCTCTCTGTCTCTCTCTCTCCCCCTCTCCCCCTATCTATCTATCTATCTTTCTTTCTCTCTTTCTCTGTCCCCAAACACCACACACAAAAATTCTTTCACCATCTCGTACTCTACAGCTTTTTGTCTTTATTTTCTCTCTCTCACCATCTCTCTTCTATCCATTTATTTATCTCATTCTTTCTCCTTCGTTCCTTCTTTCTCTCTCTCTATACATCTACCTTTATCTCCAATCCATCTATTTATATTATACTCCCTCCTTCGTTCACTCTCTTTCTCCCCCCTCTCTCACCATCTCTTCTACCTATCTATTTATTTCATTCTCTCTCCTTCGTTCTCTGTATCTTTCTCTCTTTTGTCCATCTATCTATCTCACTCGCTCTTGCTCTCTTTCGTTTTTCTCTTTCCCGCTCGCTCTCTCGTTTTCTATTTTATTTGTCTATGTACGTATTCTTTCTCCTTCTTTCTCTCCACACACTCTCACTCCCTCTCTTTCTTCTTAACTTTTTGCTCTCTTTCTCTCTCTCTTTCTCATTCATACATTCTTGTTCATTCTCCCTATTTCTCTCTCACTCTCTCTCTCTTCACGCTCTATTTCTCCATCTCTCTTTCTATCCCTGTGTCCCACTCGCACTTTTCTCTCTCACTCACACTTTCACTCTCGCCCTTCTTACTCATTCCTACTCACTAACTCACTCCCCCTCTATTTTTTCTCATTCCCAATATTTTCCCCTCACACTCACACTCAGTCTTCATATTTGTAATATTATGTACATATGTCACATCACACATACACATTCCATTCTCTAACTTACTCACGCACGCCCATATTTGACCAAGAATTCATTGAGAAGAGTTCCGCCTGAATTTACTAATTATTTCGCGCACACTTCGACCCACTCATGCACGCATAATTTAATTGTACTGTCTAGTCAAAACAGACAAAGTAAGTAATAATTTTAAGTAAAATAATTTTATAAGAAGCGGTTAATTTCCATTATTCACCTGTTTATTCAAAGGGAAATGAAAGTTGTCATAGTAGTTTAATTAGTGGAATTTAACAGTACACTAGAAAACCCTAATTGATAAAATTGGATTTATATAATAGTCTGTATTGCCAATGTGCAGTATGATTATAATAATTTTTGTATTGTGGATAAACACGTTAACTACTTTACTATCCTAAAATTTTGTTATAGTGCGCAAGAGAAACTTTTGACAGGATGAACTAACGTTTTAAAATGCTATTATTTAGATCACGGTCCGAATAAACTGTATTACGTTGATCTTGCAAAAATTATTAAATAGCAAATTCGACAAGCAAGTCCGACACAACCGTATGCAACGCGATTGTTCATTAATAAGGAATTTATGCTGTAATTGCGGAAATTTGTTTCATAACCAAAAAAATCATTGTCTTTTACGGTATGTTTTTATTCAAAAACGCGATTCATTCTAAAAATAAATTTGGCAATCACAGATATTTTGCTTTTTCTTCAAAAAAACAACTTAATCCCTATTGTTAATTATTCGTCCTGTTTGTCTCCTTCTCCGACCAATCCGATTGAACCATTGTCCTTCCTTCAAATCGAAAATGCTTGTTTGAAAAGTGAAACTGTTTGTTGAAGCCAAACTGTCTTATCTTTTGTTTTCCGTCCGACATCGTCAGTGATGAAACAACCGGCCCGACCCTCTATTTGCCCATCCATTTGAATTTACATTTTAAAGGAAATACCTATTTTTTCAGCCTGCGTCGCCAGAAGGCATTGTCGTATTCAGGTTGTAATAGCAATGTCGATACATCGTGAAAATAAATTTTTGCATTTTGGAAAACTAGATTCAAATACCATATTTCAAAGATCAAAACATGTCAATATTTACAAAAGCCCTTTGGCGCACGTTTTACAAAAACTATGCAATTTTAGTTACTCGCAAGGCACCACTTGAGTCGTGGAAAAATATAAAATGTAGAATAATTTTTTTTAAATTCTCAGATTTGCATAAACCCAGTTTTGTTGTAAACGTAAGAATAATATTTTGAATTATTTCTTTCTTCCTCCTGTTTATCCCCTAAACGAGCAAGATTAGACGGGCAAAACTATATTTTTTTTTTTACCAATGAGTAAGGTTTGGTTGACAACACAAAAAAGTAAAGTAAAAAAGAAGCAAAACTGGACAAAGGATTAATCAGAAATCAAGTATATTATTTTAGTATCAGTATTATTTTTACATATATATTTAGTAGTCATTGACCATATTAATTATACTTTTTTACTTTTTTAAGGTACTAAGGTCTTGATTACAATGAAAAAGTTAGTGTCACAAGGATTCGAACCCACGACCTTCGGCTAAGCCCCTAGCTGCGAACCCTCGTAAAAAACTAATTCATTTCTGCGAACTTCAAGCTTCTCCTCAAAACTTTATTAAAGGGAGGAAATACAATATTGAGATATTCCTAATACACCATTGGCCTTCCCATATAAAACATTCTTACTAATAAATACATTCACTCACAGTATTCACAAAAGGGAACACAAAACGATATATATATANATATATCAGTACTAGTTAGAATAAAACAGTACTTTTTCGAACAAAAATCGGAACATGGGGCCCGAAAATTCGCAGTCGTGCTCAAGCACAATTCTCAGATCCAATGACATTCCTAAACGCTCTCTATATAGAGCCAAGAAATGACACTGTGCGTTTAGGTGGGATACATCGAAAATTCTCTACATACTGGACACACTGGCTTTGAACCGGTTTACAGAATCGAACCCATGACTTACAAAATCCGTCCTAAATACCTTCCTATTTACACATCCTTCTCCAATTTCTGGTAGAATGATATCCTTCCAATCACCCTTTACTCATATTACATAACTAACATGTCTGAAGGTTCGGGTACTAAATATTTCACTAATTTTCCCTCTCACATAAAACATTCTCGCTAATAAATACGTTCGCTCTCAATATACACAAAAGGGAACACAAAACAATATATCGATTTCTCCCTACTTACTTAAACACTCAATATTCTACTTTCTACCCTTTCACACACTAATAAATACATTCAGTGTCAAAATACAAAACTATCAGGTAATCTGTACAATAAAACAGTCCAATCTCCAAAAAGTCTCCAAAAATCGCAACAAAGATTCGCCGTCGTGCTATATCACAATTCCCTTGTCAGATGACATTCCAACACGCTCTCTATATAGATCCAAGGAATGGCTCTATTCAAATAAGTGGGACACATCGACATACACATGTTAGACCTACACGCGGGCTTTGGCCTAAAAGTCAAACCTGAAACAATATACCATTTGGGTTCAGAAATGTCAAGCCTGTGCCATAAAATAAACAAATGTGCAATTTATTATTGTTATGTTTATTATTCCCCTTCGTCTCGAATCACCCCTAGTATAGACACCATATAACACATTTTTAAATATTGAACTGTTTATCAATTCATCAATCAATAAATGTAAACAAAGGGTTTCAAATATGTTTTTAAAAGGTTCCAAATTATTGTTCGATTTTTCAAGTGTCGTTCAGTTTTTCTGATCATCTTAAGTGTTTTTCGTCCAAGTGAATAAGGATGGATGTCGATTGAAAACTGTCTACTTTGAAGGCAAAAATCATGGGATTTAATTATATACACTGTTTTGGATCAATTATTTTATAAACATTGACCAAAGACGGTTAGTTTTTGCGAACTGACGCGTACCCATTCACTCTTAAACACCTCATTGCGTTATTGCAAATTTGATCCAAATGAACTTTCACATGATTGACCTTCGAGCTTTCCGCGCTGCCCACACATTAACTATGAGCCAATCTTTTTTCGCTCGGGTCGTTCGCCGTTTTTCAATTTATTAGAAAGTAAAATAAAATGTGGAATTTTTAAATTCTGTTATTATAATTAAGCTTTTAACGCTGAATGTACAACTTAGGATTATACACGGAAGAATGGAGAAAGAGAAGGTGAGGCGGAAGGACACTATCCTAATATGTACCGAGATGGCTCGACCGTCGACCTTGTAGACAAATTTGACGAAAACAGTTTCTTCTGACCCATATTAAATTATGAACGTGCTATTTATTTTGATTGTATCTTCTTACATCATGTGCATGATTGCAAATATTTTAATTGTACATATTACTAAGCGAATCGACATACCACGCTTCATTGCACCGTTATTTATATTGATTTTAACTTTACAACAATGAAAAGCCCAGAAGTACTTACTTTTCTACTTACTAGTACTTACGTTTTTAGAAAATTGAAGCTTTTCGGACGTTTCCTTCCATCAGGATGCTCCCAAAACCTAGGAAACCAAATCACCATCCTAGCTTCTATCGACCCATCCGTCTTTTGTCCATTATCGGCAAAATACTCCTATTGATCCGCTTATCCAAGGAAAATTCCTACAAACACAATTCCCCATCATCAATTCGGCTTTCAACTGTACAACAAGCACATCGCATAATCGACGTTATTTCCACATCCCTTGACCTAAACCAGTATTGCCGGCCCCGGATGTGCTCTTGGATATAGAACAGCCTTTGACCGAGTATGGCATTCTGGGCTGCTGTGGAAGCTCAAGTACATCCTATTACCTTATCCTAAAATCCTATCTTAACCGTTAATTACAAGTATCCCACATAAATTCATTGTCTCCTTTCCATCCTATTCTAGCAGGTGTCCCACAAGGCAGCGTGCTCGCTCCTTTCCTTTACTCAATTTATATCTCCGACCTACCTACGCAACCTAACACTAGCACCTTCACCTTTGCAATCTTCAAAATCACCTAACCACTAGAATGCTGGCTCCTTCAGTGGAAAATCAAAATTAACGAAACCGAATGAACAAACATAATATTTACCCTAAACAAGAAATACCACCAGTATACCTCAACAACGTTCCCATCCCAATTGCGAACGATGTACGATATCTCGGACTCTACCTGGACAAACGACTGACGTAGAACCCCCACACATGACTGAAGCGCACAAACTGTAACATACGATTTTTCATGCTTAAACGACTACTCGACAGACGATCAAAACTTTCACTAACAAACAAAAGAAAACATTACATTGCCCTCCTGCTCCCCATTTGGACATACGGACTTGAACTTTACGGGACTGCTAAGCGTTCCAACCTCAATAGAATCCAACGCCTTCAATCCAAAATCCTCAGAACAATAGTCAACACCCATTTCTATGTATCCATTCACACCATCCATACCGACCTAAACGTCCCTCTTGTTACCGAGCTAGCCCAATCCCGTTACAAAACGTTCCATTCCAAACTACCCCATCCGAACCCTTTCGTCAAAAACCTGGTGTCGCTTGTCTCCAACATTCATACTTGTTTTAGATATCTGACTAGATATTTTTGTTGATATCCGGAAGGATTCTTACTTAATCTTTGGCGAAGGTGACATGTTGATCTACCAAACAGGCAGACCAGGTAGGGTATAGACACACAGCTAACGACGATCTACAAATCGATTTCTCACAAAAATTGAAAGAGAAATTCCCAACAATTCTAGTCCAACTCAACATTTCTCGTTTTTGATTCGTATAAATCAATGAAAACATACTTGCAGAACTGAACTGAAAAACCTCTTTGTAAACCAACTGCAACAGACGACAAAGTAAGTCTAACTGCTGAGAAATCCAAGCAGGAACTACAAGCAATAAATAGACAACTAGACCCAGCAAGTAGAAGACATAAGGAAAGTAAAACGACCAATCTACACAAAATAAGGCATCAGAACTCATTCTATTTTCTGTTTCTATTTACTCATTCTATTTGACTAATTTTTGGGAGCGTAGGTAGGCGCACCGTTGGAGTTGACACGGCGTTCATCACTGTAGGGGGTAGGAAAGGTCCCGGGTTCGAACCCAGCGGCCCAGCATGCAAAAACACCGAGGGTTGATATGACCTTTGTTCTTGCGAACCCTCGTAAAATATTTTAAAAAACACATTCTATTCTGAGAAACCTTCTACTCAAAATTTTATCAAAGGGAGAAAATACAATATAGAAATACAACTAAAGCAACATTAATCTACTACACAAAATCGGCTGATATCATAAATCAGTCAGACACGAAGAAAGTACAGAAAGCAAGAGCTCACCTTACACAAAACGATCACAAAAAAACAGCATTACAGACAAGCGTAAAATTGCTCGATGGTGTACGAATGGCCAATACGAAGTATTCTTTTATCTCGGCTTTCAAGAAACAACTTATGAAGTCTTAACTTTATTAAGATCAACAAAAGCTCAAATTATTTGCACTATTAAAACACTGCTCAAATCTGAAAATTGAAATATTTTCAAAATGGAAAAGAAAAAGAACCGATGATCACGACCAACTGGAACTAGCCAAAACAACCAGACTTAGGCCCTACTCGCACGAGGAGACTCAAGTCCTGAAGGACTGAGATACATCCTGGGCGACCTAGAGACCCGTCATGAGTATGTAGGCGGTGTAGTTACTCCCTGTGATAGGTCTGATGATGACCATCGTAGTCTAGATTGCTTCACCGATGGCTCACTCATTAAGGATAAGGGAAGTGGTGCTGGAATACACATACCTAAATTAGGGATCAGCATCTCCTATCATCTTGGTAATAACACCTCGGTCTTTCAGGCAGAGGTCTGGGCCATTAATGTTTGCTGTAGAACACTGATGGATAACAATATTAAGGGAAAAGATATTAGAATTTTTTCCGACAGTCAGGCCAGTCTGAAATCACTACAAAAAGAGTTATCAACATCTAGGCTGGTAGAGGAAACCGTTGAACTCATTAATAGGATTACTACCAGGTATGAGAATAAGGTAACCCTCATATGGATACCTGCTCATAAGGGGCACCATGGCAATGAGGAGGCGGACAGCCTGGCCAAGGAAGGATCAAATACTGCGTTTGTCGGACCACAACCGGTATTACCCCACTTTTAAGCACAGCAAAAGAGAGTATAGGTAGCTGGAGCATGAAACAATTCCTTAAAGAATGGAATATGTCCCCCGGATGCAGGCAATCGAAGGAGTTTCTGAAGGAAATCAAACCTAAAGAAACGAAATGGTTGTTCTCTCACTCTAGGAGGGGAATTAGGAGGCTGATAGGTATCCTAACGGGCCATTGCCCCTTGAGAAGACATCTCTTCATAATGGGTACTCTACCAGACCCTTTTTGCCGCTTCTGCGAAACAAAGGAAGAAACGGCTCGACACTACCTTGCAGAATGCGATAGGTATGCTAGGGAAAGATTTGATACTTTCGAAGGAGAGGACATAACTAAAACACTCCCCAGGATAAAATGGTCCACAATCTTGGGGTTTGTAAATAGGTCCAAAAGGTTTATGCAGGACTCGTGAGCCGACCAGGTCCCGGACCTTTTAGGGATGGGGTACGGGCCTACTCAGGCTTTTAACCCCTCGGGTCCTGGTCGCCCGCCCTGTGTAATATATATATATAGTTTTAAGACTCAAAATATCCTATGGCTCATTAATCCGGTGAACCAAAGCACTGCAGAAACTAGCTACCCAAACATTAGGCTGCATATAAAGAGGCAAACCTATATATGACAATAAAAACATCCCCTTCAATTCATTAGAAACTTTGCTAAACCTACCTCCATTAGAAGAAATATTTATAGAAGGAAAAACGAGTAAAAGCTCATTTAGCCTTGAGAAACAATCAAACTGGATGGGAACTAAACACTTCGGGCACACAACTAACAAATAAAATCAGACACCCGTTCCTAGAAATGGGGACTGCCTACAAGATCCCGGAAATACTCTTTACAACATTCTATAAAGTCTCAACAGACTGCAAAGTAGAAGAAGAATTCTTGAGGAAATCAGATACAATGATATGGTATACATCCAAAATAAATAATGGAATCGGATCAGGCGTTTTCTGTACAAGCCCAAAACATGAGGGATCAAACTCACTAGAGAAATACACCTCGGTCTTTCAAGCTGAAATACATGGCAACAATTCTTATGCCTTAGGAAATCTTAAAAGAGGTTTCACTACCAAATAAATCCTCATAAGGTCGGATAGCCAAACAGCTATTAAAGCATTAGCATATAAAAATCACACCAAAACTAGTCAGTGTATGCTACCAAAATCTCCAAAACCAGGGGGACATAACAACCAGATATCTTGGGTACCAGAACATAAGGGAATTTTGGGTAACGAAAAAGCAGACATACTGGCCAGAGGAGGATCAAAAAATAGGCGTTTAATATTTTTTGTCTTAACTTAACTAACATAATAATTCAATTCACTAGTTTCGTGGTCCGCTGGACCAATTAATATATTACAATTAATTAAGGTTTTCAGTTGAGATAAAAAAGTGAAGTTGAAAAATGGCAAAAAGGAGAGAAAATTCAAAAGGTGTGGTTGAGATGGAAAGTTGATGTCCGAGTGGATCGAGGTCACGATAGCTCAAGTGGTAGAGCAGCGGCGTATCAAGCCGAAGATCGTGGGTTCGAATCCTGCTCGTGCCAATGTCTTTTTTATCTTAACTGAAAACCTTAATTAATTGTAATAACGTAATAACTTTTTGTCATAACTTTGCCATTTTTTGACCGATTTAAAATCCGATTGCTCCATTGTTTTCAGCGTAGAAAAACATTTAAAATAATGTGTAATGATGTATAGGGTCGTATTTGAAATTTTGAAGTTGAACTGGGCCTGATGTAGTCTGCATAATTTTTCTCCAAAGAAAGATTTTTTTTATAGCGTCATTAGTTCAAGAGAAATTCAGCCGGACCATCTAAAAAGCACACTGTATAGGCCCTCAACCTAGTCTTGGAATAACAAAAACAAACACAGAATTCTCCATCACAGAATGGCTCCATAAAAGGTAGAAGTGGATAAACTCTTGAGGTGCTAGATACACTAAACACATGCTAAAACAATTCTCACCAAGACAGGCAAACTCACTAAGCTCGGAGGAGTGATAGGACTACATACTGGTCGCCGGCATCTGAGAAAACATCTACACAACACCGGCATATTTAATAATGAGCCAATCTGTAGATTAAACGACGAGGGGGAAGAAACAGCCACCAATATCATCTTCGAATGCGAAGCAACCGCTCAATGGAAACAAAATCAGGGATACAATGAAAACCTAGGGAATGGAATTGCAACAACGTCAGTCAATGGCCTACTACTTCTTAAGAGAAGGATCGAGCCGACAGACTGAACTAAGGAACTTAGTTGCTTGGGGAACAAAAATCTCCATTTCCTAGTCTTCTTTCATTATCATCATCATCATCATATGAACATGTAAAAAAGACCCAACTGAACAGAAAACCACACAAAACGAAAAGCAGAAACCTATCTGTTAGACCAACACAATGTGTCAATGACATGTTACATTACATCATCTCTCAGTACTGGAAAACATTTGTATCCATATTTGAGCTATATTTTGTCGTTAAAGAGGAGTAAAGTTAAGTTCAATCGTCGGGACTAAATTTTATATTTCGCTGTTGTTAAAGTGGTTAATGGTTTTCTTTTTCGTTGCAAAGTTTTCAATTAGTTAACAAAAGTTGATCGAACTTTCAAATCGTGTTCATGCTAAAATATTGCCTTCGAAACAGGAAGTACAACAGTCCTGGTTATTGTATTTGTTTCATATTTTACTGTTATAGACACACTTGTTTCCTAGTCGGTTTTTTTCAGCCGGATATTCATCCCCACTCGAATCCTTTTTCGAATTTTCGCATTTGTATTGTCCGCCTAATGATCAGAATATCCTTTTTGAACTAATGATGATTAAAAAAAACACACACACGATATTACTGCTTAAAAGTGGGTCGGAAGGAATGCCTTTACTAATTTTTGTAAAATGTTCCTATCAACTAAGTCCAGGAAAAATAGTAGAGACAAGAATGTTCAACCAAAAGAGCCAAGGACAAAAGTAGGAGTCTGCAACCAAAGATGACTATGTATTGGTTATCAGACTCAGTATTGCCTGTAACTGTAGTCAGACTTGGCCTTAGACTATTTTTTTTATAAATGACTTTTAGTAAGTTTTACGAGACACAACTACTGAATCCAAGGCTATAAGGAGCATTAAACATGTTTTCACTATGGCATGCTGCCTATACCAAATTTGATCTTGAATACCCTTGAACTTAAAACTTTCATGATGGAGCCTTCTTTAGATCTCAGTCATGGATCCGAAACATAAGGGAATTTTGGGTAACGAAAAAGCAGGACTTTTCTTCAGAGTTCCGGGTTCTTTTTTTGGGGTCTACAAGAGTTTTGAGAGTGTTTGATCGCAAAAATTTCCCTGGTTCCTTAGATACATTGATTTTGCAAAGAGTGCACTGAAGTAGTTTAGTTATCAATGTTATACTGGGATGTGCTATAGTTTTTAATTTAATTTTATTTTAAGTTTTTATTATTAATTTTTTAAATGAAAATAATATTTTGAATTTAAGTAAACTCCTCCGGCCACCAGCAGACCGTTTTATAATCTATGCTGTTTAAGTACTTTATGACTAGGTATTTTCTTTTTGTAAATAGAGTTTTCCATTCAGTTTTTTGTTTATCTAAAACTCACTAGTTTTTACTACTGGGTGATTTGGTAATAAATGTTCATTTTTGTAAACATATAGTGTATACAGGTAGTGAAAATAGTATTATTGACAGAAAATATTTTGGTTGAACTGCACAAATTAATCGTTTTTAAGATGGGATCTTTTCAAAATATATTATGAAAGAGAGAAAAAAAGATTATTTACATACTAAATATTTATTTCTCTATACAGCTAAAAACAAATATAAATACACAAACTCTAGGAAATAGTTCTAATGTAAAAATCATTCGTCCGCACTTTGCACACATAGATAAATAAATAAATAAAAAATAAATTAATAAACCACAAATATTTGTGTTTCCCCTACTACCACCACCAAATTTCAGCCGGGCTAGATGAACCAAGCCGCCGTGAAATTCCCTCTCGCGGATTTAAGGTAAGTCGAAATCCCAAGAGATTTTGAGAAGTGAAGAAAATCTTTTCGATCGAAAGTTGTCATGTCCAGGATAAAAAGCAGCGAGCACGAAATATTTCCGTTTCATCTAGCGTGATCGTTCTGGTCGGTCGATTTTCAAAAATGTCATGTACGGTCTTGATAAAGTTCAATTTTGATAAATAACTGGCGATGTTGTTCAACCACAATTTTATAGAAGCTAAGTGTTCTACATTAACAGCTTTCGAAGGCTTTGACTAGATTTCTAATGTTGTATGTTGTTGTAATTTCATGGTCTGTTTGTACGTTCCAAATAGTACGTCGGGGAGGTCAAAGAAATGAGACGTTACGTCGGAAAATAGAATTACATCTGTCATTAATAACACGATGTCGATTTTAGGAATCAACGTTTTTTCCCCCTCTTGTAGGCTTTATTAGGCCTTCAATCGGTGTCATCGCGTAGGATTCGTAAGTGTGCCAATTCATTATACAGACAAATCATTCGGATTTCGTCGTCAGGTAGAATTTAACAAATCAGAAATCATAAACACACTACATCACTGAGCAATCGTTTCAATTGGTTGGGCTTTCAAGCTTCTCGCGTGTACGAGCTTGTTGATGTCGTTGAAAGTCGTCACCATGGGTGAAGAGTTGTCGGCGATCGTCGTCGGCGCGATGCAGATGTTGTGGACCGCTTCGCATTTGATGCCGTCCTGGCCGTCCTTGGCCGCTTTCATGTACCTGAAGAACCTCAGGATCTCCGGGTTGTCAGACGAAGGCTTACGAAGTTCGTTAAGCTCCCTTAAAGCAAAATGAAACAATTAATTAAAACGTTCTGGTTAGCATGGAAAATAAAAGTCTTAATACCATAGTTTGGCATAGCCAAAATTTTGAGAGGAAGAAAAGTTCTCGTCTGTATTTAACCACTTCAATCAAGAACAGCCTTACAATAAAGTTTGAGGTATTGGGATGAACACATAAAACTGATCAACACTGATCAGTTGGCACTGACCGAGTTATAGCCGAACTTTATACATGTCTTAACTGCCCATGGTTATGATAACTCTATGCGAGATGTGCTAAGTAATTTTCACCCATTTACTTTATAATTTGTGAGCGGGTCGCAAAAGAATACATAATTTTATATGTCGATAAATGACAAAATTAATGTTTAAAAAAGTTCAAAATTATTAAATTTTTGGGCTTATTGTTGGTTAATATCAACATATTTTCAACAGCGATAGTAAGGAATTAGAGGAGAAATGTTCAGTGCTTTGTGAATGGCTCCCAAAAGCATAATTCATTTTATATATGAATAGATTAAAAATCAATGTTTAAAACCGTTCAAAATTATTATATTTTTAGGTTCATTGTTAGTATATAAAAATATTTGCAGTACCGATAGATAAATAAGGGATAAGTTCTTAGAGGTGAATGTTTAGTGCTTTGTGAGGAACTCCCAAAAGCATATTTCATTTTATGTGTCGACAAATAAAACAAAAATGTTTAAAACTGTTCACAATTATTACATTTTTGGGTTTATTGGTAGTTAATATCAAAATATTTTCAATAGCGATAGTAAGGAATGAATTCGTAGAGGAGAAATGTTCAGTTCTTTGAGAATGGCTCCCAAAAGCATACTTCATTTTATAAGTCGATAAATTTAAAAAAAATGTTTAAAACTGTTCAAAATTATTACATTTTTGGGTTTATTGGTAGTTAATATCAAAATATTTGCACTATGGAATGATAATAAGGATTGAGCTCTTAGAGGTGAAATGTTCAGGGCTTTGTGAGTGACTCCCAAAAGCATACTTCATTTTATACGTCGATAAATTAAAAAAAAAAAAACATGTTTCAAAATGTTCGAAATTATTTCAATTTTGGGTTCATTGTTAGTAAATATAAAAATATTTGCAGTACCGATAGATAAATAAGGGATAAGCTCTTAGGTTGAATGTTTAGTGCTTTGTGAGGAACTCCCAAAAGCATATATCATTTTATGTGTCGATAAATAAAAATAAAAAAAATGTTTACAACTGTTCAAAATTATTACATTTTGTAAGTTTATTGGTAGTTAATATCAAAATAGTTGAACTATCGACTGATAATAAGGAGTAAGCTCTTAGAGGTGAAATTTTCAGTGGTTTGTGAGTGACTCCCAAAAGCATACTTCATTTTATATGTAGATAAATTTAAAAAAAAACATGTTTCAAACTGTTCGAAATTATTTCATTTTTGGGTTTATTGGTAGTTAATACCAAAATATTTGCACTATCGACTGATAATAAGGAGTGAGCTCTTAGAGGTGAAATGTTCAGTGCGTTGTGAGTGACTCCCAAAAGCATACTTCATTTTATAAGTCGATAAATTTAAAAAACATGTTTAAAACTGTTCGAAATTATTTCCTTTTTGGGTTCATTGTTAGTTAATATAAAAACATTTGCAATATCGATAGATAATAAGGATTGAGCTCTTAGAGGTGAAATGTTCAGTGCTTT
Organism: Cimex lectularius; assembly: GCF_000648675.2. Taxonomy (NCBI): domain Eukaryota; kingdom Metazoa; phylum Arthropoda; class Insecta; order Hemiptera; family Cimicidae; genus Cimex; species Cimex lectularius. Next base: position 1,977,940 of record NW_019392683.1, read on the forward strand.
GTGAGTGACTCCCAAAAACATACTTCATTTTATAAGTCGATAAATTAAAAAAACATGTTGAAAACTGTTCGAAATTATTTCCTTTTTGGGTTCATTGTTAGTTAATATAAAAACATTTGCAATATCGATAGATAATAAGGATTAAGCTCTTAGAGGTGAAATGTTCAGTGCTTTGTGAGTGACTCCCAAAAGCATACTTCATTTTATAAGTCGATAAATTAAAAAATAAATGTTTAAAACTCTTTAAAATTATTAAATTTCTGAGTTATTGTTAGTTAATATCAAAATATTTTCTATATTTTATAGTGATTTGTGGGTAGGCTCCCAAATGCACACTTCATTTTATACGACGATAGATGACAAAATAAATGTTTAAAACTGATCAAAAATATCATACTTTTGTGCTTTGACGATTTATCAAAAGATATTCCAAATCAATAGTGAGAAATCCGCTCTTGGAATTGAAATGTACTGGGCGAAAGTCCCCTCGAGTATATAGGTAACCACAAATGGAAAAAAAATTAAAACTGTTCGAAATTATTGTATTTATTACGCTTTGATCATTACTCAAAAAATGTTTGTAATTCGTTCGGGAATCTATTCTTAGAGCTGAAATTTGTAGTACTTTGTGATACCAAATAGTGCATTATATAAAGCAATATACGATAAATAGCAGCATAAATATTTAACACTATTATAAAGAAAGGAAAAAAATAGATAAAATATTATATTTATGTGCTTTGTTGAATTGTCAAATAATGTTCAAAACAATAGTGAGGAATCCTTGTTTGGTGCTGAAGTACGCAGTCCTTTATGTGTGGGGTCCAAAAAAAAATATATTTAATTTTATTGGCCGATATATGACAAAATAAATATTTAAACTGTTCAAAATTATAGTATTTTGATTGAAATATGAAGTACTTTATGGTAGGCAGTTTTCAGTCCTTTTTTTTACATAGCCTGTTTGTATGTTCGATTTTATATATATTCATATTTGAGTATAATTAAACTACATTTTATACGAAACTTCCAGAGGCATGAGAGCCACTTTTGCCTTTTTTTTGTAATATATGCTGTGAAAGAGGACGTAACATCGTTCAAGTAGAATAAAGCAATCCTTTGGAAAATAATGGATAATAGAACAGGTCCCATCATATCAGACTTTTGTTATTTTGCTTGAAAGAGCATAGGAATGTAATTATCGCGGAACAATGGAAGGACTTAATTATGGTATTTATTACTTTTTTATATATTTATATTATTATTTTGATTTATTTTCAGCCGTCTTATGTATTTTACCTGTTGGGCGTCGGTCCCAGGCCGGAAATAAAGACACGTACACCGCTCTATCAAAAGGTGAGTCACGATCCCTCCGAAAGAGGCTAAATTGAAAGAAAGTCACCATATAAACAGTGGGTGCCCGAATGTCACGTGCGATCCACATACCGCCGGGATCAGAGGATCACAAAAAAAAACCTAGTATCCGGGACACTCACATTTTCTTCCCTTTACTTTCTTTCTCGGAGTCGCTCCGTTTAATCTCCTGACACGTCGACAATGTGGAAAACAGATCAGAAATGGAAATGTCCAGCTAAAAGGAAAATCTGGCTTTCTTTTCTGTTTTTCACTTGAAAAAAGACCCACAGAATCGCACATCGTTGTGATCTAGATATGTAAATTAAATAGATTGGACGACTTATTTTATTCGAAGATGATTACTGTTAGCGGTTCAACTTGCGTGTGATTTTTTTAACGGTTCTCTACTAAATAAGTAAGTCATTTCCGCGACAAGTATCCTTATTATTTAGGTATTTATTCTAGTTTCTCCAAACGCCGAAAAGGACACAGGATTGAAATTCACTATCGTCCTCGAACAGCGAAACGCCGCTTCAGGATGTGCGACACAGTGACAGTTGTGACAGCCAGGATCCATCGTTCACCTGTGTGTCCGGAGACAGTTGCAAATCGCACAAGTGTCGTCCTATTCTCTGGTGTCTCGTCGTTATATACTTTATACGATAATTTCAATATTTTGTTTACCATAGCGACGTGAAAGTACTTGTAGTACTCGTTTACCGTGAAATAAATCCTTACTCTGAGAGAGAAAGAAGGAAAAGTCGTTTTTCACAATAACTCAAAGCAAACAGGACATGTCGTGACCTGTTTGACACTCTTACCTACACGACAATATATATAAAAAAAACTTTTATTTTTGAAATAATAAAAACTTTTGAAGCGACACAATTAATTAATTATCTCTACTAAGTAATGCTTAAAACTTAGTCCACTAGTAAGCGATCCTTTGTAATACTAATAAGCATGTGAATTTTAATCAAACCATAACATTCTTCATTTTAAATTTTAAACTTAATTTAAAAATAATGTCTTCTATTTAAAAATAATTCATTTTATATTGTGATTAATATTTTTAAGAACTTTAAAAACTTTTTATTATCAATTAAAAGTTTATCAAAGACAATCTGACGTCTTCATTAACCAAACAATATAATCTAATTAAAAATATATGAAATAAAACAGACACAAAGCATTCAAAATTATCAGAATTATTATTCGGAGATGTTGAGATGACGTCTGGTGTGACGAAAAACATATTCTTTATCGTGCCAACGTTTCGATCTTTATTGAGATCATCTTCAGGGCCTGGGATTTATATTGTATAAATTCATTTTTTAATTTAAAATCATCATTCATTAAAAATCTCATCACATAAAGAAAATGTTTTTCTAAAATCTACGTCACACCAGACGGCATCTCACGATCTCCGACTAATCATTGATTAACGGTCACTAATCACTACACATTCTCAGAATTATTGAATTTTTGAACTTTCATTAATATACTAAATATTTTCAAGATTTTAGTAGCTGAATAAGCAGTGTGAGGGACTCACAAAACACACTTCTTTTTATGTATCGATAAATGACAAAATAATTGTTTAAAATGTTTATTTCAGAATTACTGCATTTTTTTGGCTGTAGTTAATAGTAAAAAATGTTCCAAGTCACTAGTTATGAATCTACTCTTAGACTTAGCATATGAAGTTCTTTGTTAGGGATTTCAAAAAAAATATTTCCTTTTATAAATAATTTAAATATACGTTCATAAATTCACGAACTGAATGTTTAAAAATTTTCCTTAGTGAATTATTCAAAAATATGCTTGTAATCTAGTGAGGAATCAGCTCTTGGACCTAAATTATGAATTGCTTTGTGAGAGGCTCACAAGTATCCTTCATTATATGTATCATTAAATGACATAATAACCGTTTACAAGTTTTCAAAACTATCGTAGTTTTTTTAGCTGTCAAAAATGATAAAAAATGATAGTAAGGAATTCGCTCTTGGGGCTGCGTTATGCAATGCTTTGTGAGGAAAAATACATACTTCGTTTTATTTTTGACAAAATTAATGTTAGAGACAATTCAGAATTATTGTATTATTGGGCTTTGGTTAATACTAAAAAAAATATTTGTATTCGGTAGTGATGAATCAGTTCATGGACCTTGAAATATGAAGTGCTATATGAGGCGCTCAGAAAAACATGCCTCATTTTACATGTCTATAAATGAAAAAATAAACGTTTAAAAATTCAAATTATTGTATTTTTTGCTTTGAAAAGTTATCAAAAATGTTCGAAATCGATAGAGAGATGGATATAGAGAAATGGACTCTCGAGGGGGCTTTTGCAGCTGAATTATGCAATGCTTTATGAGGGGTTCACAAAACTATATATGTCGATAAATGTTTAAAAATTCAAAATTATTGTATTTTTATAGCTTTGTAAAATTATCAAAAATATTGGAAGTAGATAGTGAGTGATTCTCGAGGGGGGCTTTTGAAGGTGAATTATGCAATGCTTTATAAAAGGCTCACAAAAAACATACTTCCCTTTATATTTTTCTGTATGGCGAAATGAATGTCGAAAACCGTTCAAAATTATTGCATTTTTACGCTTCGATAAATACTAAAAAAATTGTAGCCGATAGTGAGAATTCGGTCATGAAACTTATGAATTATGAAATGCTTTGTGAAGAGAGTACAAAGTACCTGATTCATTTTATATATTAGTAAATGATAAAATAGTTGAATGTTGACAACTTCAAAATTATCGTATTTTTTGCTTCTTTTCCAAATCGATAGTGAGAAGTCCGGTCGTCGAGTTGAATTAAGCAGTGCTTTTTGCTGGGCTCCCCAAAACATACTTCATTTTATATTTCGATACATGTCAAATGTTTAAAACTGCTCAGAATTATCGGATTTTTGTGATTTATCGATATTCACAATATTTTCACAAGTGCTAGTGAAAAATCCGTTAGTACAGCTGACTGGTAGTGCTTTGTGAGCTTCTTTCAACATTTTTGTTTTAAATATTTCGCTAACTGACCTAAATAATTGACTAAATTATTATCATTTGTAGCCCATATTAACAGCCAGAATTGTGCCAAAATGGTAAATGAGAAATCTTCTCCTGGAGCAGAAAAATACATTTCCTATGAAAATATAGTAACGTAATATAAAATTTAGTAGAATACATTTCCCTTTTTGCTATTTAAGAGTAAATGGAAAGTTTTTCAAGCAGCATTGGCAATAAAATAGTCGTATTTTTCAGTAATTAAAAATTTTATGCATTTTTGGTTACTTAAGTTGAATCACTACGCAATTTACTTAATAAAGTTATTCCATTTTTTAATCTAAACGAAGATATAATACTGCTAAACATTCTAAGCTCTTAGGTTCAAATTTCTTGTTGATAAACTGCCGTTGATCAACATTATACATTGTCAAGACCTATTTGGCTTTGCCTACGCCCGGCACACATTCGTCGTTTTCGAAAGTCGAACGAGGTCAATAGTTAACTCCGTACACAAAGGTTTCCGGCTCGGAAATGTACGATATTCCAGTCTCTCGGTGGATCTTTCATTCTCTAAATCTTCACCGATAAAAACAGTGGCGAGATTGACCTCATAGTACGGATTCTGGGACCGCTTTCAAACGACTTCCGGTCAACCTGCGAGGATCCTCGTCGCAGATTAATGTGTTCCTATAACCCGGTGAAAGTAAGATGTTCAAGTTTTGCCTCGTTTTGAATTAGTTCGAAAAAAACTTTCATCTCCAAACGATAGAAAGTTTAAATAGGGCTATCGAGGAATTAGTGCATCCATTATAAACCCTGCCAATTTGCCGACTCTAAGAACTATTTCATTCTAAGTGGTGACCTCGTAAAAGAAAATAACAAATATTCTCCGCAGTGTCTCAGGTTCTATGTCTACTGAATCTACATGAGTTCGTTAATGCCAATTGTCTTTCAGTGGAGTGTCCTGACAAAAAATTCATTCTGGTTATCATCGTCATGCTATGAATATTGCTCTTAGGCATTATATCATTCACTTTTACACGAAATTCAGAAGTAGGCAGGACCAACTCGGTACTGCTTGTCATCTGCTATAAAAAGTTTTATTCGTGCATTCCTACTCTGCAGAATGATTCATCACACAGGAGCTCATTAAGGAACATGTGCATCCGCCTGTTCATTTCCATTCACCTCAATTCTAGTATTTTTTTGGATCGTCAAAGTCGACTTGCGTTTCTCTAGACGTCGATTATGCGGAATGATGGATGCTTAACAATTTGCCCGTCCACTGTTCAAATTGAATCACTCAATTGCCTGAATCATGTGACCTAATCTTTTGTCCCATAATACATATACCAATGAGAATAAATGGAAATGTGTTTTTCATAAAGCTTCATATTTATAACAATATTTTCAAAAATACATCTTGTGTATGCAGTGAAAAAACACAAAATAAAATGTTTCTAAGTCAGTTTTTGAATTTTTGAAGCCTCATTTCGAGTTGTCAAATGAAATGTGTTTTGGAGCCTTGCAAAAGGGAGTACTCATTTTTGACTAGGAGTGCTACTAATCGAAAATATTTTGAGCAATAATAACATCCCAAAATTTCAAGGAATAAACAAATTGCATTTAATTTTTTAATTAAAGTTTAGAGATATCAGTGGAAATTTTTGGGAGCCTAGCACAATGCACCACTTGTTTATGTTCCTAGAGCGGATTCATCTCCAAAGATCTCCACAATATTTGGAGAAAATAATCAAAACCACAAAATACTATATTTAAAAAAAATGTTTATTCAATTATTTAATCCTATATCGAGATAATCGTAGGAAACGTGCTTTTGGAACTCTCTCACAAAGCACTACTCATTTATGATTCTAGGGCGGATTCAAGCCATATTTTGCAAAAACAATCAAAGCCAAAAAGAACAAGAATGAGATTTCCTCTTGTGTTCTGCAGAGTGATAAGACTGGTTGATAAATATCGTCTTGGTCTGCCTAACTGATCACTGATTTTTGTAGAAAAAGACCAAGATGATAGGTAACTACTAAACAATAAACTAGTGCTTTGTGATAGGTTTCTCAAAAAATATTGTCTTTGATTGTATCGATAAGTGAATAAAAGATTGAATAACACTTTTCAAATATATCGTCTTGTTGGATTTCGATCATTACCTCAAATATTGTTCGAGTCGTTGGTGATCAATCCGTTCTAAGAATATAAACAAATAGTGCTTTGTGAGAGGCTCCATCTTTCAATAAGTTGCTAAATAATTGAATAACTGTTTCCAGAAATATTGTGTTTCTGGGTGGTCATTATTTCCTCAAAATATGACGGAAATCATTTGTGAGATATCGCTTGAAGAGCTAACGCGAGTAGTGCTTTGGGAAAAGTTCCCCAAAGCATATTGTCTTTGGTTGTATCGATAAGTGAATAAATGATTGAATAACACTTCTCAGGATTTTCATCATTACCTCAAAATATTGTCGGAATCGTTGGTGATCAGTCAGTTCTAAGAATATAAACGAGTAGTGCTTTGTGAGAGGCTCCCTCTTTCAATAAGTTACTAAATAATTGAATAACTGATTCAAGAAATATTGTGTTTTTGGGTGGTGCTTATTTCTTCAAAATATGACGGAAATCATTTGTGAGATATCCGCTTGAAGAGCTAACGCGAGTAATGCTTTGTGATAGGTTCCCCAAAGAATATTGTCTTTGATTGTATCGATAAGAGAATAAATGATTGAATAACACTTTTCAGGATTTTCATCATTACCTCAAAATATTGTCGGAATCGTTGGTGATCAATCAGTTCTAAGAATATAAACGAGTAGTGCTTTGTGAGAGGCTCCCTCTTTCAATAAGTTACTTAATAATTGAATAACTGATTCAGGAAATATTGTGTTTTTGGGTGGTGCTNTTTAGGAGCAAACACATAGTGCTTTGTGAGACGCTCCTGAAAGAAATTTCTCATTAATCCTATCGAATAATAGAATAAAACTGTTCAAAATTATTATCTTTTTGGCTCTCTTAGAAAACCTCGCTTGTTGAGAGGTTGTCCAGTGAATATTGCTTTCAATATATTGATAAGTGATTAAATTATTGAATACTGAATGCAATACAATACTGCAATACTGAAATCCTTGGGATGAATCTGCTTTACGCATAAACGAGAAGTGCTTTGTGAGGCTATCGCCAAACTATTTTCTTTAATAACATTCCTAAGTTACTTGCATAATAGAATAAAGAATTAATAAGATCGTAGGATAATAGCATTTAATCTCCTATCGAGATAATCTTAGAAAATGTGCTTTTAGGAGCTTCTGACAAAGCACTACTTGTTTATATTTCAAGAGCGGATTTCTTAAGCGGAAGCAATAATAAAAGCCAAAAAATATAATATTTCTAAAAACTGTTATTCACTTATGCTATTTACTTTCTCACACAGCACTATTCACTCATTTGGGCTCAATTAACCTATGCCGATTTTGACAAAATTTTTAGTGGTTGATCAGGAAACACCTGGATCATTATTGTCGTAAGATTCATTTGGATTTTTCCAAAATTTATCTTTATTTTTTATCTTATATTTATCTTTAAATTTATAATATGTTTCGAATAAAAATGCCTAGGTTTTTTCCTTTTTGGCCTATATCTTCTGCAAACCATCAAATACTAGATCAATTTTTGCATTGAATAATTCGTGTAAATTAAAAAATTAATAATAATAATTTTTTTTTGAAAACTCGAGATTGACGTTCGCAGTTTTCTTTCCCTACCTGGACAGCTGGGCGGAGACGAGGTTGCTGAAAGGGGCGAATTTAGCCGGATTCCTGTACATGTCGCACACGAGACGCTCCCTGCATCCTTCTGACGTCGTTCCAAGCTGCTTAAAAACCGCGTCCAGCCTCGAAAGAAGAGGAGAATAAAACGGATCGTAGTGAGCCAAAAGTTGGGAAGATGTGGGTATCTTGTTAAAAACCTGAAATACAACGCAATCATTAACTTAACTTTACTCAGACAATCAGAGAACAAGTTGGTTAGTGGTGGATAATCATAAAATCCAATTTATAAACCACAATATGGCGATTTCGACCCGGTTGATATAAGAATAATGCTAAGTATTGGTTGAAAGGAAATGTGGGGGAAAAATGGCTTCCAGTACAAAAGGTTAAACATTTTCTCACAATCTATCATTATAACGGATGCCTCGCCCGCAATCAACAATTGAACCGATACCGATCCTTAATTATCTGTCGTTCTTTCACTCTCAACTGGGTCAGTTGTTGAGGAATAAGTAGATTCCACTTGCTCCCCTCTCGCTGGTTGCTTTTTTGGGCTATTAGAAAAAACTGCAATTATATATATATTAGAAACTGTTATTTAGACCGTCTGCTAGCTTGAAGGGTAATGAACCAGCATTAGATTGTACTAGTTTTAAGAACATCACCTGGAAAAAACTGAAAACTCAGGATGGAATAAATAATAAGCATAAATAATTAATAAAACTAATTTTTCTATAATTAGGTATGACTCTTTAGGAGCTAAAAAATATATGAAGATATGTGATTAAAAAGTAAGCTGAAGTTCAAATCTTTTGATATTGGTACAAATGTATAACAAGTTATTCTCCTGTTTTGTTATTATTATTATTATTATTATTAATTTTTAAAGGCGTTTTAACGGCTAAGGTCATTTCACGCCCTAACATCCAAACCTTCTATCTTAGGTTAGCTATATCTCTTCTGAGTGCTATAAAGCTCTGACTCCAAACATTCACTCGTAAACTAATTTATCCTATTGCCATCCAAGCTTTAATTTTTCTTTTTAAAATTCTTAATTTGGAAGGTCAAATCCCATTTTAAATTACATATAAAATTTATTTCTGTTCCTTTTTTTAAATTACAATTGTGAATTTTTGTTCCATAATTTAAACATTTCCCATAGGCTTGTATGGCTAATAATAATAATAATAATAATGGAGTCAGACTAGCAACAGCCTCAGCATGAGTATAGGCTCATCCTAATCCTTTTATTCTTCCATTCAAATATGATACATAAACTAATTCTACATAACAATAATAAGAAACAAAACACAATAACACTTCTTTTTCTTTATTTTTTTTAAGGGAGCTATTTTTCTTATTTAAATTGCGATTTTAGGCATTGCAGTTCATTACCCCGCAATTTGTATTTTCTTCCATTTCATTTTTCCGCTCCGGCAGCCTCAAAAACCTCTGAAAAAAGAAATCCTGCACGCACAACTTTTATTCAAACATTAGCAGGCATTCAATGGCATAACAATTTGGGAAAAGGCCTAAATCTCATTATAAATTCCAATAAATTTGAGAAAGCTGAAAAGTGCTCTTCGAAAGAAACACTGGGGACCCAGTAACTCCTGTAAATCACTAAAAAGGTTGAGCCTTTGCCTAAAGGGTTGTAAAGTGGGACTGTCGACCAAAATATGTTTTACAGTCAAAATGATGCGTTCTCCACTTCGCATACATCGAGGACAAGTTGGAAGATTGTTGCCTATTAAAAGCCTATTATGGATTAGCCTGATATGACCTATTCGCAATCTAGAGAGAATCAGAAGTTCTTTTCTCTCAAATTCCTCAGTTGGCCATTTATGTACAACTGGCTTAATTTCTTTCATACTATCTCTACAGACATTCCATCTTGCCGCCCACTTTCGTTTGATAATGTTTTTAACATAAACGGCTTATCATCTGGGCGAAGAGGAAATTGATCTGTTCTTTGTGCATGGTTTGCAGCGTTTCTTGCCTGTTGATCAGCTTTTTCATTTCCAGAAATGCCGACATGACTAGGAACCCAAACAAATATCACATGTTTGTTGAGAGTTCTGATTTCATAGAGATATTTGTGAATTTCTAAGATGTAAGGGTAAACCGAGAAATTATTTTTGATTGCTTCGAGACTACTTTTCGAATCAGATCAAATAATGGCATTACAAATTCCTGGCGATTCCTTTATAATGCTCAATGATCTTCTGATTGCATGAAGTTCAGCCTCATTCGATAGAGACCAACTGAAGTTATACTCATCAGCAAATATCCCACACCCTACCACTTTCATTTTTAGACCCTTATTATTATTATTATTATTAAATCCATTATATTTCGTGGTCAGATTGACCAAATAACTACTTTCTATTAATAATCTTTATGTAAGGTATTGGTTGAAATGAAAAAGTGTCATGAACGGGATTCGAACCCACGACCTTCGGCTCAATACGCTACTGCTCTAACCACTTGAGCTGTCGTGACTTCGATCCACTCGGACAGATTATTATTATTACTGATTTTTTTTTTTTTTTTTTTATGAGGGTTCGCAACAGCAAAGGTCATATCCAACCTGTCGGTGTTTTTGTATAAAAAGGCCCGTTTGAAGTATGTCGGGTTCGAATGCAGGGCCGCTGGATTCGAACCCGGGACCTTCACCTTTCAGTGATGAACGCCGTGTCAATGCACCGATGCGGCCTCCGACGCCCCCTGTTGTCATTATTACATGAAACATTTAATAAATATCCTCAGATTATAATATTTTTGTTGATACTTAGGTAAAACTTATTTTTATTCGATTCGACTTGGATAATTTCTCTCCTGACCAACTTCGCTTTTTTTAATAATAAGGTTGTTTTCAAAGAAAAAGAAATGGGTCATTTTCTTGAGGAAGGTTGAGGCGGAATTTCACTTACCGGCCTTCTCTACCAAAGAAGCTAAGCGTAGTTAATTAATTACCTTGAAGTCCGAATGGGGGTCCTTCGAGTAGAAGCTTCCGAAGTGCTGTTTCACCTGCAGCGACGGCAGCTTAGACGTGAACCTGAAATTTAAAAAAAAAATTAGAAAAATCGGGACTTAATCGAAATGATATTGGTGTTAATCACGGCGTTCCTATGTGTGTGGGGCTTGAATAATAAATCGGCGGGACTTGGAAGTGGATCAAGCCGAGGCATCGATTGCCTGCCCCGAGAAGAAATTACCGGGAAGCTATAAGAAAAATTGGCTTTCGAAATGGGATCAATTCGACTTGCTAATTAGCCAGTTTTAATCTTAACTTATCTCCGAAACTTCACCATTGGCACAGATTAAAAAAATTGATTCAGAATCCTTGGCATGCTTTAGGCAATATATACTTTACGGTTTATACGAAAACAGAAGAAAAACTACAGTGCTTAACTAACAATATTATATTTAAACCGACAAAAAGTGCCTGTATAAATTGATATTTAAACACACACACACACACACTGCCAGATTTTACATTTGTTTATAGTCAAGGAGAAAAAATAAACTTTTTTTAGGAGGGAGTTACCAATTCAAAAATTGAAAAGGATGGTTCTACTCATGAACTGATTTTCAAGAGACAGGGATTTTGAGCATTGCTCATCATCAAAACTAATATCGACATCTATTTAACATACTATCAAGTAGTCACTTCAGACTATTTGCATAGTCCGATGTGGAGCATTTAATGTTCGAAATCCGGATCCTGTTAAACCTATTGAGTGAAACCATGTTTCAACTATTGCGTTTTTACCGTCGAAAATTTGAATTTGATCAGAAAAACGCTTTTCTCGGAAAGTTTTTTTTAAGTACATTTTTCTCGTAAGCACTTCATCATATTGAAACGATTTTTTTTTTTGTCCATTTTGTAGAGCAATAGTTAAGCGATCGTAAAGGATCTTTTTAAAAAACACACTGAAGCGAAGAAATAATTTATTTGATTACAAGAAATTGTAAAAGTGTGTGGTGACCGTTAGTCAATGATTGAGATGCGATGAGATCGTGAGATGCGGTCTGGTTTGACGTAGGTTTTAGAAAAACATTTTCTTTGCCGTCTCCAACGTTTCGATCTTTATTGAGATCATCTTCAGGGCTTAAAGTGTTTGTTTTCCGAGTAGATGTGTCATTGTTGTCTGTCGTGTTGAGAGTGATTGTTGTGAGTGTTGATTTTCAACACGACAGACAAGAATGACACATCTACACGGAAAACAAACACTTTGAGCCCTGAGGATGATCTCAATAAAGATCGAAACGTTGGCACGATAAAGAAAATGTTTTTTTTAAAACCTACGTCACACCAGACCGCATCTCACAGCCTCCAAATAATCAAAGTGTAAAAGTTTGTCACGACTTTAGGTTGTTCCCTAAAATGAACGATTCATTATTTTTACAAACACTTGAATAGCGCAAAACGTCCTCTAGGTTAAGTACTTCTATTGAGATAAATGCTTCATGCAGAGACACCTTACATTTTTTAGTCAAAGTGATCCATTGAGCCAACCATGAACATTTCTTCTTTTACATTTTCTTTTGCAATAACATTTATAAATCTATGTTCGTATAGTATCTATGCATCTAGTTGGCGCGAATTTATATGAATTGGATCCAGCTGCGTTTCTAAATACTACGTAACCAGAAAGGTTCGTGCGGTTTTTCTCGTTTGTTATTGTTTTAATACCAATGTGTTGGCCAATTCATTGTGTTAATCCCTATGTCCTCCATTTAATGGGTGACAACTCGAGCTAGCATTAACACGAAGTTGTAAGAGATCCATGTTCCATTCCGTATGATAATCATTTTGGTACGGGCATGGACTCCACCCCACACCTTAACTGACTGTCTTTGAAAAGGCTGTGGCCCAAGGTAGTTGAAGAACAAGAAGCACATGAAGAACGCTTGTACTCTAAGTCTTCTCCCCACACGGTCCTCCTCAACTGATTGCCACAAACCAAACCGAAAAAGAACTGATTTTTTTAAATTTTTAATCTAAAGAGTATGAAAGGATTAATAACATATACAAAAAGGTAAACAAAAATTTATGTTATTAATGTTGTGTTTACTTTTTATGTAAACTAATAATGATAGTAACTAATAATAATAATTCCTAGTTATTATGTAAAATAAACGAAACAAGAGTCCGCTTTTTGGCTTTGAGTGAATATACATAAATTTGTGATTTAGCTTAAGTATAGTGAACTCCTTGGAGACGGCAGAAGCCATGTCAGTTTTTTGGCCCAATTTCAAACATTTATTTGTTACTGTAAATAACTCCATTATATTTAGTGGTCTATTGACCAAATTACTTCTTTCAATTAATTAATCTTTTTATGAAAGGTTTTGATCGTAATGAAAAAGTCAAGTGTCACGAGCGGGATTCGAACCCACGAACTTCGGCTGGGTATCCGCTGGGCTGGTCTGTGAGGCATTTACACTTTGAGATGTCACCAACAACAAATAGTCTTATAAACTTTTTTTTTAAAGAGAAAATTGCCCTTTTTCTTACTTTTCAATCTTATTTTAATTACAATAAGAAAATGGTTTATTTATTTTGAGAGTACATTGCAAATAGAATATTACCCCTCTTGTTATGTTCCAATAGCAGTATGACAATAAAACCACTTGTTTTGTTTGTATAATTTGTATTTTTTAAATTTGCATAAACCTAAAAAACATCCTTCAGAAAATTAGTAGAGAGTTGGTGTCCGAGAGGGTCGAAGTCACGATAGCTCAAGTATTAGAGCAGCGGCGTATTTAGCCGAAGGTCGTGGGTTCGAATCCCGCTCGTGACACTGACTTTTTCATTTCGACCCAAACCTTACATAAAAAGATTAATTAATCGAAAAAACTGTAACTATTAATAGTTATTCATTTTATTTCACGTATGTGATTTTAGACACTGTGATGGTGAATCAGTATTGACATGGAGGGAATTTCCGATGAGATTGAACAAATTTGATGATGAGACATGAATTATATAAAAGACTTCCCGATTCAGTATTATGTGTGTTGTGAAAAGGCATTGCTCTCTAGGTTTTCTTATTTTATATGGTCGATTAAACTCAAGCAGTATAGAAGTGGTGGTGATTAGAACTTCTTGGGAGATTTCGTGTTCACAGTCCATTTAGGCGATATGTTAACGGATCTTTATGTCTGCTTCATAAAAGTAAGCTCATACGGCGAGCAGGAAGAGTGAAAAAGGGCGTGGACGAAGAGGTCTGGGCATCTAGGTCTACCGGAAACAAGGCTGCAGTCACCCTGCATTCATAGCCCACTCTCGTGCACTTTCTAATGAAAATCTCCCTTTTTACCGGGGCGTCGGATGCCTAATCATATTTTCCCCTGGCTACGGTTTATTCCGGTTTATAAATTTTAATTGCCCTCAAATAAATGTTTTGGAAGTGAATCGAGAAAGGTTTGCGTTATATTTTACAATTCCGCCCTAATTTCTCCGAAGCGAAAAAAAATCACCATCAAAATGGCTATAAAACAAATTTCTAGTCAATTTAAATTTTTCAATTCGCTTTGATGCGAATTTTACGGCTATAACGAATTATGCTGAATGCTCAGAAAGACTGAAAATCGCATTATCTAATAGAACACTTTGATCGGCCGTCGCTAATCATGTTTGATACGCTCTCCTAAACTGCTCTGTCACGAACATCAATACTGATTTTTTAACACTCTCTCCTACCGTCTTTGTGTTCAAGTGGATTGCAATTAAGTGATAAACAATTGTTATCGATATGCAAACTCGAGATGCTTTCGTAGGTCGAATAGAAACTGCCAAAATATCTAGCATTAAATACTTTAAATCCAATGGTCCGATTGACCAAATAACTTTTTTCAATTAATTAATGTTTGTGTAAGGTATTAATTGAGATACAGAAGTCAGCGTCACGAGCGGGATTCGAACCCACGACCGTCGGCCTTAAAAAATGAAGTATATCTTCACTAAAGCTCTCCATGGCCATTTCATTTGTCGCCGAGAATCGAATAGAATGCACGACATTTGAAAAATGGCAAAAAGGAGAGAAAATTCGAAAGGTCGGTTGAGATGGAAAGTTGGTGTCCGAGTGGATCTAAGTCACGATAGCTCAAGTGGTAGAGCAGCGGCGTATTTAGCCGACGGTCGTGGGTTCGAATCCTGCTCTTGACGCTGACTTTTTTCAACCAATACCTTACATAAAGGTTAATTAAATATTTTAATTAATAACCATTATTTAATAAACAGGATAACTGATAACTTGAATTGGTGTAAATCAGCATTGAACAAACATAATTGGACCGACTGCTTTTTTTTCTAAATAAATCATTTTCCGTTAAATTAATATATAAAGCAGAATGTTGTTTTAAAGTTCTGTCTAATTAAAAATCGTTTGAAATAAATGAGTAAATTTTTCAACCATGACTGGCCAAATCAGCGAGACTAGACGGACGATAAAAGTACGGGTTTAACACCTCGCTTACCTTAACGAAACAGGGGTTCACGGAAACTGTGCTAATCGTTTTAGCTTGTAAGTCGAGAATCGGCAACAAGGCAGTTTAAAGGGTATAATCTAGCATATCCACTTTACTTTTTTTACTTTGGAATTTAAAAAAAGCAATTAATCATTAAAAAAAACACAAAACTGATCCGAACGTCGGCTAGCTACATTTAGCATTTGAAAATCTAAAAAGGTCGTTTACATATATTTGTATAACTTTAATGCTCGATTAAAGGATCTAAAATGACTTTAATAGATCAATTTAAATATAAAATAAGAAAGCAGAAAAAAAAGTGATCAGCCACTCGACCAATTAAAATTCTAAACAGCGATAACAGTTATTTTGATGCAAAGTCAAACATTTTAAAAAGCGATGCCCGATAGAAGAAAAATTATAAGCAATATTAATTTGATTTAACACTTAATTTCTTCGAGTCCTGTAACGGTCTGGGCAGGAATTTCGAATAGCCCCGAAACCCAGATGCCGCCAGTGAAGGTGTATTGGTAAAATCCGGACGATTTCAGAACCGACATACTTGACTTCGTCTAATAGAAGAGAAAATACGTAGAACATTTGTTTGTTATGCTGGAAAAAATATCCTTTGGAAATTGTCTCCAGCATAACTGTCAAATTAACGTTTTATCAAGTTTTGAATAATCTGGCTCGTTTCTGTTAAATCACTATTTATACAAACAGACAAAAACACAGATACAAAGTAATTAACAAATAAGATCTCTCCACTCTTCTCTCACTCTCTCACTCTCTCTTTCTCTCATTCTCTCTCTCTCTCACTCTCACTCTCTCTCCTTCTCTCTAACTTTATCTGTCTCCCTCTCTCTCTCTCTCTCTCCCATCTCTCTCTGCCTCTCTCCGTCTCTCTCTCTGGGCTCTATCTCTCTCCTTCTCTCTCTCTCTCACTCTTTATCTATGACTCTGCCTCTCTCCCTCGCTCTCTCTCTCTCTCTCTGACTTTATCTGTCTCCCACTCTCTCTCTCTCTCTCTCTCTCCCATCTCTCTCTCGGCCTCTCTCCGTCTCTCTCTCTGGACTCTATCTCTCTCTCCTTCTCTCTCTCTCTCACTCTTTCTCTATGACTCTGCCGCTCTCCCTCTCTCTCTCTCTCTCTCTCTCTCTCCTTTCTCTCTCTCTCTGACTCTCTCCCCCTATCTTTCTATCTCTGTCTCTCCCCCTCTCTCTCTCCTTTCTCTCTCTCTCTGACTCTCTCTCCCTATCTTTCTCTCTCTCCCTCTCTCTCTCTCTGGCTCTATCTCTCTCACTCTTTCTCTATGACTCTGTCTCTCTCCTTCTGTCTCTCCTCTCTCTCTGACTCTACCTCTCTCCCTATCACTCTCTCTCTGTCTCTCTGACTCTATCCTTCTCCCTCTCTCACTCTTTTTCTATGACTCTGCCTCTCTCCCTCTCCCTCTCCCTCTCTCTCTCTCCTCTCTCTGAATCTCTCTCTCCCTCTCTCTCTCACTCTCTCTCTCTCGCTCTCTCTCTCTCGCTCTCTCTTTCCCACCTTATCTTTCACTCTCTTTCTCTCTCTTCCTCTATTTCTCTCTATCTATCTATGTCCCTTTCATTCACCCTTTCTTTGTCTCTCCCTTTCCCTCCACGTCTTTCACTCTCTCATCTCTCTCTCCCTCCCTTCCTCCCTCCCACCCTCTCTCTCTCTCTCTCTTTTACATATTTCATCATTTTCATCAATATGAACTGACTCATTGATCTCACTGGAAATACGCAATATGTAAAATTACATACACAGGTAAAAATTGTATGTACACATACACACACACACAAATACAGACATATATTTGGTAGTTCGTTCGATTTCGATTTGATTTAGTCTCTCACCATTTTCAGCGATGACTCTGTTGATAATGTAGAGAAGCTGAAACGTGTCTGACAGACCAAAACTATCAAAAGCGGATAGGCAGACCATAATGATCGGAAAAGACAAATTGCGTTGTTTACTTGAGAAATGTGGATAGTTTAAATCAGGGTCTTTTGCCATATAAATAATCTTGACTGGTGTTGAACGAAAGTAAAAAAATGCAAACCAGTCTTTAAAGAGGCCATCAATTCAGTTTATTGATCATTTTTCAACAAGAACTTCAAGAAGGAGAAAGCTTTTTCTCGTGTTATTTATCTTACGTATTTTTTTTTAAATGTACCTTTCAGTAAGTGTTTGCGTCGGCTTGCCGAGCGACGACGCCGGAAGGACACCGATCTGGTAGCCAGGAGTCCTTCCAGGGTTGAGGGCAGCTAGGGTGGCGTGAGCGTTGCTCTGGGCTGGCATCGCCCAAGAGGCCATCCCTTCGGATCCTGCTGGCTCAGCGTCGTAGCCGCCTGCACCTCCTGTTGGATCTTTGAACTCGAAGTCGGCCACTTGGTCGTGAGACCCGGAGGAGCCGGACTGGGTGGCCACGTTGGTCAGCCCTTTGCCGACGAGCTTGCCGATGTGGCTCAGGATCGTCGGGAGGAAAAGGGCGACCAGGACCGATTTGACTATCTGCGCACCGATGAACAGAGGAAGAAGAAGCTTCTTCAGGCCGAACGCCAAGAAGCCGAGACCGAATCCGGTCAAAAACGAATTCTTTCCGAACGCCATACGAGCTGGAAAAAAATTTACAACATTATTGACCATTCATACCAAAAAAATATAACAGAAATTTCCATAAAGAAATGAATGAAGATAACTCTACAATGGATCTGTGACCATTGGTTATTAAGGCAATAAAACAGAAGATCACCTGGCTAAACTTCCTTCAGACCTTTAACTGCCCACTTTAACTTGATATAACATTGCTAAAACAGTAATGAAGAAAAAAACACAACAAAAATGTTCACTCATCTTTGACCTGAAGATTAAAGAAGAATCATTATCAAAACAATAGCTTTTACCCACGACTTCGTCCATGCGGGACTCTGTTTCTATGCACCTTTCTAATGCGATGCAGCGTGCAGTAGCCTTTAGACCTTTCCACCTCAATACTAAAAGCTAAATATAGCAGAAAAATAGTTTACAGATGGTATTTTTACAAAACCCCAAAAGTACAGTTATCGGTGAAAGAAGCTACAAGATAAATGCCAAAAGCTAGCAGGGAACTGAACCAAGGGCCTCTATGGGACAAGAATCACAAGACACAAAATCAAAGATCATCACGTCCTAACGATCATGTTTCCCAAAATAATAAAAGTTTATTGGGGGCGGCGGTGGCCGCAATGGTTTAGGCGTTGACACGGCGTTCTTCACTGTAAGGTGTAAGGTCCAGGGTTCGAATCCAGCGGCCGTCTATTCGAACCTAACATACTTACAAATGGGCTTTTTGTTCAAAAACACCGGCACCCCGAGGATCGATACTTCGATTTATGATGTTTATTGACAATAAGCCTTTCCTAACAATTAAGAAATAGTTACTAATCTTTTCGAAAACTTAAAAACCCTGGCATTTTCTAATTGAGACCATTCAATAAGTATAAGTTCTACATTTGTACTTTGTAAAACATATATTTTTAAAGGCTTTTATATAGGTTATTAATTGGTTCGACCGAGACTACTTTCCATAATCTGAACAGGACGATTAGAAACGTTCAAAGTACAGGTCTATTACCTATAAGACATCAGCTTTTTTCCTTTCAGTGCTCAGCCACTTCCAAATTTGCCATGTATTTATCGATTAGCTGATGGGTTTGTGACCAGAAACCTCCAAAACCGAGTCGCCCCAGCCCGACAGCGGGTATCCCGATCCCTCTCTTCCCAGGAGAATTAGCATTTCATGGAATCAGAAACCTATCCCAGAGTGTGCATGTGTGCCGTACACTGGCCTTAGGCTCATGTTACCCTGAGAGACCATGGACGACCCTAAAGGGCCAGGACCTCCATGGCGAAAGTTTCTTAAGACAACACTATAATCGCGAAATAGAGGTGTGTGTGTGTGTGTGTGTGTGTGTGTGTGTGTGTGTGTGTGTGTGTGTGTGTGTNAGAGAGAGAGAGAGAGAGAGAGAGAGAGAGAGAGAGAGAGAGAAGTTAGTGAGGTATGAACTTGAAGTATATAAAGAACACGATCGACAAACATTACATGACAAACTAGCTTTCAAATTTAGTGCAGTAATTGATGTATATAAACAACTGTAAAAAAAACTAATGGTTTAAGGCGTGGTGCATAGGATATTTGACTAGGATGTATTTTATCTAGGTCATTCCCTTATGACATCTAAACAAACAACCGCCACCCAAAAACCCGAATGGAATATGGATCATGGGTAGAGGGTGCTGACATGCGGAAACTAACTTGACCCTAACGGTCTGGATTCCGATGCGTTTCGTAATCGAGAAGAACGGACGGCCAAAATATTCGTATAGTTCTAATAGTAACGGGTTGATACGTTGATTTATTAGCCGACGTTGGAATAAATGGAATTCCCTCTGTGGATGCGGTGCCCCAAAGCCCATCTGTACGTTGTCAAAGAAAACATTCGAGAGTTAGAAAGTTTTTAGGAAGTGTCAGAGGCCGAGCTTGAAAGCCTTGGGACGCTCCACTTACCGTCAGCTGCTCAACGTGCACGAAGAGACGTGTATCTCTTAATTCTTTTAATTAAACTAATCGTGGTAGGATCCGGCCTTGGTACGACCGCCGGCAGGTTACAACCCTCTAGAACCTTAGAATTGACCTATTAAATTTTTTATGATTATACCGAGATCAAAGGATTCAATTTTACTCCATTTAAAAGTAAAGCCATCAAACTCTCAGTAATTTTCCACTCTCCAGGGTTCGTAAAACAACAAATAAAGTTTACAATACATTAATTTTGTAAAACATTAGTTGCTGATGGGGTGATATGAAACTGATGGGATTAAACGAATCTGAAGCTTTTAATACCGCGCCTTCAACAATTGGGTTGTTCGTCCTCATTTCACTAACTGTACTGACAATTTACATTTTCAGGTATTTAAAATGGCGAAATGCTAAAAAGCGTTCAATAGACAAATCCCTCCGGAAAAAGGAAGATGAAAGAAGATCATCATTCAGCACTAACCATTAGTGTGATGTTCTTCGTGCTTCTTCAATAATGGTGCACAAAGTAAAAATTTACACAGTCACGTCTTCTGAATTTTTATCACACCTAACGTTGTCACGTAGAGGCGTTTTGTTCAAATCCTTATTTAGCTTTTGGCATTTCTTGGCATCTTGTAGCTTCTATTATAACAAAAACCATCTGTAAACTATTTTTCTGAAATGTTTCGTTTATAATTTTTAATTTAACTTGAAAAGGTGGCTTGTCTAGTTTATAGAATGTAGGTGAGTTAAACTAGAAGAATGAATATAGAGAAAAAAAAACACAAAATACAAACCTACTAATAAAAAAATCCCCAAAAGAACATGTAACATCCAGCTCGTTCGAAACCCCACGGAATGGCGTGGAAAATAATAGTCAACAGAAAAAATACGGAATTTATAAATTTACAAGCAATGCTATAAATAAATCTCCTCTTTGGACGAAGGTGAGCACGTACTTGTTCCGAAGCACGCAACATTTTGTTTAAGGCGACTTGTATGAGCAGTAGATGCCGTAGATTAAAAATTCGATTTTATCTTTTATTTTATAAACTGGTCCGCCTATTTTCGCTGCTTCTGTCCGACAATTTTCGATATTTTCCTTTTTTTTTAAATGGTGAAATGGTAAAAGTCGTCAAATCTTTCTTGACAAGGCGGACCAGGATGAAAAATATTCAACGCTAACTTTTCGCTTGATGGCTTCAGTGCATTCGGCACCGCCTATTTTCACTGGCGTAGTCCGACAAGTTACACAATTTAAAATTAGTTTGGCCGAATGTTGAAAAGCGTCCGATCGACAAATCTAGCGTTATAAAGCGAACCAGGATGAAATGACAACATGATCCAAGACTAACATTTGTGATGACATCCATCATTAACCTAGTCACTTTGGTTGGTTAACTGGTTCACTTTACTACTGCTACACCTTTTCCTGCTATATAGATTTACCTGTTGGACGCGTTTTAGATTTTTGCTAATCACTAAATGTCGTAACTTGTCGGACAAAACCAGAGAAAACGGGCGGTGCCGGATGCACTGAGATCGTCAAGTAAAAGGTTAGTGTTGAATGATCATCTCACATTTTATCCGCCTTTTCCCCGCTAGATTTGTCGATCGGGCGCGCTTTAGAATTTCGCCATCCTTAATAAATTAAAATGCAACTTGCCGGGAAAAAAACAGCGAATATAAGCGATCAAGGATGCACTGAGATCATCCACCTAATGGTTAGTGCTGAATGGTGGTTTCCTTTCATCCTCGTCCATCTTTTCAAGCTAGATTTGTCTATCGGACACGTTTGAGCATTTCTCCAGCCTAACCACTTACAATTTTATCAATTTTTCGGACAAAATCGGGAAAAATAATCGGTTCTGGTTGCTCTGAGACTATAAAGCTATTGTTAGTGAAGACTAGTGGTCTCCTTTCGAACTACGAAATCAGCGAAAACAGGTGGTCCTGGTGGATTCACTTAGGCCATCTTGCTAAAGGTTAGGCAGAATGATGGTTAACTGTTACAAAAGTTATAAAAATTTACCTATTTTGACGATGGTTATACCAAAGATAAAATTAGCTAAATGCAAGCTAATCTTTTATGTTATTGGATAGTATGTTAGGTCATTTGTTAAGGTCCTATTGGAAACGATGACTGATTAGTAGTCGGCATAAACTAAGACTTTTGTTTCATTGGTTTGTTATAATCGTTTTCAATCTTCACTTTTGTAAAAGTTCATTCGAGTAGAGCAGCATGCCAGTTTAGTAGTTGTCACTGTAACCTCGAAGGAGAAATCTCCGTTAGCCGCCTCAGGGGGCAATCGGCCGGCAGATGTCATTAACAACGACGTGTGGTTACCATTTGACTTACGTGATTTTATGAAATTGGACGTCGCGTTGGCGATCGAGGTCAGCGGGATGTCCATAATATAGTGATTTGCTATGAAACGTGCGTCCGCCGACGAGAAGTCCGGCCAGTCCTCCTCGGGCTCGGCGGCGTTGACTTTCTTCGACTCTTCGGCATTTTCGACTAAGTTGGTCGCCAAAGCGAGATCAGACGATTGGTGAGGATTTTCAGAAACAATGGACGGCCCAACAGCCGCCGGAGGGATAGTGGTCGCCTCTCCTGCTGTTGGATCACCCAAAGTCCCTCCTGCCAGAAGCAGTAGTAATATAATCATTCTCAACTGAACATCTCTGCCTGAAAAAAAAACAGTATTAATGAAATTTCATCAACAAGTTTTCAAAATAAATATCAAATACAGGGTAAAAACTAAAAAGTTCTTAATTTTAAACTTTGAAATTTCATCATGGGGTCTACTGGATCATTATGATTTCTCTATCCTCCTTGGTCAGAAAGACCGGTACCCTGGTAGACAGATCAAATTCATCGGAGACGACCAAACAAAAGTCCAATTTTTAATTAACTCACTTAACTATTAACACTGAGCCGCAAAAATTACTTTCATCGGTGCCTACAAAAGTACTACTGTTCCTTTATGAGCGAGCAGTTATAAATATTAAACAACTGTTATTTATTAGCCTGATATCTAACTCAGGGAAAGCGCTGTAAATTCAACCAACTAAAATTAACATTATGTTTTCTGTATGTAACCAACCTTAAACATTTTCTAAGGAATTCTAATGTTGGCTCTTTGAGTACCATCATTAGATATAGGTATCTAAGGTAATCTAGTTTTTCAAGTTTGTTTAATCTATTCTTACAAGTTTATTATTACTATTTTTTCTCTCCACGTTTAGTTATGTTATAAGTTGATGGGTAAGAAATTTATTGTCTTTTCCACAATAATACTTTCCTATCTATCACCTCATTAAGGAGTTCAACAAAATTAGGATGGACACCTTTAAAAAATTACTAATGTTATGTTCTCCGTTCAGTAGTTTTCACCTCATGCCTTTTCTTTTATCATTGTATTGCTGGCAGCCATAAAACAGGATCTACCTCAAGGGTGACTGTAACTCCAACTTTTTTTACATAAATGTATATATTTTTCTTTTGTACTAGGAAATTTGTACCCATTGTATCTTTTTTTCTGTATTATGTATTAACCTAATAAAGTTGGTGAAAAACAGTTAAAACGTAATAATGTCTTTATTCGAGAAATGGCAGCACGACATTTTTAATTAATTTATCTTTAATAAAAGCCTTGATGATGATGATTTGGGTATGTACTAAGACCCGGAGACAGACAGTATTCTCCAAGCACTTCAATCTCTTCTGTAAGCAGTAGGTCATTGACTATCATTGTTGCAATTCTTTTGGCCGGATCATCTTGCATTCATAATAATATGGGTGGCAGTTTCTTCTTCATCATTGCATGACCTACAAATGAGGTCATTATTGAACATATATCCATGTTGTGTAAGGTGGTTTCTTAGATGCCAATGATCCCTAGAGACTAGGATCTGTAAATCTATAGAGTTTTACCCTTTTTAGATGTAGCAATGTGTTCGTTTTAACGATTTAACGATTTCTTTAAACATCTCTGACACCTATAAAGTTCGTTGATCTCTCCTTTTGCTTTGTGTAAACCCATCGTTGAAAATACCCTTGTTGTGTGGAAGTATCTTCTCAGATGCTAGTGACCCCAGAGCTTTTTGAATCGACGTGGTTTACCTTGCTTAGATATGTTTGATCTTGTTATCATAATTAGGTTCTGGGCCTATAGTTGTTCTTGCAGATCCTCTGTCCTATGTGTCCGCTTGTTTATTACCGAAATATGTCTGTACCCTGGCACCCATGTTAATGCGATTTTCTCCTGTAGAACCTGTAATTTGATCCTTACCGATCATCTCGTTCTGCCTAACCTCGCTGGGGTAGTGTTTCAGATGTTTTGAAATTTCGTCATCTTCAGTGTTGGTTTTTTGGCTAATTGCCTAAACATTCTGACAGACGAACCCAGCGAGGATAGTGAGGTCATTCACCGACCATTCTGGCAGTGATTTACGTGCTTTTACATTTAGTGCTGCTCGGCTTTTTGATCTTAGGAGAATTTTTTCTCAGCCTCTATGAAAATTTTCTATAGTACAAACATTGATAGCAAGTATTTCAGCTTGAAAGACCGAGGTGCACTTGCTTCAGTTTGATTGCTCATATTTTGTTTTGCATAGAATACATCTGACTTTGTTCAACATGGGTTTTGGTGCCTTCGGTACACCATATAATTGTATTTGTTTTTCTCTTGATGTTTTCTTCCCATTTCTGAAAATTGTACAGGTTGTTGCAAATGATGTAACCGGGGTCATTTAGTACGTTTAGAATAATTGATGCCTGATTTTATTTGTTATTGCACCACTAAACTTACAATTATTGCTCAACCATATTTTTGCAATATAATTATTAGCATTTAATTATTTACGCTACAATGGTACATAATTTATTCATACGTTTAGTTTTTAGAAGATGAAAGTTTCTTTTTAAGATTAGCCATCTGTGCTTGACAAATAGGTAAGGCGAACGCGACACGATTAAGTTTGTACATAACAGAATCAATAATGCATCTCGATGGAGATCAAGATAAGATAAGTATTGGGAAAAATACCTTTCAATCGTTAAAATCATTATGATCATCAGTCGAGTGTTAACGGCTTTGGCGTCATTATGTGAATCAATTGTGAGGGATCTGACCCGGATAAAAAGCCCACTTTTAGCCGACTCTTGAACCCGGCGTCAATCACATCGCCAACTTACCTCAAACGTCCGGTAAACTTTCACTCCAAAACGTCGCAGAATAAATAGAAAGGTGGCCAGTAGGGTCGTCTCCTTTTCAGCTTTGTGAGTCGGAAAGAAGCAGATTTCTAATGTCAACCTTGCAATGAAAAAAGCCGTCCGCCTCTGTAACCCGAAAAGAAATACGGACTCCTACAATCTCATTGTAGTTATGCTGCTAACCTATTTTTCCTCTTATTTCTTTCTATATTCGCCCATTTTATATATCCTCAGTGGTTTTTAATTCAGTTGAAACATTTATGAAAGTCATAGGGCTAGAAGCCAGAAGCATTTTTCTGTGAATTCCAACATCAGTTTAGAAACGTTAGCAGAGAGCTTAATTCAAAAGTGCTGCCGGACGTTGGTATCCAAAGAATTTAGCTTGGTTTACAAATTTAAAACCACATTCAAACTATGTCTGAACCCTTGCACATAACTTGGAGGTATTAGCTTTTATGACTTAGTCGAATTAAAGTCCTCTTCAAAACCAACATTGGAGAATTATTCACCATTTGCATTTTAGGTCAGACTCTCCTTTCATCCTTGGCGTATATTGAGTATGATAATCTTAACACATCTTTTTAATAATAAATATTAATCTCTCTCTCTCTCTCTCTCTCTCTCTCTCTCTCTCTCTCTCTATCTATCTATCTATCTATCTATCTATCTATCTATCTATCTATCTATCTATCTATCTACCTATCTATCTATCTATCTATCTATCTATCTATATGTCTATCTATCTTTATTTCTTTCTGTCTTTCTCTTTTTCTCTGTCCCCATACACCACACACAAAAATTCTTCCTCTATCTCGTACTCTACAGCTTTTTGTCTTTATTTTCTCCGTCACTCTCTCTGTTTCTCTCTCTCTCTCTCTCGCACATCTTTTCTAAAGTCCTCAATTTTCCATCAACGAGAAAAAGTTCTTCAGAGTATCTTAGCACATCTTTTTAAAAGAAAATAAATATTTAGTGTTCTCTCTTAATTTCACCCTCTCTCTCTCTTTCTCTCTCTCTCTCTCTCTATCTATCTATCTATCTATCTATATGTCTATCTATCTTTCTTTCTTTCTGTCTTTCTCTTTTTCTCTGTCCCCATACACCACACAAAAAAATTCTTCCTCTACAACTCTACAGCTTTTTGTCTTTATTTTTTTCTCTCCCTCTCTCTCTCCCTCCCCCCCCTCTCACTCTCTCTCTCTCTCGCACTTCTTTTCTAAAGTCCTCAATTTTCCATCAACGAGAAAAATATCTTCTGATTATATTAGCACATCTTTAAAAAAAAAAAAATTTAGTTTTCTCTCTTAATTTCACTCTCTCTATCTCTCTTTATCTCTCTCTTTCTTTCCTTCTCTCTCTCTCTCTCTCTCTCTCTCTCTCTCTCTCTCTCTCTCTCTCCTCAGGTGATTAAGGATAAAGTTCAATTAAACAATTTATCTATGATTGATTTATCTTGATAAGTTGGTTAAGCTCTATAAATCTTCGCTTTTTAAAAGATAAAACATAAATTAATCCTTAATTAGTGTAAAATGTAGAGGCAATTAGAAAAAAGTTCAACTTTAATTATTTAGTGAACATCAATGCCACTCAGAAGGAGACACAAAAATAATAATTAACCAACTAAATTTAATTAGTCTCTTTCCTATCCTTCGAGAACCCTTCATGCGGAGTGAATTTAAAACAAAAACCCCTCCAGAATCTCTAATTATTTTTAATTGTCTTGACCGAATTAGAATTGTTTTGATCGCACCTCTATGCGGGGAATGCGCCACTTGGGCAGACACGAGTTGAACATAAATGGCAAATGGCAAATGCAGTTCCGTCTGCAGCTCTTACAACCCGTGACACTTCGGCCTTTTTATTTCGGAGTGGAGAGTCATGTCAGGGGAGGTAGACAAACGGTACGCCTGTTAATAGATGCTATTCTAATTTTGGCTTACTTTTCACCCATCCCCGAATATTTCCGTTCCTCTTTTACAATTTTTTAAGTGAGACTTTTAGCATGCAGAACCTTCAGTCGAAGTGCCATCTTTCTGACGGACTGATAGTCACTTGTAATATTCATGTTTTCAAATGATTATTTATTGGTAAAATATCTACAGAAAGGTGAAAAATAAATAACTTAACAATAATTTGTAAATAAAGCTAATAATGAATTAATTAAAGAATTCAAAGTATACACGTACAATGTAAGAAAACTGAAAACCAAAATTTCTTATAGTGTCAAATGAATATGAAAAAGTCCGCCCCAAGTCACTTTTTTATTATGTGTTCATTTTCAATCTTAAGTTAACAGTTTGTAGTATTTATTTACTTAACTTTCATTTACTTTTTGGGACAACCCAACCCGGATAAAGAATAAAAAAAGAACATTTTGCCTAGTATTTAAATATATAGCCAAAAAGATTGGATAACTATAAATTAAAAACGATCATGGCCAATTGGCTAATCAGATTAATGCACATGGTTCCTTCGTTGCGCTTTCGAGGATGATGATACTGGGAAGTGGGGTTTTTGCTTCCCTGGTACTGCAGCCTGCTGGCTTAGTGTACCTCCCTAGGTCCCTAGTTCAGTGCAATCGCTCAATCCTTCTGCTCAGAAGTATTACGTCATTGGCTGTTGTTGCTGCAATTGCATTCTCTAGGTTTTTTTCTGTATGCTAGGTTAAATCTCCATTGAGCCATTGCAGCGTATTCGGAGATGATATGGGTGGCTGTTTCCTCCTCCTCCTCATTACATATTCGGCAGATGGGATCATCAATGTATATGCCCAAGTTGTGTAGATGTTGTCTCAGTTGCCAGTGTCCGGTTAATAGTCCTATCCCTCTCAGCCCTCTCCAACTGCAGCATGTTTGCCAGTTTTGGTGAGGGTTGTTTTAACATATGTTTATTGTGTCTAGCACCGCCAGGGTTTACCCACTTTTACTTTTGTTTTGTTTGGATTCATTCGTGCGATGGAGGATTCTATATATGTTTTTCTTATCCCAAGTATAGATACGGGCCTATGTCTCCGGCCAGAGTGTCTGCTTTTTCGTTACTCAAAATTCCTTTGTGCCCTGGCCCCAAGATATCATCAGGTTGTGTTTCCCCGGATTTTTAAGATTTTGGGTGCATTCGTAGTTTTGATTTGATTTTTTTACACGCTAATGGCTTCTTGACTATCCGATCTTATGAGGATATTTTGCTAGTGTAACCTCCTTTAAGATTTTCTAGGACAGAAGCCTTGATGGCATGTATTTCTGCTTGCGAGGCAGAAATGTACTTCCCTAATTAGTTTGTTTGCTTATATCTTGGGCTTGTATAAAAAATGCCCGATCCGGTTCCTTCGTTTGTTTTGGAGCCATCTGTATATCCCTGTATCTAATACTCTCCTGAGTTCTTCCTCTCCTTTATAGCCCGTTGAGACTTTACAAGATGTTGATGAATATTTCCGGGATCATATAGTCACTGGAAGAATGGGTGTCTGAATTGCGTAGTTCCTATTTGATTGTTTTCCTAAATGAGTTTTTCCTAGCCTCTCCTTGTATAAATGTTTCCAGTGGAGGTAGGTTTGGAAAATTTCTAGGGCACTTGTATGGGATGTTCTCATTGCTCCTGTGATTCATAGGTTTGTTGTTCTTTTCAT
Source organism: Cimex lectularius (assembly GCF_000648675.2). Taxonomy (NCBI): domain Eukaryota; kingdom Metazoa; phylum Arthropoda; class Insecta; order Hemiptera; family Cimicidae; genus Cimex; species Cimex lectularius. The sequence continues at coordinate 2,007,003 of NW_019392683.1, forward strand.
ATTTTTATGTTGCCTAGTGATTGGGTGGCTACTTTTGTTGAGCTCCAATTATTCGTCCACCAGATTAATGATCAATAATTTATTTTGGGTGTTATGTCTGCAGTGAATAGCCGACGGGCCATTTTCGGTTTTAATCCACAATATATATCCCCTTCATTCGAACTTTGCAACTTTAAGTAATAATTTAACAGGTGAACACATATGATCATCATCTGTCCATTGAAAATTAAATTTAAGCCTAATGAAATTAAATATCCACCATCTTCATGCCGCACGACATTCATAATCCTCTACAGACAAAAGAAATCGAACAAGACTTGAAGACTTCTTTACCGCTTTCTCTTCCTCCTAAAGTCTTATCACCTTCCGACATTAAACATGTAATCAGCCTTCTCCCCCTCAATAAGAGTCCTGGATTTGGTTTGATTACCAATCAAACTTATCAATCTCCCTTTCAGCTCCTTCTTGTTATGAGTAAGCTTTACGAGAAACACCTATTAAAACTTCTATATCCTATTATTTCCAATCAATCCCAAGAAACTACCCAGTCACCAGTTTGGATTTAGGTCCCTACACTCTACAATCCATCGATGTCATAGTGTTGTGAACGTCATTTCATGCTCCCTTTAGCAGAAACAGTGTTGCCCGGGTGTTCCTTGATATTGCTCAAGCCTTTGACACGGTTTGCAACAGGTCTTCTCGTGGAAGCTGAAGGGCTTCATATCCAAGCTGGCATCCCTCAAGGGAGCATTCTTGAACCTCTTCTTTACACGATATATACCCCTGACATTCCTATCCTTCAAATAAATCTACAGAAACATTCTCTCCACTTTTGTTGACGATACAGCAATCCTTTCCCCGCATAAAGATCGAGTTACATCACACAGAAACCTACATGGTGCCTCGACATTTGGTCACAAACGTGAGGCATTAAGATAAATGCAACAAAGAACCAATAATTAACTTCACACTCAGATGTTTAACACTACCACCTATTTACTTTAACGAGATTTTACCACCTCCTGCCAAACACAGTTACTTCACCTGGACCAACAACTTAATTGGAATCCGCACACATGACCAAAATGAAACGAACTAAACGGACGTTACAAACTGTTATCACCTCTACTCGACAGACGATCCAAACATCCATGTAACTGCAAAAAATTGTTTATACTTTTGGTTGTAATCAGCTTTATAGATACACCATGGTTCTCAAACCTATGTGGACTTTTGATATCCAACTCTCGGTGTCAATCAAGCACTCTAACCAAAAGCCCTAAGAAAAGTTTTGAACCCACTTCTTTATGTTTCAAACCTCACCTACTCCGAGACCTTAATATTCCCTTTGTTTTAGAAGTGGCGAAAATATATTACAAAAAAATTCCATCAATCCCGTTCCACACACCACAAAGCCTTGGTCCGTCAGCTCAGTTCCACCTCCTTGCCAGATAAACCTCCCCGTCGACTGATGGCGATGGCCGAACAACAAAATTGAAAAATTGGTCATTACTTATTTCTTATAATGGAGTCCCATAGGCTCATCACTGGGTGTTCTCCTCATAGATTTTTCGTGCCGATTTTGTTACAGCATTTTTACCTATGTAATTGTTTTATACGTGTAAACATCAATAAAAGAAAAAAATATAGAGACCAATGAGACATGACCAAATGTTCGGTCAACCAACGGAGTTGTTCTGTTTTTACGTGTAATTTTGCCTTAGTATAAATATAAATTTTGGATTTTTATGCAGGTTTTATGCTCTGCATTAAAGGTAATTGCATGTAGGGTATTTTTACTCGAGAAAACCCACTTCTCTCTTTAATTTTACAGATAGAGACACAATTCGTATTCTACGTTCTAATTTATCCTGTAGTATTCAAATAAATCTCTATAAATGGGATTTTAGTAGGAGGTGTTTTCAAAAACGGAAATTTCATAAAGGGTAACTTTAACACGAAGCTCCTTTTTCTTTTAGTTTTATGGATATAGAGTTTTGTAGATGCAAAACACAAGTCAGATTGTAACACTTTCTAATTTTTGCTGTAATATTCAAGGAAATGTCCAAAAATTGGAATTTCATTCTGGATGTTGATTAAGTCGATAATTTCATAAAGGGTCTTTTTAACGAAAGAAGACCCACTTTAACGAATAGAGACGTAATTAAATTTTTAAATTGCTCTAATTTATTGTGATATTTCTCCGTGCGACCTGCGAGATTCCCACTCACCGGGATCTAATAATCACAAAACTCACCACAATTTCAATTACGTTGACTCAAACCACCCCCACCGACACAAAATTGCAGCACTAAACGATATGAAAGATAAACTAAAACAGTACCGCTGATAAAAACCAAAGAAATTAAACCCATAGCCCAGAATAATGACTAGATGACTAGATCAGAAACAAGATTAACAAATTATTAAATAAAAGCACACAAAAAACAAAATGTTACCAAAAAATCCCTAAATGGACCACAATTACATGCATTGAGATAGAAACGTGCAAGTTAACAAATCGATTTAACAAATTAAGAATTAAACAGAACAGAAAAACAGGAACACAATCGACAACTTAACAAGACAAAACATTAAAAGGAAAACTATCACAAATCCTCAACAATAGAAACAAGCATGTATGAAAGTATTAAACGACATAGAAAAGGAAAGAAAAATACACGCACGATTTTTTTACAGTTATTAACACATAAATCATTAACAGTTTACATACATGATTTCAATCATTGAAAACACTATACCAATTAAAAATTAAAAACGAACAATAAAAATCCGTACTTAGCTGATAACAACAAAACTGCTTAACAAAAGAAAACTTTTCTTCCTCAGTTTGACAGTCAGAAACATAATTCTAATTGTAACACCTTCTAATTTTCAAAAATTAGATTTTTTGTTGCCTAAATCGATAATTTCATGCAGGTTGTTCTTAATCCTAGAAATATATTAATGATGTAGATTTAAATTGTAAAGGTACACTGAACATTTGTATTGTGTATTATTTTAGCTTGCTAATTAAAGTATATTTACCAAACTTAATTTCAAATGCTAGAAATAAAATTATTAAAAATACCCTTTATAAATTCGGAAATTATGCTCAATTTTATTTATTTTAAATGGTACTTTGTGTATTTGATTTAATACTGTAAAAGCAGGCGTTAGTTCATAAGAATGATCATTGTTTTTAAACCGTTTATGTTTTAGGGGTCAATTGACGAAGTTACTTCTTTCAATTAACTATTTTTTTTATGTAAGGTCTTGGATAAAAAAAAGTCAGGGACACGAGAGGGATTCGAACCCACGACCTTCGACTCAATACGCCACTGCTCGAACCACTTAAGCTATCGTTACTTCGATCCTCTCGGACATCAACACTCCATCTCAACCTACAATTTGTTGTTTTAAAAAGTAACTGATAATAACAGTCAAAACTATAAGAAAAGAGCTTAGAAATAAGAATTCAAGTAGATAAAACTAAATAGCAGTTATTCCACTGACTTTAAATTCGTAGACAAGTTGGTTCAAAATTATAAAAGTTTAACGTTTCTTTTATTTTAATTTATACATTGGAGACGTTTTTGTGCGGAAAAACGAATACGTACTGATTTAGAAATCCTTAATTTAATTGAAGCCTAATTGCGCATTGGAGCCTCAAGAATGATGAGTGGGGCGGAAGAAGTATGCCAGGCGAAGAAAAGAAAACAAGAAAGAAGAGAAAGGGATTGAGAGGTACAAAGTGTAGAGAAGAAAGGTCAATTATGATAATGTGAAACAAATAGAGAAGGTCGGACAGATGAAAGAAGACTGATGATGAAGGATTGAGAAAATAGTAATAAAAAGGTCAGTGTGTAAGGAAAAAAGTTAATTTCCTTTACTTCTTAAGTTATTCAACCGCATTATCAATCATATCTTGACAAAACATGATATTACTATGTTTAATATCTTTTAGTGTGTATTTTGCTTGAGGTCGTCATTGGTCGAGAATTAATGTTATTATCACCGCTCTCTGCACTTGCGTATGTAGGTTAATTTGGGCACATACACTTTTGTTTCTTTCCGCTGGAAATGCGTTAATTTGATGTTACTGGTTATTGATCCAGTCTAACAAATAGGTTTTTTTTGCATGAATCAATTTTCTCATAAGATTAGTCACGTAATTTATAAGCTAATACATTTTTTTTATCCGATCCGATACGCATGATCTCGTTTAGCTGAACTGAAATTGGGAAAATTATTTTTCACGATCAAATAAATTTAATCCTAAAATAAATCAACTGCAGTATTCAGGTTTAAGAATCGGCTTGTTTGCGATTTCTCGCGACCGATACTGGTCTGTAGTGCAACTATAGCGCTTTGTTAAGCTTAAGACTTTTTACCAGATCACAACAGCTTTTTTATGGGCACAAGTGTGTATTCTTCAGGCCTTGGTTTTACCTGTAACAACAGAGGACGTATTTGTCTATTTATTCTCCTTCCTCGCAATATCTGCAGTCTTGTTTTTGCTACTGCAAGTCCTATGAGTATATATGACTACGGAGTTTGCAGTATTTAGTAAGCAGTCCTAGTATCATTCTAGTACAAGCATGTCCTACGTTCTGCTGTTACTTCCTACTACGGTCTTTTTATGATTGTTTTTGAAAACCTCTGTCTTTTGATCCATTCCCACTAAACCGAGGATTTATTTTAGCCCATTGTCATTTTGGTCTCCCAGTCACAATATTCAATAGTTAGTCTCCATCTGCAAGGCAGTGTCGTATTGTCCAAGTCCTTGGTTTATTTCCATAAACCCATACTCGGTCTTAAAGCCATCTGTGTACCAGATATAGCCGGCATTAACCAAGATGCTATTCTTTCAGTCGGTACTATTGGATTTTTGGATTTGAATTTTTCTTTTCAAAATCTGAATTTTGGAGATATTTCTCAAAAAATAACACCTTTTTCAATGGACGATAACAAAACAAACATTCTCGTAAATATTGAGATAATTTCATACTAGCCTTAATACACAAAACAACAACTTTCCCAACATACTCACAGACCTAACAATAAGCCCAATATATACAAAATAAAATATTTATTCTGAAAACCAAACCAAAACTAGCAAAATGGAATTTGACATATACAAAAAACAATAGCATAGGTGACGACTTAAACTCAGATATAAAGTATCTGAACTAAAAACATATAGAATGAAATCAATACTAGCAACACCTGAAAAATACAAAAAATTCAAACAATAGAAATCCTGATACGCATCAAACTAATAAAGAAAAGGATACAAAACAATGATAATATAAAAAAAACACTACAGAAAAAACCATTAACAAAACCTTACCAAAGGAGACCAATAAACGTATTCAATCTAAACTGATAAAATGACACACAGGCAACCAATTAAAATGCCCAAACGCATCTGACGGACAATACCAAGCGACGATAGACGGACCAGGATGATCAGATCCAATCAAACTGCAATTCATTGACCGAACAATTAATACTGGCAGTTAATAACTTCCGGATTCTATAACGAATTATTTTGCATTAATTATTAATTATCAATATATAACGATTTAACTATAGAAAAGAATAATAAACAAGGGTATAAATGGCAGCTTGCATTTATTTTTTTAAATAATTTGTTGGACAAGGATAGCCCCGTTAAATCGATATAAGTACTTTTAAAAATTCATTTACGTTTTAGTGGTCAATTGACGAAGTTACATTTTTCAATTAATTATTCTTTCCATGTAAGGTCTTGGTTGAGATAAAAAGTCAGTGTCACGAGCGGGATTCGAAACCACCACCTTTGGCTAAATACGCCGCTACTCTATCACTTGAGATATCGTGACTTCGATCCTCTCGGACACCGACTCTCCATCTCAACCTACAACCTTTCTAACCAGAAAATGAACGTTGAAAATGGCTAAAAGAGGGAAGGTTCGAACGGTTGCAGATTGAGATGGAGAGTTGGTGCCCGAGAGGATCGAAGTCACGATAGCTCAAGTGGTAAAGAATCAGCATATGTAGCCGAAGTTCGTGGGTTCGAATCCCTCTCGTGACACTGACTTTGTTATCTCAACCAACACGTTACACGGAAAGAATAATTAATTTTTAAAAATATTTTTCCAAGAGAGGTATATAAATGTTCAAGGAGAAAGGTATATAAGTAGTTATTTACATATAAATTGAATTTTAATTATAGTTTAACTAGGTATGAATGTTAAACAATTTTAATAATAATTTCATGTTTCGTTTGTAACTTTTATTTGAAAAACATAAACTCGCGATCTGTTTTAATTCCAAAGTTCCAAAGTTAAACGTTATATATATGTTAATTCACTATTTTCGTGGTCCGCTTGACCAATACAAGACAATCAATTAAGGTTTTTAGTTGAGATAAAAAAAAGTTAACGGCACGAGAGGGATTCGAACCCACGTGGGGTTGGGATGGGAAGTTGATGTCCGAGTGGATCGAGGTCACGATAGCTCAGGTGGTAGAGCAGCGGCGTATCTAGCCGAAGGTCGTGGGTTCGAATCCCTCTCGTGCCATTAACTTTTTTTCATCTCAACTAAAAACCTTAATTGATTGTGTTATATATATGGGGGTTAATCGGAACCGGAAGGCGTTGGAGGACTTCTTCATTCGCAGAAAGAAAGTTCCGGCCAGAATCTAATTATGTTTTTGCCAATTCTATGGGCGGTGGTTAACTAGATTAGAAATCGAGGTAAGAGAGAAAGATACAAAGATCCTGTCTCTATTTTACATGATCTGTTGGGTATCTATTGACCTGATATTTAAACTGTCGAACTTCCATTAATTCGAGTCTTTATTTACATATAAACTGGCATTATGCTGCGGTTCCGCATCGAATGTTTATCAGGTGCTTCTGATGACCGATAATGATGGGAAAATAGAATCTTGGGAAAAGCACACACTTTTGCCCTATTTAACAATACGCGTGAGAACGTTGAAAATATTAAACATTAATTGGACAGTTATGAACCGGGATTTCTGATGGCAGGTTCTTTTGGAATAGTCCTGTTCAACATAAAAACAGAAGAATGATAATTTTTAATGTATATTATAGGAGAAAAATGTATTTTTAATCAGCATCTGCAAAATTTGCTGATGGCAAGACAAGCTTAATCTCGAAAACGTTAAAGTTATTATCATAAATTATCATAAACAAATTGACGATATATTTCATCAATGCCTCTTTCCATACATATAAAAAATAATAAATAGATATTTTAAATAAATAAAAGTTTATCATTTAAACGCATCTAATATTTGATTAAAATGTATTTACGGCGTTAAACCCGTGGGAAAAAATATATAATTGAATCATTTATAGTTTATAAATGATTTTTTTAATTTTTAAAAGAAAATTATTGACTTTTATATCATATTTTGTCCTTTCTTTTTCTTTTTCTTTTAAACCTTACTATTTCATTATTGGCTTCTTTTTATTGTCAAATACATTTTTAAATGCCACCTCGAGATGGTTTTAATTAATTTTTCTTTTTTGAACATACATTCCATAAATTACCCCTGACGATATGCAACCTATATATTGTTTGTGGCTCCTTCGGCTCGTTCAAACTGATGATGAGCGTTTAATGGTCGAAATCCGGATGGTTGTGAACAATAGTTCTCTAAGTAGAACCATCTTTTGCAAGAAATCCATTGATTTCGTTCTGTACATTAATGCAGCTATTTTATGCCTGTGTTTATTGCTTTTCGTTTTCTATCATGTTAAATTTTGTTGCTGGTTTTGGTAGATTAGATTTAAAATAGATCTTTTTTAAGTTCATACTTTACTACGTTTTTGTTCACTATGTTGTTTTTGTCTTAACTAGCTTCTTAAGTGTATGTAAATATTTGTGTAATTTTTTTTTGTATAACAGTAAAAAAGTGAAATTAAGTTATAGCTTTCGTATCATATAAAAGTAAAAGAATATTTGTTATAATATTAATTTAAACCTTAACAATTGTCCTGATTTTACAATCAAGCATTACCAACGATTATACAGGTGTAGGAAAAAAATATACATTTGTTCACATTCGCATTTTAAATAAGGAATGAACTACTATGTATATATTTTTGAACTGTGTAAATCACATTATTTATTCAGTTTCAAGTTGGAGTTTCTGAAGGATGTTTTTTTTAAGTTATGCAAATTTTTAAAAAAATAAATTACACAAACAAAACAAGTACTCTATTATCAAATAGTATTGGAACATGTCAAGATTGGTGATATTCTAATTTTGCACTGTGCTATCAAAATAACTAAACCATTTTATGATTGTGGTTAAAATAAGATTGAAAAGAAAGAAAAGCACAATTTTCCTTTTAAATAACAAATCAATCAAAAAGTTTATAGGACCAGTTGCTGTTGTTGACATCTTCAAAGTGTAAACGCCTTAAGGACCAGCGCAGCGAGGATGTGCAGGCCGATATGATTAAAATTATTACCCAAAAATGAATAGTTCAAGAGCTAAGAGTAGATTTATGACGAAAATCGTACAAAGTCGGAAAAAAACAACATAAAATGTTGAATATCTGCGTGAGGGTTGAGAATAGGACCATGTTCATATTTTTTGTTGCATTTGAGTTAGAAGCACCTGCCAAAATTTGTCGTATGACGTAATCACACTATACACATGGAGAAAATTCCAACTAATTATAGTTACTGTACAAATAGTACAGTAATAAAAGTATATTGATGAGTTTTAACTATTTGCACTTCATAGCAGACTTATTTGAAATCACTCTCGCCCGATTATCCAGCTAACTCAGGAATTAGAATAGAATTTTGATTGATTCTAGGCCAATGGCAATTTCTCTAGCCTTAGAATGAACTTGCCTTGTGATTTATCTCATTTATTTTTCAAAAAAGAAAACGATTCAAGACAATTTACTGTGCTTTACAGTATACTTAAGTAATACACAATTATTTTTCCAAAAATTTGTAAATTTCTCGTACTATTCGTTGATAATGTGTTAGAAGTCGAGAAAAATTTTTGGAACTTGTACAATACAAAAGAATTTACGATTTGACTTGTACTTGAAATTCCACGTTTTCTTGTACAATAAGTTAAAATACATTGCAACTTTGAAAAACCCTATTTATTATTATTATTTAAAAGTCAATAATGTAGACATATAATACGTGATTTATTAAAACTATAACAACACAAAAATTTATATTAAATAATGTTTGACAAAATTTATTAAGCAATTAAGACAATTTTGAATTTGATCAGATTTATTTGTATTTTTGTAGTTCCATGAAAGGGTAACAGTCAGGCCCAGGTAATTATTATTATTTTTGTTATTTCCTAGAGGTACTAAAAGCTACACACAGAACTAGAATATTGAATAGAAAGAACTGGTGACATAATGGACCTATGTAGAATAAGAATTTGAAATCCTTTCAGATGTATATGTAAAATTCAAATTTACACAATATTTTTACAAAATTTGGTCACTTATATAATAAATAAATTTCTAATAAATATCAAAGGTATAAAATAAATTTAAAATCTTTTCTTTATACTATTGAACAAGCGAAAATAAAATTATCACAATCTGATGTCTTTCAGTGAATAGATTTTATGGAGGAAAAAATTTCCCAACATACCACGTGGTGACTAATGGTGATTAACTCCTCCTTGTCTGTCCCTCCTAACTCCTGGGGCACTGACAGTGAACTGAACTTGGGTGGAGTGATCCTGGCTCGGGGAAGGATGTGTGTTAGGGGGTCAACCTCCAAGGACACGAAGGGGGGGTCTCCCGGAAGCAGGGAGAGTCGTTTATCGACACAGACGACTGGGGACGGGAAAATTAATAGCTTCGGCCAAAAAAGAACATTGGCATCTCGAGAGAAAATCGGCAATGTTTGTTAATTGTTTAATTGATTATTGTAATTGCGTTCACTTTCCATATAAACGTTTGATACAGGACTTTGTCCTCAGAAGTACAGAACTGAAATTTTTCCAACCCTTATTCGCGATCAATGGAATATTGGATATTTCACTGATGAAATGCTAAAATTTATGGTGTTGAGGTCAGTGAGGCCATGAACCTGTAGTTTAATCGTCCACGATCTTTCTAATCTGGCTGGTTGGTTGGCCTGTCAGGACGTTTCGGCATTCTTTATGCTTATTCTGTGTGATATTTATTCTATTTTGTCCTAACATTATATTCAAAATTATAATTTGGTGGTTTTAGCGTGGCACAAAGTTAAGAAGCTGTTTAAATTTTAAAACCTAAAGGTCAAATCATCTATTTCACAATGCACAACATTTTTTTATTGCACGCAATTTCAATAAAAATATAGATTTAAGTGAATTGACCAACATTTTATGCCAACATGCTCATTTATTTTATTAGTTTAGTATTTAAATTTCATACCAAACGTACCTTCTATACTGTTTCTTTTTCTCCTTGTGTTATCTCTTTTGTATTATGTTTATTATTTTCAATGGCTGATTGATCCATTATAAACATTACAAATGAAAAAATAATTCGGCGAATGTTTTTGTCGGCTTTTTCTTACGTTTGCTGTATTGACTTTAAAGAACAGTCTGCTGGAAGCAAGCTGAGTTTTTATAAAATTTCCTTTTAGTTTTATGTTTCTACCCAGAAAAACAGCATCGTTTGGAGAATAAACTGACTGAATTACATACCAAATGTATATACAGTAATGGGTTTTTCCAATGCCAAAGCGGATGTTCTGCAAGACAGCATCATTGGTCCCATTCTCTTTTCAATATACACTGGAGACATTCCTCTGTGGAAGACTGGTGAATGACATTCACGAAATGGATGATCAGATTCGACGAAATTCCAGTAAACAACCTGAAGTCTTCAGCGTATAATTTCTTTTCCAATTTACTGCAACTTAGTTACTCTCCCACGACCATTGTCCACATCGACAAATGATTTACTAGAAAACTCCAACTCTACTTAAAAGAATAGAACTGAAAAGACGATACAAACAACTAAACAGACCACTTGACAACATATCGAAACACTCACTGAAAAAATAAACCCCTCATCAACACATCATTACTAAAAACCTGGACCTGTCATTCAGTCAAGTAGGGTAGTCCTCCAAGCATATTATGCAATGGTGCAAGGAACTTAATATTCCGCCGTCACACTATTTCATACTACACATCTACTCAAATAAATACATTCACTCTCAACATACACAAAAGGAAACACACAACGAAATATTTAATACAATAAACCAGTCCTATTTTCTCAAAAAGTCGAAACAGGGTGCCCAAATACTCGCTGATAGGATCAAGCATTCTGATATTACTTAGTTTGAGAAAAAACATTTGAAAAACCTAGACCTTAAATAAAAATAGTTATTAATTTGAAAAAATACTTTTTTACAGTCTCTGCATAAAATTCTATTTGCATAGTTCTACACTTAAACAAAAAATTAAATACAGTTGTCATTCACGCACAAATTTGAAATTCAAAAGAATAGCCAAGTAGATACTAATACTTTTTAATTAAGGTCTAGCCTGCCTGTAGTTTATAAATTTTTTAGGACTCATTTAAATGCTCGGGGTTTTTTTCTGTAAATTTCCTCAAAATATGATCGACGAGTCAGTGTTAACTTCGAAATTTAAAATGAAACGATGTAAATTGTATTTATTCAAAAGATAGATATATTAGGTAAAAAATAATTGGTGCAATACTAAATTGACGCTACATTTTTGAAATTAGCCTAATGATTATTGTTTTATCTGGAGTTAATTTAACGAGTTGATTTACCAGTTGATCCGCTAAAGAAGTTGGAAAAAAATACTCCCAATAAACTTAAAAAAACTTGATTTTTAGTTTTATGTTCTTTTGGGCTATATAAGGGTGTTAAAAACAGGCCTGGCGTAAATTGTCAGGAACAAAGGCAACTTCGTTACGAAACACTGATTTATAAAGTCCAATCCTGCTCCCTGATATATGACATTCGCTCCAATTTCGGTTTTGAATAATCGATCCTACTTTTTGGAACCGGTGCGGTAAATCCGGATTGGGAAAGTTACTAGGAATATCTAGTTCAACGTCAACGGTACTTTTTTGGGTGGCTGTTTTCTTTCCGAGACATTTGATAAGGGCCTGGTTCCGCGGGTTCCAGACTGATCGATATGATGTGTCGAGCGTATTCGGCTGAATCGTCTTTTCCTCGAGGGCGGAACTGGGAATGGACCGAAAACCGGTCTCGGCCGTACGAAACTGGGACGTCTAAACGAACACAAGGCGGAGGTTCGGCAGAATTTATCGTCATACGCTCCACTTTCAGCCAGCGATGTCCCGCCGAAAGGGAAAATTGCAAAGTGAGAGGGAGCAGGTTTGCATTTCGAAAAACCAGACCTGGTGTGCCATTCGAACTGCAGGTAAAACCAATCGCCTGAAGTAACCGGTCATCAATAACACCTTTGTGAATAACATTATCTGATTACAGAACTTTACACCGTACTGTGTTGCGTTGTGCGCAGTGATGAACCTGCAGCATTGTCATCGTCTCCGATCACCTTGACCCACCTATTTCTGGCAGTCGCTGGCAGTGGTTGATCGGTTGTTTCGTCGAATGAAAATATTTGATATTTCACTGATGCACTGCTAAAATTTATTGAGAGGTGTGTTGAGTTGTCCACTTTAATCGTCCTCGATTTTTCTAATCGAGCACGCAAGTTTGACACGTCAGAAACATTTCGACATTCTTTATGCTTATTCTGTGTGATATGTTTCTATTTTGTCCTAGATTAGATTAGATACAAGCGACCCGTACACCGCGACCAGTATTGATCTATTGCCTATCTCCATTTTTTTATTTATTTTAGAGCTTAAGGCTTATTAGCAGGCCCAAAAGCTTTTTCAAGGGCTCACATGGGTATCCTTCAGACCCTGGCTTTTCTTCTCCTAGGATTAGGAATCTCAGCCTACAGAGGTCTTCGCACCAACAGAGTACGTGTTCTGCTCTTTCTCATTATTTTTGGCAATAACTGCACAGGCTTGTTTCTGCCAGTCTATACATATTCCTCCGGCGTCTATAGTTTCAAGTAGAAGTACAACTATTATTCTAGTCCTAGCACGTCCTAAATTTAGTATAGGTAGCTGTCCTCATTGAACTTTCCTTGGCCAATTTATCGGCCTCTTCGTTGCTTCTCTGCCTTGAGTGTTCTGATACCCAGCAAAGGGTAATTTTGTTATTTTCCCCAATGTCTGACAGGGCTCTAATGCAGTCCCAAACGTCTCTGGACTTTAGTGCTGATGCGGCAATTGCCTTCAGTGCCGCTTGACAGTCATAGTATACGGCCATTCTTCTATTGACAATCCCTAGCCTTTTTTTTCATCCTGGCACAGGGTTCAATAGCCAGTTTCCGCTTGAAAGACTGTCGTATATTATCCAAGGCTTATATGAATTCTAGTCTGTGGTTCATTTCCATAAATGCCAGCACCCGACTCACATTCGGTTTTGGAGCCATCTATAAACCAGATATGGTCGCCATTAACTGGGATCCCTTTCTCCCTCTCTGCTCTACAAGGTATTTTGACTAGATCTGTTTTGTCAAAACTGAATTTAGGGGTCTATATTAGATAGTAGAGTTTAGTCCATTTCATGAAAAAACATTGAATAATGGATACGTAACCTAACCCATTCTTAAGACTAACTTCAACTCTGACCCTACCTAACGTAACCTTAACCCGCCCGTCAGCCCTAAGGTTAAGGTAATGCTCACCAGACCGCATCTCACGATTTCTAAATAAGTAATGCTCTAAGGTTAAAATCCAGACAGCCTATTTACGGCTTTACGCACCGCGAATAATATTAGTTTATCGGACAATCTCAATTATTATATAGAGCTATTCGTTCATCTTAAGGATTTTTTATCCCATCCCAAAACTTTGTTAAGGCATCCGTGTGTATCCTTCAGCCCTTGTCTTTTCCTCTCCTAACCTAACCCTAACCCAACCTTGCTTTGGTAGACTAGTGTACCTAACACTAACCCAAACCTAATCATCACCCTACCCAAACATAATCCGTCCTAGCCTACCCTCACCTAAACTAATCCAACTCAGGCGCACTCGCCGGTAACCCGAACGAATTACGTGAAAAAGGTCAGGCAAAACATTCTTGTTTCCAAAAACATCTATATTAAAATTTCTTTAATGGAAGCTTAAATATTTGAATGTAACTTGAATATATTAAATAAACAATAAATGAAAACGAGGGAGGGTTAACGGAATTTTGGATTGGTATTTTATAGCGAGATGAGGCTGACCATTTCTGACCGATTTCGGTTTAAAACAAGATCCAAATTTCATTCGAAAAGAGGTACTGTCGGTTCAAAATGAATATATTAGAAAGGAGTCGAAATAAATATTTATTTTAAATATAAAAATTACATATTAATAGAAAAAACATAAAAATTAAGTACTGATTCAAAAGAATTGAATATATTAAACAGAAATGAGAAAAACAAAATTGTTTTAAAACGACTGATAAGTTACGGAGCGTGACAGGACGGTCAATCGCAATAAATCTTAAAAATGCCGTATTTTTTAATGCCAACAAACGTAGAAAATCTCTAACGTTTGATAGGGAATCATCAAGTTTGCAAAGAAAATTTATTGCACCACCTGCTAAATCCTAGGTGGCAAAACGAGAGCAATTTTGAAGAAAAAGCCGTGCACATCCCTCGTTTTATTAAACAAACTTTAAGGCATAGATGGAATCCTACTTCGCCGCCCACTCGATTCTTCCGACCTTCTTCCTTTTTTTCATTCTTCGAGCCGATTGGCTTACGTTTGGTAATAATTTGTTGTAAACGCTATGAAACTACTCAGGGGGTAGGTAAGAAAATTATTTTTACAAAAATTAGACTTAGAGAAAAAAATTGAAAAATCTTGATAGTATAAATCTAATAACGTTTTAATGATTTTTTAAAATATTTTTTTTGTTCAATTCTATTAGAATATAAAATTGTATAAAATTTCCAATTTTCTTTTCAATTAAGACATTATTTTCCCTGCTTCACTGTGTTATGATAAATAAAAACCCACTCATTTTAAAAACAACGCCCAAATAAAATGATAAAACTAACAAAATCTAGGTTTGAAGTACTTCGGGACTTCCTACGTAGGTATTCAAATTTGGAAAGGCCAATCCAAAGGCCACTGGAACAAGCGGGCCCACTTAAAGCGAATTTCTTTTTCCAGCAGGAATTCTAGGATTAAATCGACACAAAAAAAAAGTAAATAAAACAGGTTCTTTCTGTTCAAAATGAATTTAGGAGGTTTCTGTCGTAATGGACTTTCTCCCGAACAATGTCCTGTTGAAAGGCGTATGGAAATACTTTGATTTAGTTTTTTTTGGGTCTGATGAAACATTCATTATCCTACAAAACGATATAAACAAGGAAGATCAAATTAATTTAATGAAGGTAAATTTTATTCATTGTCATACAAAAATACTAGAATTGACAGAAAAATATAACAAAAATGTTAAGACTTTCTTGAATTGATGTCAATAATTATCCTTATCCTATAAGTATCTCTTTGAGCTATTGAATTGATATAGTAACTATATCATATCCATTTTTATTAATAATTTTGAATGTTAAAATAAATTAAAACATTTTGAATAGAGGCCATCCTGTCTACCTTTTCGTTGTCAATTATTCAAGCCTGGGCAGGAGTCCATTTGATTAGCTAAACTTTAACTGGAGTTCTAAAAACATATGGAACAGGTAACTGATTAAAGACTTCTCATATATAATATTTAAAACGTTTCCCTCGCTTCATTCCACTGTGCAACAAGTGTTGACAGAAAACGGTACTGCTCGGGTATCTTCCTAGAGGTAGCCCAGACCTGCGCACTCGGATTTATGTGGTATCCAAGAAGATTCAGTACCCTTTTACTTTATCCTCCAATCCTACCTAACATTCCATTCCTCTTATATTCCAGTAAAATCTGGGGTCCCACAAGGAAGTATCTTCGGCCCGATCCTTGTTACAATATCATTGCTGACATTCCTACTTCCCCAAACACAGTCATCTCCACGTTTTCCATCTCTTCTCAGTCCAACCCATCGGTTGGTGATTTCCTATCTACAAAGCTCCTCACCCTATTAGAAGACGGGTACCGCAAATGTAGAATTAAAGTAAACGTAGGCAAATGTGCTCAGTTCTCTTCGCATTAAGAAAGTCCCTCCATTACCATGGCCTCTGCTGACAGTATGCTCAACCAAACATCCCATTCACCTAGAATCTAGTTCTCCAATCTAAAATCCTAAAAAAATCCTTAATGCTCCCTTCTACGTCTCCAATAAAACCATCAGTCAAGAGCACGACCGGTAGATGGCCTTCAGAGAATCTGAGCGGGAGACGAGGGATCGTCCTCACTCGACTGAGGATTGGCCATACACGGTTGACACACGGGCACCTGCTTTTGGGCCAAAGCCCGCGCAGCTCTACCTTATGCTGAGAAAGGTTGCTCGATGGGTCCCACATAATAGAGGCGTGTCATGCCTTGGCTCCATACAGAGAGCGTGTAGGCACGCCGCCGGATTTAAGAAGTGAACTCAAACACGGTAGCGTGTTTCAGAGTCCCCTGTTCCGCTTTTTAGGGGAATTGGGAATTTTTTATTGTATATAAAACTTCAAAATATGTGTTTTGTGTGCCTCTGTCAAAAAAATAAATAAATAAATAAAAGATAAATAAATAAAATAAAACCATCCATACTGATACATTCCATTCTTTCACAACCTTGTAAGACCACGTTATCAGAAATTCCACAATACCATTTCTGAACACCCAAGCCCCCTCGTCCAACAATTGTCCACACACCTGAAAATCCTCCTTGGCTCAAGAGGCAATGTCCTAGGGATTTGCTTCATTGATGTGCGTGTGTTTGCAGTGTGAGAGTGTGTTAACAGTTTAAAAAATATTTAAATTTATAAAATGAAGAGAAGAAAGAAAGTGTCCACTTCTTTATTTGAAAAAGTGCTGCTTCAACTGAGGTTTAAAGACAATTCTAGTTATCTTCAACAAACTTAAGGAGAGGTAAGCACTTCTTGAATTGATATTTTTACTACAATTAAGGTGCATTTAATAAAAAAAAGAGTTAAAAACTTCAGTTGATGTTTGGACATATTTTTGACATCTTGAGATCAAATTTCATCTCTCTTCAATTTAATTTGTTTAACGATGTATTAAATGAAAATAAACATGGTAGAAGTTTTAACCTATGACAGTGTTGCTTTTAAATCAGGCTTAATGTAAGTTACTTTTCTGGGCAGGAGAAGATACACACAAATATAAGAGATTAAAAACCCAATTATCTTTATATATTTGTATTTAACACCTAACACTTTTAAATTAGTTCAAAAATGTCTTAAATGATTATTTGGAGATCGTGAAGTGCGGTTTAGTGTGACGTAGGTTTTAGAAAAACATTTTCTTTATCGTGCGAATGTTTCGATCTTTATTGAGGTCATCTTCAGGGCTCAAAGTGTTTGTTTTCCGTGTAGATGTGCCATTCTTGTGTGTCGTGTTGAGATGTCTTAGTCTTAAATGATGTGTTAGTATTTCTGGACCATTCTCCAATAAGCACGGATTTTATTCGATCTCGAACTCCTATTTGCCAAATGAGTCCAAACAACAGAGGTCCTTTAAAAAAAAAAGGCACCCGATAAAAAATTACCGTTCGATCACGTTTTGTACCGAATTGGTTTTCCATCTTGCTCTCTGTTATGATTGAATTTAAATATACAAAATAGAAACATCATTTCTGGTGAGAATCCGAAGGTATGTAAGGTTCAGTCTATTTTCAGTAAGGACTCGACTTTTCTTATTATAGTAGGACTCGTTTGGACCAAAACCATCTTGGCAAGTTATAAAAATTAGAATTAAAGCGATAAGTTGAATACATTAATTAGAGCGAAGCCCGGTGGGTACGTGTGAGTCATCCATCACCTTTGGAAAGTGGTAATGACCCCTAATTTCAAGAACTGGTGTAGAATAATAAAACCAAAGACCAAGTTGGTTGCCTTTCAAGCTGCATGTATTTAAAGATTTTTTGTAGAAAAAAAATCTCCAGCCAAGTTATCATGGAACGATTAAAGCAAATCCAACCTGCACATTAAATTCCTCAGAGAATGATAGGACATGAGATACTTTGATATTCTTCGAATTATTATTATTGAGACGGACTTTCCAGATAATCTGGTATGCTTCTCTCTCTTATGCTACATATCGAATAGTTATTTATTTAGAAATCGTGAGATGCGATCTGGTGTGATGTAGGTTTCAGAAAAACATTTTCTTTATCGTGCCAACGTTTCGATCTTTATTGAGATCATCTTCTGGTGGCCTGGGATTTACAAACATTGTTTACATATTACAATTACAATTTGGATGTGGAAAAGTTAATTTATACAATGCAAAATATATTTTATATATTCAATCAATGTATTTCTACTCACTCAAAGTGTTTGTCTTCTGTGTAATTGTGTATTTCTTGCGTGTCGTGTCGAGAGTGCCAGTGAGATTTTGCTATTTTGTGTTTATAAATATATCATCTCGCATCGGCCATCAATCAGAGAACTGTTTTGCTGAAATGCAGACAACACAAGGTATTTCCTACTCACATCAAAAACAATTTTAACTTTACAAATGCCACACTAACACAGCCAAACAACAGAATTAACGACATACATAAAACCACAATAAATTTCAAACGAAACATCTTAAACATAGAAATCACCACGAGCATCAAAAACATTAAGACACTAACACAAAAATTACACCAACTAAAACTCAGTGCCGCCAACAGAATACCTACAGATATTTTAAAAGAATTTTACACACATCAAAAAGATGCATACAACGTCCACTTCGACAAAATCAAATATATAAACACAAAATAGCAAAATCTCACTGGCACTCTCGACACGACACGCAAGAATGAAACAATTACACAGAAGACAAACACGTTGTGTGAGTATAAATACTTTGATTGAATATATAAAATATATTTTGCATTGTATAAATTCACTTTTCCACATCCAAAATGTAATTGTAATATGTAAACAATGTTTGTAAATCCCAGGCCCTGAAGATGATCTCAATAAAGATCGAAACGTTGGCACGATAAAGAAAATGTTTTTCTGAAACCTACATCACACCAGACCGCATCTCACGATTTCTAAATAAATATCGATTAACGGTCACTAATCACCACACATATCGAATAGTGATGGACCAGGTCTAATCACTTTATGCATCATTCAGTATTTCTTGAGAATTACGGACAATTGTGTTTTATTGTTCTTCGTGTGATTTGCGCAATGATGAACCTGTAGTTTGGTCGTTAGAGATTATTTTGGTATATTTATCCTATCAGACCTGTTCGGCATATCGCTAGCTTAAACGATGGGTCTGGGTGATTTTTGTGAAGTCAAGTCTCTTGCAAGTCGTGAGATGGTGGAGGTCTTTGGTGGATTACTCGGCTCCAGGAGACAATTGGGAACAATGTTTGACCACGAGTCTAATATTTTTCAACTTAGAATAATTAAAAAAAGTTTCGTTAAAATCGGTTCTTTATCTACGTTCACAACCTCCCCTTATAAGATTATGTTATGAACAGGCGTTTTATGAGTAATTATATAATTTCTAAGGTTTGTTTTCTTGAGACTATAGGGTTGAAAACATGCAAATTTCTGATTAGCCTAGTCTCGCTTTTGTTGATTTATTTTTTAATTTACAGTATACTACAACTGTTGGGTAAGAAGTAACAATAAGTGTAAAAAATAAAATAAAAAACACATAATTATTCTTTTTATGTAAGGTCTTGGTTGAAATGAAAAAGCTAGTGTCACGAGCGGGATTCGAACCCACGACCTTCGGCTGGATCGAAGTCACGATAGCTCAAGTGGTAGGGCAGCGGCGTATTTAGCCGAAGGACGTGAGTTCGAATCCCGCTCGTGACACTAGCTTTTTCATCTCAACCAAGACCTTACATGAAAAGAATAATTAATTGAAATAAGTAATTTGGTCAATTAGACACTAAACATAAATGGATAAATAAGCAAGGGTGGAAAACTGTCCATTGATAGCACTCTTGTTTCAGCTTTGATGATTTGTATGTTTGCCATTTTACCAATCGAGTCCTATTATAAGATTGCAAACGCATTTCGTGAATTTCCAATGATGTTTAAACGTATTCAAATAAAGTCCAGTTAAAAAAAATTGCCTATACATAAATTTTCCTGATAATACCATGGCACCTTAGCACAATTTTAGCCATTTTCAATTGATCAATAAGTACAATATTGGAATTTTACGCAGTTTGTACCTATTTCAACAATTGTACCTGCGCTGTAATAGACTTATTAACCTGATCTGTAAACGGAACCGAAACGTCCCAGAAGATTCGCAGTAATTCCATCATTACTGATTATTTATGGGTCGGTCTACAATTTAACCACCTTTGTTAGATATAGCACTTTCCACCAAGTAAGAAGTAACCGGGAAGAGACAAATCCGCCATTGTTTTATTTAATTATTGATTTATTATAACACATTCATTCTGTATATTAATTATAGTTATGCACATTTCACACTTATTCCTTGTCCTTTTATGTGTTTATTTTATTATATTTTTTATTTAGGCTAAGGTATAAAGTCAAATATTTATAAGTGATTTGTGGTAGTAGCCGATTTTATTTAAATGATATGAAAAGTAAGTAAGACGCAATGTTGTGGTTATGGATTATGTATCATTTTGAATTTTTAAAAAAATTAAAAACAATTTTTTGAGTTGCAGTTTCAATGATACTTTTTTATTATTGGATGCAATGATGATGATGTGTTTTTTTTTTCGCCGTGTGGCATATGGGAAGTTCGGGAAGCACTAACGGTAAATGATTTGAGGTTCGCCCAGCCGCATAGAGGCTAAACTTTCTTTTTGACCGTCTGCCCATTTGACATAAATTATAGGAATTTAGCGAGGAGGCTGGTTTAGTTATTTGGTCGAAAAATTTCACTCGTAGGGCGATCAGTTCCATCGTGAAAAAAGGGACAAAAGGGGAAAACGGGCATTCGAGTTGTTTATCAGCTTATTTCCCATTTCCATTTTTACAATTGGAAGGAATTCGTGAAAGCGGCCAAAAGAGCCGTGGATAATCTTCAGTTAATGACCCCTTCTCTCTGAAACATCCCCAGCCCTTTCTTCCTTTCAAATTCGTGAAACCTGAAGTGTCAGCTTTGTCTGCTCTTGTACTGGGAGGACTGGGGCAATTGACGGCCGGATAAATCGTCCGTCTGAATGCCGACAACTTTTTCCATTTTGTTCTTTAAACCTTTTAAACCTTAAGACCCCAATGGGAGCTTTTAATACAAATTTTCGTCCCTTGAGAATCGCTGCAGATGGTAGACCAAGAATTCATGGACTGTTGTCCCCCTGAACTCCTCGACCAACACCAACGTAAACTATAATACAATTTCATAATAAAATATTAATTAATTATTCAGAAATCGTAAGATGCGGTCTGGTGTGATGTAGGTTTCAGAAAAACATTTTCTTTATCGTGCCAACGTTTCGATCTTTATTGAGATCATCTTCAGGGCTCTCTGTTGAGAGTGCCCCACGACACGCAAGAATGGCACAATTACACAGAAGACAAACACTTTGAGCCCTGAAGATGATCTAAATAAAGATCGAAACGTTGGCACGATAAAGAAAATGTTTTTCTGAAACCTACATCACACCAGACCGCATCTCACGATTTCTGTATAATTATCGATTAACGGTCACTAATCACCACACATAAAATATTAACAAAACAATTGCCAGAATAGGCCGGGATATAACATTGAAGAAAAATGTTCTAACGGTCAGAACAAGCGATTTGCTAATGGTAGGCTTACAAGAAGGAAAATGTATGCTTTATCAGGAAGAAAATAATGAAAGAGGAAAGTAAGAGAAAGAACGAGAATAGATAAGAATGAATGAACCAATGAATATCGTTTGAATAATAACTAATTTTTAAACCGATTATTTTTTTAAATTATATAATATGAAGTGTGAAAGTTATTGAGCAGTTCAACATGTCTTTGGAAGAATTCGATTTATTCAAAACTTTTCGATCCCTTGAAATGAGTCCTCTTCAGTGTTGTTATGGTCAAGTGGACATCCCAGCAATGTGTATTTGTCTCAATTGTAACCACCCAAAAGAGGATTTATGTCAAGGGGTCGAAAACGTTTTCAAAAAATTGAATTCTTTCAAGATCATGTACTACTGTACATATGCACTTCTAGGATGAATATCTTTTTTTTTAAATCTCACGAATTTAGGTCGCGAAATTGTTTTCTTACAATTAACGAGAAAGAATTAAGGAGAGAGAGAGAGTAAGTAAAAAAGAGAGCAAGTAAGCGAGAGAGAGAGAGAGAGAGAGAGAGAGAGAGAGAGAGAGAGAGAGAGAGAGAGAATTGCTAAGTGTTTTTGTTGTGTGTTTCGGTAAATGAATTAAGAAATTAGCTGGTCTGGAATTAATGTTATGGAGATTGCATTGAAATTTAAAATTATGAACATGTAGTTTGTAGTATTCTGTATAAAAAGGTTGCTACGGAATAGATTTGAAAGTCTTTAATTATTAAAATGTTTAATATCAAAAAATTTATCTTATGATTCTAGAATGATATTTTATGTTAAGGATATAAAGGATGCACGTATTTTGGGATTTTTGAAGTTATTTTGTAAAATGTAGTTAATGTCACTCATAACGACTATGTTGTAATGAATATATGTCATTACTAAAGAACGAAATGGTTTTAAGGTGATATCAGGTTTTTTGTAGGGTAATAATTTTTTTAGAGATATAGGGGGAGAGAGAGTGAAAAGTTAAAAAATGGTAATTGAAAGAGAGCGAAAAGCATGGAAGAGGTAAGAAGAAAAGTATGAGATGCACAGAGAATAAGCAAGTGAGAGAGAAAGAGAGCAAGAAAGACAGAGAGGGAACAAGTAAGAGAGAGAGTGAGAGAGAAAATGAATGAGAGATTGACAATGAGAGAGAAAGAGGGAGTGATATGGGGGTACTGAGGTACGTATCTACCCAAACATACAGCATATTCTTACAATTCTTACAAAATAAATAACCTATGATACATTTGACAAAGTTCTAATGTCATTTAGAACTCTCAGAACATAATACCTACAAATGGAAAACACAAACCAAATTTTAGATTTGATATTATTGGGTTGGCGCAAAATTAATGCTGGATTTGAAATTTAGTTTTATTTTCGCAGGTGCATGTCATATAAACAAAGCTAAATCCTCAAATCTAATTTATCGATTATAATAAATATTTTTAACTGTTATTTTTTTTTTTAATTATTTTATATTGAATTTTATAAGAGTAAGGACCTGCGAAATTAAATATGTTCAAACTAGATTTTCGTCAAATTTATTTGTACTTGCGCGAACTTGTATACTTAAACTTGCGCGAAGTGCGGCTCAAACCGCGCCAAGTATCAATTCTCTTGGGGGTAGGGAAGCATTAGTATTCGCTACGTACGGTACAGCGATTTCGTCTTGGAGATTTCGATCTCGAAGACAGGGAAGGACAATGACCAATACAATTGAAGAAAATTCACATAAGACAACACGGGAAGTTTTGGAAGAGCTTAGTGTTGACCACTCAACCGTTGTTCGCCATCTGAAGCAAATTGGTAAAGTAAAGAAGATGGACAAGTGGATACCGCACTAACCAACCGAAGCCCAAAAAATTCGACGCTTTGAAATTTGCACGTCTCTTCTGTTGCGCCACCAAAATGATCCATTTCTCGATCGAAACATCAAGTGCGATGAGAAAAAATGGATTTTTTACAATAACAAGTGACGTATAGGTCAGTAGTAGAACAAGTATGAAGCACCAAAACAATTTCCAAGAGCCAATCTGCACCAAAAAAACGGTTATGGTGACTGTTTGGTGATGTACTGCAGAGGTTGTTCACTATGATTTCCTGAATACGGTGAAACTATCCTAGCAGAGAAATATTTCCAAGAAATAGACAAAATGCACTGGGAACTGAGACGTCTTTGTTCAACATCGGTAAACAGTCAGGGGCCGATTCTTCTTCACGATAACGCCAGGCCACATGTAACCCGGGTCGACAGATTCCACCCCAAGATTGGACATATTTTAGTTTTGAAGTTTGGCACAGACAGATTCATTCCCAAGATTGGGAAGTGCGGTTTATCAAACGCACATTCCTCCCCACGCTGATTCTACGTAGATGTAGATGTATTAATCGGGGTGTAATATACTGCGCCCTTTAAGACTATTGTAGCCCGTTCTGTGCTTATTGCACACCGGTAAGTCCTATTTCATAAAGGAACTTGATTAATAGGCCCGGTTTCAGCGGTTGAATTTCTTCTACAGTCACATTGTACAGCCCAAACACTTCCTTCTGCGGGCAAGGGTGGCACCATTGTTTGTCAGTAAGTGTGTTGGTGTATCCTCTGCCTCTCTGCAGAATCTGCATGTGCCGTCTTCTATTATACCAATTTTTAAATGTCCATTTAGTGTCCTGTTAAGAATCACGCATTATCGCAATGGAGCGTATACTTAGTGAACGCGGCCACGTGCTGTTAGTGGGAAGAAGATTTAGTTTTCTCAAAAATTTAAGTGGTGAAGGTAAGCGAATGGAAATTAGAATTGGGCTTGGAAAAGGCTTTGGACGATATCAACGATCGACCGGGAAAACTGTACTTAGAGATGATTAATTCCTCAAAATTGAACTTGCTAACGACCTCAGATATAGTGAGCTGTAGAAGAGCAATTTATGATAAAAGAAGATCAATCCTACCGGCTGTGCCTACTAATATGGATTTACATGAATGTTTAGATAAGCTCAGTGTGACAAATTTTCACTGCATTTTATTACAATCGTTATTGCATTTATTACTATATTTTTCATCTTCAAATAACTTTTGTATTTTAAACTTTAGACAAGGACCATTTCAAAAATTTAATTGTAATTTTTTCAATTACACCTATCATGGATCTTTCATTGGAAGAAATTTTAGTTTTATACTAATCTACCAATAAATTAAAAATTACCTCGGAAAACCTAACAAAAGCGAAAGTGTAAATAAAAATGGTTAAAAATTATTTATTTATTTTGATGGAACATGGATGGTACATGGATAATAAAATCGTAGTTTTCTGAAATATATTAGCAGTAATAATGCAAGAAAAGTCTTATTATTTAGCCAGTATCGTTTTCTAATTGTAATTATGCAATTAGCTCAGGCCCTACTATTTAAGCAGTTATAACCAGGATAATGTTCAGTCATCTGGGCACCGGAAGAAGAAGAAAAAACCGGGTAAAATTTATACCCAGTGGTAAAAGTGAGTGCGGTCTGATTCCGCGTGGTGATGGGGCCGGCCAGACCGGCATTAACCTTGATTATGGTGATTCTGACAATAAACCACGTACATATTATCACCGTTTCATTTGACCTGTCAACCCTTTGTCTGGGCCCAATTTTCCTCTTGTTCTTCCTCACCGTGTATTATCTTAATCGTACCGCGAATGCATTGCCGGGTGCAATTTGTCCACTCGGTCTAATTGACCTCTTCTGATGAAAGCAGACCTTGCATCTGTTTGGACTCGTTGAATTTAATTAATTATGCACGCTGAACTCGGAAAAAGTCGGCAGAAATCGTTCAAATACCCCGTAATTCTGCTCTTAGCGTTTTTAAATAATTCACGAAAAAATTAGCATATCTAAAGATATGCTCAACCTCCATTGGTTCACTTATTGAACCGTCTTCACTCGCGCTCAAACGCGTTTCAGCACTGTGCCGTCCTCAGTTCAACAAACTCGCGAGTGAAGACGGACCCACTAAGTAATCCAATGCCGGTTCAGCATGAGTTCACCTACTCGCAGACCAACCCCAGCATCAATAGCTAAAGATAGGCCAAAAAGTTATACATATTCTTAATTTAAAAGTAAATAAAAATATGAAATATAATTTAATATTGCTTTAGATATGTCTAAAAACCGACGAATCGTATTATTAATAGTAACCTATACCTTTTTTCCTCTTTCCTCAAAAAAATTTTTTTTTTTTTTTTAATTTTTATTTTATTACAATCTGCAATTATTATTTACAACATGTAATTTGCGGATACACGAACAACTATATATATGTACAACTATTTACATTGAGGGGAGAAAATAGTCAGTGCTATCCTCCCTCTTCACTTTGTTTTTTTTTTTTTCAGTTCACTCGGAAAGGAGGTCGCGGGGCCATTTCCTCTTAAGACGCCTTATGGGGTTGTAGGGATGGGTTCTATCGGACAGGGCTTGGGCAAGACTATTTGGATGGTGGGAAAGTTTTTTGTGAAAGTTGGTAAATTTTTGGGGAATAAATTTTTGGATATAAGGAATTTGAAGGTCGTTGTGGAGGGTAGCATTGGAGACATAATAAGGAGCATTTACAATGGATCTGAGGACTTTAGATTGAAAGGATTGGAGGCGTTGGATATTGGAAGGTTTAGCGGTTCCCCACAGTTCTATCCCGTACGTCCAAATCGGTTGTAGTAATGTTTTGTAAATTGTAAGTTTGTTTTTTGTCGATAGTTTAGATTGTCGTCCTATGAGTCTGTGCAGTAGACCATACCGTCTGTTTAGGTTTTGTCGTGTCAATCGTCCTCAAAAAAATAAAATTTTTTATCCGATTTTGATTATTTGCAAATTCTATTCCTTCTTCTACAGTGAGAGTATCCTTTTCTTGCTTTCTATTCCTAAATTCACTCATTATTGCCCACTACAAAGTTATTCTTCGCGGTTTTTTTCTTCATTTCTGTTACCCTTTGGATAAATATAGTGACTTCTATTATTACATATGTGTAGAGAGAAGTATACAAAATATAAGTAAAAAGTATTAAGAAAATTAACTATTATAAAAATATTAATAATACCAATTA
This sequence comes from Cimex lectularius, assembly GCF_000648675.2. Classification (NCBI taxonomy): domain Eukaryota; kingdom Metazoa; phylum Arthropoda; class Insecta; order Hemiptera; family Cimicidae; genus Cimex; species Cimex lectularius. Next base: position 2,034,050 of record NW_019392683.1, read on the forward strand.
ATTATAATACAACCTTCTCAGAAGGGTCTAAGACTGATGATGGTGTGGCATGGGCTGTGTGCAATGGTGAATCCACTTCATGGGTTGTTCCTAACACACTGTAGCATTTACAACAGAGGTCTATAGAGGTGATTTGAGTTGATGGTGCTTACTTTGCCTCAACTCCCTTAGTGCAGTTACTGCTGTTCATGACAGGTCCTCCATCAACCCTCTTGTTGTAGAAATACCATGAGCTTACGAGGAGAAATACCATCTTCTCAAAATAGTGGTTGTTGAGTTGGTACCTGTACGGGAAAAACAAACATGTGGACGAGGTGGCTAAGGCCGGGACGTCCCAACCTCCAGACTTACCATGCAATTTAGCCTCCTGATGCTAAAAATACAATAAAAAAATTATTAAAAGACTATGGCGGCGTCGATGGGGTGGATTGGCAGAGAAGCTCTTGCATATCGAGAGCACTGTCAATAAGTGGCCCTCAGAAGACCTGACTCAGAAGAAGGGTCATCCTCTCTCCATTAAAATAAGACATATGATGTTGACACATAGGCACTTTTTAGGCCGAAGCCCATACATGTCCGGCATGCAGACGGTTGCTCAATGTGTCCAGCTTAATTAAAGGGTGCCACCCTTTGGCTCTGTATAGAGATTATGTAGGAATGCTGCCCAATATGAGAATGAGCAGCAGGTATTTAGGTCCCCTGTTCCAATTTTGTTCAGGGCTCTTTTATTGTATATAGCACTGATAGATATCTCGTTTTGTGTTCCATTTTGTGTATATTAAGACTGAATGTATTTATTAGTGTGAGTTTGTAGTGTGAGAGGAATGATGGACTATTAAGTATCTCATCAACCTTCAATTAGGTTATTTATATAATAAGAGTAAACAGTGATGGTTGGTGGTTTGTCAGTGTTTCCAATGAAAATCTGCATCGTACACCCCAGGGTTTCTGCTAAAAGATATTTTGGTTTTAAAAAACCCCTATTAAGGTGCTCAATCATTTGAAACTGTATTGAGTATTGATGTTTTAGCTTCTTCATATGACGTATTGCGTGTTATCATGAAGGTTAATCACCATAAACTCAATTGATAAGCCTTCACTAGTGGCAAATTCAAAATAGATTAGGAGCAATGAATGAACAGTATTAGGGGGCAATTAACACAAAAATGCTTTTTATAAGTCATCATTATATATCAATAGTACACAAATCTGTACTTTAGTTGTGCCAAATCATACTGATGAAACTACCAATCAAGGTTCATCATCCTGCATACATTAAGAAAAAAATTCAGAACTAATGCAAATATTCAGACAATTTTTTTATACATAGAGATTGTTTTTTGTGTATTGAACTATTTATTCATATCTTGATAATACTAAAGAAACCAGATTTGACAGTATTATTGGGTTCTTAAGTAGTTAGACTATCTATACTGCATGCAACTGACTACAGTGGATTGGACAAAAGCTCCATTTGTTTCTTCTAGGTAGTACATCCCAAAACACTTCTTCCTGCAGGCAAATGTAGCACCACAGTGTGTTAGTAAATGTGATTGTGTCTCATCTGTTGCTTTGCAGAATCTGTACGCGCCATGTTGGATTATACCAATCTTCTTCCAATGCCCATTTAGTCTGCAGTGTCCTGTTAAGAATTCTGTTAGGATTCAAAGTTTTTTCCTGCTTCCTTTGGTGCATTCTGTTGTGCCTCTTCTTCCAGAAGAACTTCTTGCTAGAAGGTTCTTGGATTGTTGGGGTCCAGTGAGTGAATTCCACTGTTTACTCATTTTCACTTTGTCTTTTTATTTAAGGTACTCGTTGATAGTGGCACTCTCTTTATGCCACAGAAGTGCTCAGACCTTATATAGCAGTCCCCTTCCTTGCAAGGGCGTCTGATCTCTCATTGTCCTCTACTCCCACATGTCTTGGGACACAGCAGAGAGTGGCTTTATTTTGCATACCTAATCTGTTTAGTTTTGCAATTCAGCACCATGTGTGAGCTTAGTGCTTTGATGGCTGCTTGTCTATCTTACATTTTAGCTATAATTTTGTTGTTGTACGCTTTGGTCAAATTGAACTGAGTGCATATCTCTAATATGAACTTCAACCTGGAAGATATTGGTTTATTTTCCCAAAAGGTCTGAGTATTTGGTTCCAGGATTGAACACTCCTGCCCCCGTATGTTCTTGCGCTCTAGATACATCAGTGCGCCAGCATACCATCTTCCATCTTTATCATTCTTTTCTAGTACTTAGATTTCTTCGGAACCAAGACTACTTGAACTCAAAATCCTAATGGAATAGTTCTTTTTTATTTTTGTTTCTTTTGCCACGATTTTTCATACACAAATCAATGAGAGATAAACAAAATAGAACTATTTGGCTACATTCCACATCATCAAATACTTCAAATAACCTGATGGAAAACACGTTTCTTTGTTTTGAAAGTAGAAACTTTTTTGACGTAAAGTCCTTTGTGATGTCCCTGTGATGGTCATGGCTTAGAGAGATGTAGTTTCTGTTAGCAGTCGATAGTAATCATAAAAATATGAATGGTTTTTAAAAGTTGGAACATACTGTGATTGAATTAAGCTTGGATTTAATAATAGTCTCGACATTTTCTAAAATGACTCACCGAAAAGTCTCTACGTCAAATGAAACATGACTGAATCATAAAAATCGATGTTCACGTTGCTCCATCGGTCGACAACCCCAGTTGTCAATTCATTGACAGATGGAGCCCAACAAGTTTTGAAAATGTAGAAAAAAATCCATTTCTAATTAATCACAGGAGAAAGCCAGGAAATGTTGAGAAATACAGCCATGGGTAATTGATGTGTCCCGACCTCGCTGCTCTCCCCGATATGCCAGGACGGCAGTTCTAAAATTAGTCATGTATTTATAATACGAGGCATCTTTCACTCGGCAATCCTTAAGTATTTGATCTGTGATGGCATCTGTGATAAACGGTACGAAAATGCTGAGGGAGAACCTGCAGGAGGGTGACACCGATGATAGAGGACATGCCAAGACTAGGTAAATCTATTCAAAATAATTTTTCAAAACTTATAGACTGATCTGTGCTTTGTTGCAGGGAAGAAGCTGAGGTGGAATGGACCCTAGTGCCCAACATCATCGGAAGGTGTGCTAGCAACAAACGCAACATCAACTTAAGCCTGGCATCGCCTGTAGTCACAGTGGAAGAAGCTGTGCAACACTTCCGATCTCTGGATTTGCCTAAGGTGATGATTATTTATGCTTCAGTGCTTATTGCCTATTCAGACTGTGCTAAAGTATCAAACAGTCATGTTTTAATGCATCCAAGTGACAGGCTTGTCCTTATTATCTGAAAATTAATTTGTAGTTTCATTGAGTGTGAACACCAAATAATATGAATATTTGTGAATTTATTGTTGAATTCTGCAGCTTGATCAATATTGTTTCCAATCATCCTGGTATTTCTATCATGTCAAAACCACTACTTGCCTACAGGGATGGTTTGTGGGATTAAAAGCACTCTGGGCAATGTTGAGCCCCACATCGTTGGTGGGATGTGGGTGGAGCCCACACATGCACATCCCACTTTGAGATCATTAAAAGATTGTTTATAATAAAAGTATAAATGTAGTAACACCAAAAGCAGCCTCGTGGCACCGGACCTGGTATGGTTGGGTTGGGGCAGGAAGGGTATAGAGTGCACTAAACAGAAGTTGACTATAGCGAAAGGTAAGCTATAAAAAAAAACCACTATTTACAACATGATTGTTTAACAGTATAACGTTGTGGGAGCGTGTATTTATAACGTTGTGGGATTAATATGGTTATAAAAAATAAAATAAAATAATAAGTCTGTACCCTTTAAACATAAAATCTTCTTATATTAATAACAAATTAATGAATCGAATACATCTTATAAATGGTTACAACTAATTTAGTAAGGAAAAGGGAATATTTTCTTATGATAGAAAGTAATTAAGTGTAAAGTTATTTTTTTGGTTTCCTTTTAACTGGACAAGTTGTATAGTATAGTGTAACGAACCTTGATGAACGAACACCACTCCACTAGAATTCTTCACTAGAAGTTTTTTTGTCTTGATAATGTCACACACTTTTATTTTTATTTTATCTTCTTTCTAAAGTTGCAAGCAACCAAGTAATTCCTAATCCAGCGAGGCTCTCCCTCAGGCTTGCCGTTGTCCTCTCGTTGGCCTCCTCATTCGTTGGAACTCTGCCTTATTGATTATTTATGTCGCTTTGGCGGCCTTTATGAAATGGCTTGCCATAACAGATAGAACCATTAAAGATAGGTAGGCCAAAATGTTCAGTATTTATTGGTTATCATATGTGAGCTAGGCTTATTTCAACTATTTTATTTGTTATTATTTTTTATGGCCTTATGAACATAGCATATTAGCCAAGGGAGACAAGTGATTGTTTGATGATGGGGGAAAATATTGTGAAGAAAGGGCCCGGGGTGACGATGGGAATTGAACCCACGACCGCGGGGTCTATGCAAGCCGAGAGGCCACCATAGTCTACTTATTTCAATAAGAGGTGTATGAACGTTACACTTTTCTGCAATTAATCGGCACACTGCAGTACTGTAAAATATTTGTGTCTATCATTGATTGTACTTAGTGACTGAGTGGTAGGGCGTCTGACTTGTATCTGCCACACTAGTGGTTCTGTATTCAAATCTCGGCTTAGCCAATACTTTGTAATTGAGAATAAACTCTCGTTTTCATATTTTCGTTATCCAGGCTTTCACTCATCTGCAATTGCCTCCCTAGTTCAGTTTTAGCTTTTTTTGCCCTTTTTCTCATTTATTCCAATGTCATGCATAGGTTCACATCTGTTGATGCAAGTACATACGTATGTATTGTTTTATGTTGTTGTATTGTATACATTGTATTTTTCTTATCAGGGAAAAAATTAAATATGTAAACATAAATTCATACATAATATTGACAATAGGTACATGCAATACAGAAAGTGTCTGATTGGTATGCAGATAGAAGAATGCTTCAAAGCTTGAAATTTAAGGTGTTTCCTATTAAGCACTGTGTTTATTATCCGCAGTGATGCTTGGTACATATCCCCTGTGGATAACAAAAGTCTACTGTAATATGAAAAAAGAATTGTAAAGTGCTTTGAACCCTTGTTTGCGACACAGGTCATTGGACATTAAGCTCTCCTCTATTATAGAAATTACTTTCAGGGTATTCCAACTACGGGGTTATATGAACCCTCTGGTTGTTTTTGAAAAAAAAAAATTTTTTTTTTTGTATGTCGGTATGTATAGCAGCCATGAATTTGAATCGGGGCATTTTCCTTATATCGATGTTGCAGCCTGATCCCCCCCCCATCCTTCTTTTAATGCTGGTCTAGTTATATATCATCATTCACCTTTCATTTGTAGTTCCACATGGTTTATTCTTAGTCCTGTCGTTAGTGCTGACCGGTTCTGTGTATAGATGCAGATGGCTTGTTTTTTAAGTTTAAAGTGTTTAGTTTGTCTGCCTAAGTTCTAACAATTTTGTCTGTTTAGTGTTATCATACATGCTTTGCGCTTAGACATTCTGCCATCAATGATAGTCAGTTCTGAAATAAGAACGTAAATGGTAATTTTGTATATATTGTATTGTATATAATATATTGTCATCTGTTGCCATCTTCCATGTCATTTTGTAATTCCATCCTCCCAAAACTTCTCAGGTTTTTATGTGATGAACTCCTCGATGTGCTTTTCACAGTGCTCAAGTGAAGATGGTTTTTTAACCAGCATTTTGCAGAATTTTGAAAATCTGAAGGTGCAATGTTAGGTGAATACATTGGTTGTTGTTGTTGAATGGCACATCCTAGCCATGAGTCAACAATTTCTATAGCATCTGTAAAAATACAAGCATTGGTTAGGGATGGGGGTGTCAGCCACAACAGCTCATCACTGTGAGGTAAAGGTCCTTGGTTCAAATCCAGCGGCCCTTCATCGAACTCAACATACTTACAAATGTTTTTGTTTTTTTCCTTCAAAAACATCAGCACCTCGAGGGTTCATGTAACCTTGCAGTTGAAATACCCTCATTTAAAGATATAAGCATTGCCTCGGTTGAAAACAGGATTGGTCATCATTTGAGTTCAATTGTTAGCTTTAATCATTCCACCTTTGTGTTCACACTAGAATTAATTGTTACTTGGAGAAAGCTCTTAAAAAGCACCCTTTGAGCAACCAAATGAACATTCCCTTCTGAGATGGAGTCAGGCTTTTGAATTGTTAGCAGTGAATAGTTGCCTTTTCCTCTTGAACATTGTTGTACCCACATTTCATCCCCAGTTGTCAATCCTTTTAAATGTAGGTCGTTTCCAACAGAGGGAATCGCAGATGGAAATGCAGTCCAATAAATTTTTCTCATTCAACATATCAACAACCCAGATTGCTCCAGCAATCATGTCCATCTGCTTTGAAATGTTTGTATGAGATTTTAAGTTTCTGTGATGAAAAAGGTTGAATTTAGTCATCGACAATGATTGAAGGACGATCAGAGAACTTGCGTCTGGACCAAATTAGTTATGGAGAGTGTTTTCTCCTACGTCACAAATTTTCCCTTTGCAGTAATAAAAAAGCCATTAAATGTCAGAAATGCACTATTTTTTCCTCCATTTTAAAGTATGTGGTAAGTGGTGTATGTAAATCATGTGAAAACATGAGATCTTGCTAACTGTTGAAAAGCACACTTTACTCTTTTTAGAGTGTGTAAACAATAATGACAAAAAAACTTGCTTCAGAACAATAGGAATAAAATTGAATTATTTAAAAATGCTAAGGATTTATTTTATAACACAATACAATGTAAATTGGCTTGTTTTCAGAGTTTACATTTTTTCATGGGTGTGATGGAATGATTTATGTATAGTCCTTGTGTCATTAGGGACAAATTTTTCTATTATCAGGATTATAAAGTCTGATCAAGCTCATTCATCACCTTGCAGATCTCACTACAATCTATTTCATTTAAATTCTATTATTGTTTTTTCACTAAGGTCCATTTTTCCAGAGTTTTTCTTGTACATTTCTTGCTGGGAGAATATTTGTTCATTTATTATTAAATTGGATGCATGATTTAGTTAATAAAGTTACATTATATAAACTATGACAACTTAATTGTTTTACAGTAATATTAATAAATATGATAATGCTATGACTAGTAGAAATCAAAGACTAATTTTTCTGTATTACTGTAAAATTATGTATTTAGTAATTCTAATTGTTTATTTTAGCAATGTGCCAAAATTTCATCAGATAAATCAAAACTGGCAGAATTAGTCTGTTGGCTCAAATTTCCGCATCTGAATGAAGAACTTCACGAAGAAGTTATCTTGCTCAATTCGCAAATGCAGAGTAAGTAACACATTTGTTCCTGTAGATTTTGTTACTCGGGACCGTTCGGGTTCACAATATTTACTCTCATGTTAAGGTTCATTGGTGATATTCCTAATGCCATCGCGGCCTCGACATATCTACAGAAAATCACAATGAAATTTTTTTTTAATTAAAAAAATTATTGTTTTTACAATAAATTTTGACTTACCTTGTCATCATGCTGGACAGTAGGCCTTTCTTGTCTGGAACGTAACTAACGTATGTTCTTTCTACGGGCCAGTCGCCCCAATCAGCCTCACGCCTTCTGGCCGGATATTCTGATAAGGGTGTCATGTCAGTCAACAAGCTTCTCTCACCGCATGATCCTGTCGCCCTCCTCTTACCGTGTGGGCTCGCCTTGTATGATCGCCTGGAAAAATTTCATTTTTACGATTTTGTCGACAACACAAGTTTTAACTTGGTAATTAATTGAACATTGTATCGTTCATGAAATTCCACTGCATATATTTTGTAGGATCCTTGCCATATATTAATTTGCATTTAGTCAATCTAGTCTGAATTATAATGTTGACTGTACCATGTTATCTAATGGTACTGTCCTAGATAAATTTTATGTGGAGGCATTAAATTTCTAATATTACCTATGGAATTTTCCATGATAATTTGGAGTAGGAGAATTTGGTTTGAATTTTTTATGTGAATGTGTTGATTCTTCCATAATATCTAAGGTTGGTTGAGCATAAACCATCCTACACAAGTTTTTGAATGCATCTTGTCGTATAAATGATTCCTCATTCAACGTCCAGTATTGCCTATGAAATTTTCCATGATAATTTGGATTTAGAAGATCTGGTGTAAAATTTTGGTTCTTCCATGGTTTCTAAGGTAGATTGATCATAAACCATCCTCCATAGTTCTTTGGAGGCGTCTTGTCAATAAAACAAATTGTAAGTGGGTATTAAATTACAATCTTTACCCATGACATTTCCCATGTTAATTTGGATTAAGCAAATCCAGTCTGGATTGTTATGCTAAAACTGCCAAGATTTCTTAAGGCACCATCCTAGAGTAAGTTTTATGTACAGGCATAAAATTTCTTCATTTAATTTCCAGTCATTTTTCAGTAAATTGCTTATTTTCCATGATGATATGAATTTAGAAGATCTGATCTGGTTTAAAATATATTTTCTTCCGTGATATCTATGGTCGAACATAAACCATCGTACATAAGTTTTCAGAGGTGCCCACCAACCTTCCTCTACAGTTTATTTGGATTCATGTTATCTACTTGATGCTGAATATTGCATTTCCCCACAAATCCCTCTAAATTTAGCACTTCTTTCTTATTTTACAATGGCTCAAAATCTAACAATGGTTGAGTATAAAACCCTCCCTAATAAGTTTTATAATTATTCTTGTTATGTTTGTGGTATTGGGTACCATTTGGTAGTTAAACACAAACCCGGGCTGATTAGAATAAATAAAAAAATTAAAACGATATGCAGCTACTTCCAGCAGAAAGATACAAGAAGAATAATTAGTTTATAAGTTATTAAGCCATACCAATAACTGCATAGGTCGACATCGTACTGGATCCACCTATCTGCATCCTTGTCCCCAACTAATTTTCCGTTTTCTTCTCTAAACGTTCCAATGTTCAGTTCCGGAGCTAGAAATTTAGTAAAATATATAATGCAGATAATACAGTACTGCAGATTGTGTAAAAAAATGTTACCTCGGATTTTTTTTAATTTCTCCCTCCTATAAGCTCCAAGCCTCACTTCTAGCGGGACCCATGCGTCTATGGCTTCTTGGAAAGAGTTACACTCACAGAAGAAAACACTTGCATTTGTTATGCCACCCGTGCACTCAGGCCGCGGATGGTAATAACACACGTCTTTCATGCTCAGTAATTATTTATTGATATTAACACTTAGAATTTTGTAAATGCAGCCAAAATAACGTACTATCGGTTCTCTCAATATAGCTACTCGTTCAATATCCATATGTTAATTTATTTTAATAAGCTGATTTTATTTTGTCATTTGGAGGTCTGATGTCTCAAAAAGCTGAAAATAGCTTAATATTGTATGTTCGAAAGTTCTTAAGACAATATAAATTTTTAATATATAAAATTTATTTTATTACTATTCAGGATGTTGTACATGTTGTGTAAAATAATTAGAGTGTTTTATTTATAAAAATTTAATCGTGACAAAGGGAAATTTATTATTTAGTTATGCTATGTTAATTAACCAATAGAAATAACTTTGGCAATATTAATATAAGTTATTTGTATATTTACATTATAGTTTTTGTTAGGTGGGTTGAACTGGTCTGATAAAGTACAATTCAGGGCAATGCAAACCTTATACAGAAAGCTTTCTGGTGCTAAAATTGATTGCCCTCAGAGAGGTTCTCACTGGCAACTCATAGGATTTCAGGTAAATGTTCAACGCTGTTTCTCCCCCCCCGCCCTTTTAAATGCGTTAATTCGCTAGTTTTGTATCTATAGGGGAATGATCCTGCAACAGATTTTCGAGGCGTTGGGTTATTCGGCCTGTTGCAGTTTCTCTACTTGACTTCGGAAGATTTGTTGCCTTTGGGCCATCGGCTGTATAAAGTTGCTAATTCAGACACTCAGCCGTTTCCCTTGGCAGTTTTAAGCCTAAACGTGACTAATATTGTCTGGAATATATTCAATTCGGGAAAGTTGAACAGGTAAATTATTGTTTGCCTTAATTTTAAAACAAATATATATTTTACCTTTTTTTTTTTTTTTAGAGAGTGCAATAATAGAAAATCGGTCATCACAACGCTCAACTCTTTCTACGCAGCTTTAATGGTTTTTATATTTAACATATGGATTACTCAAAAAAAGACAATAAAAGATTCAGGATATTTACTTAAAGGTAATAACAGTTGTAATAATAGTTATAACTTGATCCTTATCAATCATCAGTCCTCATTGGGTTGATATGTGAACGATTTCATCATGCATAAAAAATATTTATTACTATGACATAATTTTCAGAGATGTGCAAATTTTTATTTGTTGAAAATTCCGATCAGGGTATTCCAGGCACCAAATTTGATCAGTTGTATCAGAACTAGATAAGTGGATTATAATTTCGATTAATTTTTTATTTTAAAAATATACTTATTACTCATGAAAAATTCAGCAAATTCTAATAGAAAATACATGCAATAAATTTTAATAAATAATTATAATTAATTAAGGTTTTTAGTTGAGATAAAAAAGTTAATGGCATTATATTGATTAATTATAATGGTTGAGCGGACCACGAAATTAGTGAATTTAATTAATAAATAATATTTTATTGGTGAAACTTCTAAAATTTTGAACAACTTTCTTCATTAANATATATATAATCATGATTTGTTTTTTCCTTATGAATTTATAACAGACTTGAATGAAGTTATAAAGAAATAGATTTAATAAAATTTGATTGACAAATTTACAAATGAAATTGTCCAGAAACAAATAGATTATAAATTTACAATATAATCTACTTTAAAAAAAAAAAAAAAAAAAAATCACTTCTGTACATGGGTAATGTAATTTGGTGAAATGCCGAAAAGCACTGACAGACCAAGATGATTGGCAAGGATCAAATCCCAGGTTTAAAAGACCGCAGGAAGAAATCTCACAAAATAATATTTGATAAATTTCAACTTATATTACAGATGCGGAAAAATACTGTGGGAAAAATGTGAAAAAAGTCCTAAAGGACCTGTCAAAAAACTTGCTCAAATATGAGAAGTGATGATGATTACCAAGAAAAGCCTCCCCAAGTCGATTATGGTAATTGTTTAATTTATTTATTGAAGTTCAATATTTTATTACTGACATTGAAATATTGTATTTGTAATCTAGCACATTGGGTTCAATGATTAACACCAATTTTTTAGCAGTTGATTTAGAATATATGGTAAGTAAATTATTTATAATATTGAAATTGTTAAGAAAATTGTAAATAATTATATTGTTATTCTGAATTATAAAAAAATATAAATATATACACAACTAGAATATTTACAGATAAAGTTTTTCTCATTGAAAATACTTTTCAGTGTTTAGGAGGACCACTGTATGAAGTCAGCTGTCCGTGAGCTGAAGGCGTGAAAACATGAATCGGTATATGCTGATTAAATTCCGTCTCTGCCGCTGCCGCTATTCTGTCTATCTCCATTGTCCTGGCATCAATAAGAGCGGCACTTTTGCATCCGTAACCGCCTCCACCACCGCCTTTGTGCATCATTTTGGCTCCTGTGAGCATCAGTGCGAGCAAGGAAGTCATGAGGGCTTTCCCTGATATAGCGGCAAGAGCCGAGACGCTGACTGCTGCAACGGTTCCTGCCATCCACATAGCATTGTTGTTGTGTCCCTTTCTACGACCTGGAATGAAATATGGCAATGAACTGTTTACGTCCACTTTTTTTTGGCTATTCTGTTTATTTTACATAAATACATTTAGAAATGGATTTGTTGATTTTATTATTTTTTTAACTTTATTATTTAATTAATAAAATTAAGTGGATTTTTTTTGTTTATAAGTCATTTTATAAAACGGATTATGTGCAATACTTAAAATAATAATGTATTTATGTGATCTTAATGATTGTTCAAAATTTCAGACTAAAAATGAAAAACTATTAACCTACAAACAGGAAAATTTTGACTGACTAAATTGTTATACAATCACAACGATTTTATATATTGTGTACTATATTTTGCTATTAGCTTAGTTGTTGTATATTTAAGTAATTAATTAGTGCTTTTTTGGCTGTGGCACAAAATTATTAACGTTTGTGCAACAAGTTGTTACATTCCACAAGAATGATGAATAGTTTGCAATAATATTGTTAAATAGGAAGAAATCATGTTTGTATGTTTGTTTTTAATCACTGAAAAGAACACCTTAATCACTGTATAAAAATATAATAAATATAGTCCAATCATTGTATATTAATTATACCTGTTTCGTGTGGCACTAGGCGTGAAAAAATCTCATTGCTTAACTTTCTAGCGTGATGCATAGTGGACGGGTCGAGGACTTTAATGTTTAACGTAAGCGAGTTTAAATACTGGTTTAGTCGATCTGATATGTAATTGTCGAACTCTTCGTTCATGTTTCCTGTTTCCAACGACCGGAGCATCATCTGAGGGACTTCACTTGTGTTGAGATTGTAGCTTAGAAAAATTCCGGGAAACAGTTGGTACTGTGCAGCACCCATCCGTTCAATCAGCCCGATTATATCGAGCTTGAAGCAGTTTATGCTGTATAATTTGCTGCATGCCGCCTGCAACAGATCTTTCATGAGATGCTTACATTTTTAGAAGGTTTTTGCTTCAAACATATTTAAAAGTTAAGCTTCTAAAATAAAGTATGTTATACCAATTATTGTTCAAATGCCAAGTTCTAAAGATTTTTTTTAAAGATCTTGAATTAAACTTTTAAATTAAAAAAAGATAATTTCTTTGGTAGAATCCTACTTTGATTAATACCATTAATTTTAGAAAAATATGTTGTTTTGTCTTTACCATTTGCTAAATAAAGAGAATAATTGTTAAATATTTACTTAATATACTTTCATGTCATTGCTAGAAATTAGGTCATATTTCCTAAATTGTTTACACTTATTTTTTCAAGAGCTCTTCACATAGTTTTGACAATAACAAACGTAGAAAACATTAATCAATATAGTTACATCGCATTTTATTTATCTAAATTTCAACAGTACAAATTTTTCACCGGTAAGCAAGGTAGAACTTTTTAGTATAACAGTATTTTGTTCCGAATTATCAGTTATAAAAAATAATAATTTGCGTAGTGTGGATTTCTGACTCTTTCTTAACAAACAGACAAGATTGTAACAAAGAGAGTACAGTTCTGATAAACAAGGAACTCGTAAACAAATTTGATTTATATGAAATTGAGATTAGTTCTTTTAAGTAAGAACTGGGAGACATAGAAGAAACTGAGAGAGTAGTTATGATAAATAAGAAATGTTGAAAATGGATATGATAAATAAGTTGAGAGAGTGGTTTTGATAAACAAGAAAATGAAAAACAGTTCAAATAAATGAGAAACAGTGTGATTCAGACTTAAAAATATATACTAAAATATTATCCGGGTCAATTAGAAACAAGAAACCAATTGTAATAAATAGGAAACAGAGAACAAGTCTGAAACAAACTGTAATACGATTCTGAAAAATAATAAATTTGGAAAAAATTCTGATTAAAACAAAACTGAGAGTCATATAAATAAGAATCAGGACAGTTCTAATAAATAAGAACCCAAGAAAAAAGATCTTATAAAAAACTGAGAGATAGTTCTGATAAATAAGTTGACAACATTTTTAATAAATACTAAACTGAAAAATTAGATGCGATAAATTAAAAACTGAGAGAACAGATAAATAATGTACTGAAAGAACTGGACTGATAAGTGAGCAATTGAAATACAGCTCTGATAAATAAAAAACAGAGATAACAGTTCTGATAAATAAACAACTGGGAGAGCAGTTCTAATAAAAATATAGTGAACAGCTATCTAACAGAAAGTTAGAGACCAGTTGTGAAAAATAAGATACTGAGAGAAAAGATCTTATAAACATACTGACAGAACAGTTCTGATAACTAAAAAGCATGGAGAGAGTTGATAAATAAGAAGCACAGAAAAAATCTGGTTAATATGAAACTGAGGATAATTAATATAAAAAAAGAAATTGAGAAAACAGTTAAATAAAAACACTAGAAGACAATTCTGATAAATGAAAAACTGGGGCATAGTTTTGATAAATAAGAAGCATGGAAACAATTCTGATAAATATGAAACTGAGGATACGATTAACATAAAAAAAAGAAATGAGTGACAGATGTGATAAATAAGAATTTAAGAGTACAGTTCTGATAGAAAATTGAGAGATTGTTCTAATCAATAATATAGTGATTGAAAATTCTAATAAATAAGAAACTGGGAAAGAGAGAGGAAGGGGGAGGAAGAGAGTGATAGAGAGAGGGCAGTTCTAATAAATAATAAACTGAGAAATTAGATGTGATAGATAAGAAACAGAGAATGTGTTCTGATAAAGAATATACTGAAAGAACTGGACTGATAAGTGAGCAACTGAAATACAGATCTGATAAATAAGAAAATGAGAGAAATTCTAATAAATAATGTACTGAACAGCTATCTAACAGAAAGTTAGAGGACAGTTGTGAAAAATAAGAAACCAAGAGAAAACATCTTACAAAAACACTGACAGAAAAATTCTGATAACTAAAAAGATTGGAGAGATTTCTGATAAATAAGAAACATGGAAAAAATCTGATTAAACTGAAACTGAGGTATAATTAATTGTTAATTAAACTGTCAATTAAAAAGAAATTGAGAAAACAGTTAAATAAATAAAAATAAAAAAACTAGGGTACAATTCTATTTTTTTTTAAATATCCTCCAGTTCTTTTTGATAAATAAGAAGCATGGAAACAAATCTGATTAATATGAAACTGAGGTATAATTAACTGTTAATTAAACTGTCAATTAAAAAGAAATTGAGAAAACAGTTAAATAAATATAAAAAAAACTAGGAGACAATTCTATTTTTTTTAAAATATTCTCCAGTTCTTCTTGTTAAATAAAAAGCATAGAAACAAATCTGATTAATATGAAGCTGAGATTCAATTAACATAAAAAAGAAACTGAGTGACAGATGTGATAAATAAGAAAGTAAGAGTACAGTTCTGATTAATAGAAAATTGGAAGGTTGTTCTGATCAATCTATAATGATTGAAAATTCTAATAAATAAGAATCAGAGAGAAAGAGCGAAAGAAAGAGAGGGAGAGAGCGAAAGAGAGAGAGAGAGAAAGAGAGCGGGAGAGAAAGAAAGAGAAAGAATGTGAGAGCGGGGGAGAGAGAGAGAGAGAGAGAGAGAGAAAGAGAGAGAGGGAGAGAGCGGGAGAGAGAGAGAGAGAGAGAGAGAGCAAGAGAGAGAGAGAGAGTAAGAGAGAGAGAGAGAGAGAATGAGAGAAAGAAAGAGAGAGCGGGAGAGAGAGAAAGAAAGGGAGAGCGGGAGAGAGAGAAAAAGAGAGAGAGAGAGAGAGAGAGAGAGAGAGAAAGAGAGAGAGAAAGCAAGAAAGCAGTTGTAATAAATAATCAACTAAAACGAATAACTTACAAATAAGCAATTGAAATTCAGTTGTGAATAAGATACTGAAGAGAAATAAGATAATGAGAGCGTAGTCTTTATATAGATGCTGAGATAGAGTGGTTCTGATAAATCAGAAGCAGAAACAATTAAGGTATATAGATAAGGAACCCAGAGAATAAATCTGATAAAAGAAAAACCTATGCAATAGTGTGTTAAGGTTTATATTTAATGAAATAGAAAACACGAGGAAAATATTTTAAATGAAAAAAAAATATATATATGTTTTTCAATAATATATATAATTTTTTCAAATGTTATAAACAGCATGACGCGAAAACACGCCCTTGCAATAAGATATCCTTTTATAATGTTTATTCTTGCACACCAAGGTCTTAAACAAATCAGGGAGCGATATCATGACGTCTGAATAAAAATATTATAAATAATGAGGAGAATTGTAGGAAGACTTCGTAAAGTCCTGGGCGTCTTGCAAGTTCTACCAAGTCCCCAAGGTCCAAGGGCTTCCAGCATAGACACGACTTCTATCGCCGATTCCTGCATCCGAGTCCCTCTGGAGGTCATTCTGCCTTTGCAACAGACTTGCGAAAGAAATTATTACACTCGGGAAAGGAGAGGAAAAAAAGATGCATGGATGAAAGGATTTATGTTAATCATTTCCTGATGTGAGGATAAACCTTACGACCTTTGGCCGGTGTCTACGCTTCGTGACTGCGGTGTTCAGCTGGACCAAATGTCAAGCCCGAGCCGACTTGGGCAAGCTCTTGACATACTCAGATCTATTTTATTGATTTGTGAGTTTTCTTGTTAGCCTGCCGAAAAATTCCAAAACAAGAAATCGCTATAAATCCCGACCGTTTTTCCAAACCTACGGCGTTCTACAATTTACGCGCACGTTTAAAATGGTCCGAAGGTTGATGGGAAAGTAAGGATCAAACGCCGACTCCCCTTGCAACACGGCCAATCGGAACAAATTACATGAATAATAACTCTCGTTTTCTCGTTAGTATTCATAGAAGTTTCTTTTTAAACATAGAACCCTGGAAAACGTTTAATGATTGGGATGAAAATAATTTTAATTTTTTTCACATCTCGTAGCAATCAGCGTCCAATATAGTTAGGACATTATAACATCAGGATTTTACGAGCAAACAGCTCCATAAATGGTTTCCATTAAGAAATATGAACTGAAAACCGGCTGGAATTGAAGTCACGGCCTTTCTAATTCTGTTAAGTTCCCATATAAATATCATGAAAAGGTAATAGGTTTGTATTTTGTCGAGAAACATACGGCTTATGACTTGATTCTATGGTAAAAAGCGATGTAACACAAATGATCATAACTTTATCGAATTAAGTGGGAGCGATGGTTAAATTATGGCCTGTGAGTTGTTCAAAGTTTTGCGTACTATTCTCCGACCACCCGACCGACAGCATATCCTTCCATCTTGCCTTTTTCTCACGTGTTTGCCAAGTTTTTCAAGGTTCTGTTCAAATAGTTATGTTGTTTCGTCTTTGTGTTCAGATTCCACTCTGTTTCTGTCGGTGAAATCTTCTGAGACGCTTTCCTCCTGTGTTTGCATTTTGTTCCAAGGCTCAGTAAAACTCATGTGAGGTTAACAAAACCTCTGTACCTGTGGCTTGAACTTTGTACTAAATTGCAAATGAAGCGGATAATTAACTGGTTATAAAAATTTGAGGATTCAATACTTTTCAAATGTGACGCATGTTGGTGGTTTACACTGAATGAATTTAATAAACTCTTTTAAAACATAAACAATATTCCTTCTTATTTATTTGTCAGTAAAAGAGTAAGAATACAGGACTTTGAAAAAATGGCAGACACAATTCACCTAAAGATGGATTGATGATCTCACAGTACAAGTCAAGCATTCTCAGACGAGATAACCGCAAATTGTATGGATCGAATAACACTCTTTAGCAGAGTCTCTTAGCAGAAAGAGAACCGTTTGGAGTTTTCTGCACGAAGAATTTAAATTGGAGGATAAGTAATCCCTAATGGACGTTCAATAATTGATAATAAGTCCAGAAACCTCGTCGATAAGAAGAAAGTCCAAGAAAATGCAATAATTTATCAACATAAGTTAAGAAATTCCTGCCTTTTCAGCTTACAAAACTTACTACATAATTTATCAATAAATGATTCATTAAATAATTGATAATAAGTCCAGAAACCTCGTCGATAAGAAGAAGTCCAAGAAAATGCAATAATTTATCAATATAAGTTAAGAAATTCCTGCCTTTTCAGCTTACAAAACTTACTACGTAAGTTATCAACAATTGATTCATTAATCAGTAATTATTATTGAAAGGGATAAATAATCCATAATGGAAGTTCAATAATTGATACTAAGTCCAGAAACCTCAATAAAAACAATACTGAAGTAGACAATTTTTTTTCCAAGAAGAGACAATAATTTATCAACATAAGTTAAGAAATTCCTGCCTTTTCAGCTTACAAAACTTACTACGTAAGTTATCAACAATTGATTCATTAAACAGTAATTATTATTGAAAGGGATAAATAATCCATAATGGAAGTTCAATAATTGATAGTAAGTTCAGAAACCTCGTCGATAAAAATAAAAACAATTTTGGCAATGCATCATCCAAGAAAATACGATAATTTATCAATATAAGTTAAGAAATTCCTGCCTTTTCAGCTTACAAACTTACTACATAAGTTATCAATAAATGATTCATTAATCATTTATTACTGTTGAAAGGGATAAATAATCAATAACGGACGTTCAATAATTGATACTAAGTCCAGAAACCTCAATAAAAAAAATACTGAAGTAGACAATTTTTTTCCAAGAAGAGACAATAATTTATCAATATAAGTTAAGAAATTCCTGCCTTTTCAACTTACAAAAGTTATCAATTGTTTCATTAATCAATAATTATTATTGAAAGGATTAATGCTCGGACTTGTCCAATTAATCATAAAACATGGAATCAATCGTCAAACATGTATAATTGGATGTACTAACATTTGATATTACTTAAATTTTTTCAATCTGGCTTAGTTTGCCGTAGACTAACTCGTGTTGAAAAGTTTAAGATGGGAATTAATTGTTCTATTTTGTATGTATTTTATATGAATTTTATTATTAGACTGTTGATGTTTAAAAATTTTCAACACGTTTGAACACTTGTTATCTTATGCTTGAAATCCGAATTATTCAAACACGGTTCACCTCAGGTTCAATACAACTTCAAATCCTTATTCAACTCCCTCTGGCAAGCTACTAAGACGGATACTAAATACTACCAAGTACCTTTTCCAATTAGATGCTCAATGGTACCTGGGCCAGATCAAAAGCAGGAAAGATTCTCCTTTCCGACCACATTTCCACACTTTTTACTCCCCATCGGGAAATGATTGTCACTGCACCTTCAATCCCCTTCTCAGACGTAATGTTTCAGAATTTCCGTCTTTCCGAAAGTATAACTCCGGGCCGCGATTTTACAACCCACAAAATCCTCCCAAACCTACCCAGAAAATAATAGAGTACATTTGACTAATTACTATGCAACAATTCTTTAGTTTCTATCTAATTCTGTCTAATGTATATGTATTTATGATTCAGCAGCTTTACGGCTCTGTAGTTCTAAATTTAAGGTCTCAAAACTTCAAAATGTCACTTGCCAGGATGCGACCGTAACGATACAAGTGTCTTTGATATTAAAAATATGGAACTTACTTTTCTATCAAACTTGTTACTTTCGAAACACTTGTAAAAATATATGTGTAGAGATTAGTGTTCGTTAATCGATAGTTATTCAGATATCGTGAGATGCGGTCGGGTGTGTAGGTTTCAGAAAAACATTTTCTTTATCGTGCCAACGTTTCGATCTTTTATTGAGATCTACTGCTTTTCTAATTTTTTTCATCCTTTCAAAGTTTATATTTTGATTTCCTAAAATCTCTAGAATTTCATGCCCTTAACATGTCGGTTGCATATAATGTATGGTAGGTATGATTATTTGGAGATCGTGAAATGGGGTCTGGTGTGACGTATGTTTTAGAAAAACATTTTCTTTATCGTGCCAACGTTTCGATCTTTATTGAGATCATCTTCAGGGCTCAAAGTGATTGTTTGGCTCCCTCAACACGACAGGCAAGAATGACACATCTACACGGAAAACAGACACTTTGAGCCCTGAAGATTTCCTACTTTACTAAGTACTGATGACAAGGTTGTAAAATTTACAATTCATTTGGAAATCTGGCCGGATGTTTATTATTCAGCAGCTTTACTGACCTGTAGATCCTAGTTATTTTTCTTTTTTATAAAGTTTAATTTCAAAATGTGCAGATGCAAGTGTAATGTCATAAGGATTAAAGTGCTGTTAATGATGATATTAATTATTGTAAGATGCTTACTTTTCTGATAACAGATGTCGAATCCGTAACGTTACTCATTGCATTTATTCCAAAAACACCCGGCAGAAGGGACAAAACAATCACAAAAGCCATGCTAAACAGTAGTGGCACCACCGCCCCCGAGGTGTCACCTTTTATTCGGCCACCCCCACCAAAAACGGTCTTACCGTGAAAAAAAAATCAGCGTATCGTTACGGGGCAAATGGAGCGAGCCTCTACACTACGGATTGGATTAATGATCACCGATCAAATGCTTGGCGAAACAAACGATCAACAAAATTGGAATAATTGTCACGGGGTGAAGATTTCCATTGCTCCTATTTACAGCCGCTGTCACGCTCAAGGGTCAACGGAAGCTGATCAAATCTGAAATCCCGTCGAAAGGACAAGTTTCACAGCCTGTCAATTACATCCTGGGTAGTTAGTTACAAGGGTCACTGATTTTATTGAAACTTTTTTTGGTGATACCAAATTCGTTGCTTTTTATGCCAAATGCCCTTTACTCCTGCAAAAAATTTGAGGTTAAACGTCATATCTACTACTTCCGTTAATAAGTAATCCCATTTGGAATTTAGATGAAAGTTTTCCATTTGAGCGGTGGAACTTTTTCTGTCTGTTATAACGCTTTAAACACCATACTGAAGCCGATATAGACGACTGGAAATGTTGAGTTCAGCAAAACCTTTTAATATTCGTCGCTTCCATAATCCTCAGAAAAATCCTTGATGCTCCATTTTACGTATCCAATGAAACAACCCACACAGATCTAAATATTCCTTTTGTCCAAGAAGTAATCCGTTCCCGATACCGTAAATCAATAATCCTCAAATCCAAAAACTCGCATCCCGACGAATTCCCTCAAATCCCCCTCGCCTACTGAAGAGGCGATGCAGCTAGACTTCCTACCCAGTAACCGTGACAGGATAGTGACAGTAATCTTCATAAAATTAACTGCTCACAAATAAATAGTGATATTTTTAATTTATTCTCACTCTCTTAATTTTAATTAAATTAACCGATATATTCTTGTTAGTAGGATGAAACAAAATAGAAAATACAAACCAAAAACAGAAAAATGTTAATCTACATTAAATTCACTAATTTCGTGGTCCGCTTGACCAATTAAAAACCTTAATTAATTGTAATATAGTTAATCTACATTTTTAATAATGGATTTACTTAAGAATAGTAAACATGAAGATACGCATTTTACAAACACCTTTTCTCGTTTTTTCTTCATTTTAATCCAGTTATATTCTCTTTAACCATGGATAGACATCATCTTGAACTAGAAATAGAAGTTGGCAATATTGTTGTGATAATGTCATCGAAGTCACCGGCAAGTGGATATCGCAGAGGTAGTTGGTGTTTCTCAGTGCATGGTTTCTCGAGAGACAGGAGGTGCCAATATGAGACCTTGTAGTGGATCTAGCATTACGACGATAAGGGAGGACAGAAATATTGTCATTGCTGCAAGACGGAACCCTTTTCATAGTGCCCGCCAGGTCGTAAATGAAGTACAAGATATTTTGGCAAGGCAACATCGTAAACCCGTTTGAGACGACCTGCAGCAACAGGCCACCAGTAACTCAGGAGAATATGGTGCAGCGAGCGCTTAGAAGAGAACACAAATTGAAATTCAGTTATGTTCACGGATTAGTCGCGTTTCTGTCTGTAGTGATAGCAGGCACCGAAGAGTCTACCGAGAACAGGGAAGCGTACAATGCCCTAGTTCGTGCTCTTTTCAGTACAGTTTGGAGGAGGCGGTGTAATGGTCTGGGCTAGGAGTTAACTGGAGGACGAACTGGACGCCATATTGTTGAAGACAACACCGCAGACCGTTTTGTCCAAGAAATTATCGAGAAATACATCCCTCAAACCAGGGATCTTATTGACAGGGATTTTAAATTTCTGTATGAAAATACCAGAACTCACAGAGGTAGAGTTGTTCATGGATGTTTATAAAACCTGGGGAATTTCCCATCTGCCCCTTCCCCAATTGACTCCTGACCTCAAACCCATTGAGCACATGGGGGATGCGTTACAGAGATGGCTTTTTGATCACCATCCGCAGCCAGTTGACCTGCAACTACTGAGTGCAAAGTTGTAACATCTATGTAGTAAAATTTCATATGAAATTTGTGACAACCTTATTGCCTAAGAAGTTCAGAGAGGTTTTAGCTAACAGAAGACTTTATACACGGTATTAATTGTTTTAAAAATAAATGTCAAATAAACAAAATTACGGAATTAAAACCTTTTATTTTTTTATTTTCAAAATCCCTTAATTAAATTTTCCTTCAGTAAAAAACAATATGAACGCAATTTATAATAAAAATAAAAATGCTAGGGAAAGTGAATACCACAAAATTGGCAATATCCCTGTTCATTTTTGAGCAGTTTAGATATCAAATTTTTGTTTTAATTGTGTACATATATTTATATAATTGTTACTTCAATAAAAAGGTAGTTGTGATCAATTGTAAATTAATATTAAAAAAAAAAAGATTATTCGGAGATCGTGAGATGCGGTCTGGTGTCACTATGTTTAGAAAAACATTTTCTTTATCGTGCCAACGTTTCGATCTTTTTTGAGATCATCTTCAGGGTTTGGGATACAAATACATGTAGGATATAGTATAAGTTATACAATGCTAGAAATTCATTTTTTCCCATCCTACATGTATTTGTATAATTTAAACAATGTTTATAAATCCCAGGCCCTGAAGATGATCTCAATAAAGATCGAAACGTTGGCACGATAAAGAAAATGTTATTCTAAACCTACGTCACACCAGACCGCATCTCTCTATCTAACGGCCACTAAACACCACACATTAAAATATTTTTTAAAAAATAAAATAAAATAAAAAAGGTTATTTTGAAGTTAAAATGGGTAATTTGGTACAAAAAGGTTATTTTGTGGGATAAAACTATATAACTATTTACCTATTCAATTATCCTAGCTATTTACTAAGTCTATATATTTATCTTTGTCTACTAAGTCAAAATAGGCCCTTTTGAACAGAAACGATTCGTAAACGTTTATGGAATTTGGCCTCACATCGTATGTCCCTTAAGCGGCCCTTACACCATCAATAATATTGACAATACAGTATGATATTGACAATAAAATTGATCATGTATAGTGAAAAAAAGAATATTGAAGGTCAATAATGAAGCTATATTGAAGAAATCCAGATTTTCTGATCTCGGGGCGTCAATATTTAAAAGTGGAGGGGATATTGTCAATATTATTGATCGTCTAGGGGCATATTCAATGCTTGCCGCGCTTTAGGAACTCTCCATCGCAAATCCGTAAAAATAAATGAAGTATGCCAATGTCCAAGTACCACACAACCGGGAACAAGTCGTGGCAGCACTTCATCCTTCTCTGCATTTAATTACTCTTCTCCTACTCACAGTTCTAACCCATCACAACTGCTCATCAGTGATAACCCACCGCAAATAATTAACAACCAACTTCAGGATTTATCATCGGCGACATTTTTCAACTACTTCACTGATAGAGGATTTGGAATTTTCATTGCCTCATTTCTTTACTTTAAATTTTTTTGCTGTTTAATTAATATATAATTGCTATCATTTTTTGCTTTAAATTATTTGATATGCATTTCCCTACTTCTACTGTCATGCTAACTACTTCCATATAGGTGGTGAAGAGGTACTGTTCAATGGCAGACTGATAGCTAAAAAGGAACGTTTCTGGAAAATATATTTAAAACACTTACTTTCATGTAATCTCGTAGGATATGTACAAGAGTTTCACACCTTTCAATTATAGCTTCGCTGATAGTTGCAGGCCACATGATGACACTTCAAATCTTCAAAATGTCCTCATGTTTGTGTTCTGCCTTCTCAAGAGTGGTTCCACCATCTTTAATCATTTTATGAACGTACTTTCTTTCATTCTGAAATAATTGTGAAAATCTTCCGCATCTGTCAATCTGATTTCCCTCAGCAGCCTCATATGAGAACATTCTTCGTGTTTCTTCAACCATTCTTTCATCCTTCGATTTCGCTGAACTCGATAGCCATAATTAACGCTACACAATCTTTTTTTCTATTGTCCATGTTTTCTAAAACCACGACCCCACGAAAATTCATTTGGAAAGACACAATTTCACTTGTCCGAATGGTTGGAACAAACATACTAAGCACATTTATTGATACAATTATTGACAATAATTAATTAAGGTTTTTAGTTGAGATAACAAAGTCAATGTTACGAGCGGGATTCGAACCCACGATCTTCGGCTAGATACGCCGCTGCTCTACAACTTGAGCTATCGTGACCTCGACAAGGGAGTTCGAATCCCGCTCGTGCCATTGACTTTTTTATCTCAACTAAAAACCTTCATTAATTGTAATATATTAATTGGTCAAGCGGACCACGAAATTAGTGAATTTAATGATTTAAAATGAAGTATACTTCACTAAAGCTCTCCGTGGCCATTTCATTTGCCGCCGAGAATCCAATCCGATTACACGACATTTGAAAAATGGCAAAAAGAAGGGTAAATTCAAAAGGTGGGGTTGAGATGGGAAGTTAGTGTCCGAGTGGATCGAGGTCACGATAGCTCAAGTGGTAGAGCAGCGGCGTATCTAGCCGAAGATCGTGGGTTCGAATCCCGCTCGTGCCATTGACGTTTCGATCTTTATTGAGATCATCTTCAGGGCTCAAAGTGTTCGTCTTCTGTGTAATTGTGCCATTCTTGGGTGTCTGTTGAGAGTCAACAACACGACTCAATTACACAGAAGACAAACACTTTGAGCCCTGAAGATGATCTCAATAAAGATCGAAACGTTGGCACGATAAAGAAAATGTTTTTCTGAAACCTATCACACCAGATCGCATCTCACGATTTCTGAATAATTATGTATTGACAATACTGATATTGTCAATAATATTGATCGTGTAAGGGCCGCTTTTGAGACGACCTGCAGCAAATTTTAGCAATTTTAAATGTAAATTACAATTTAAAAAAGTTAAAAAGGGTTATTTTGAAATTAAAATGGGTAATTTGGTACGACAAAATGTTATTTTATCGGAAAACGCTACATAACTATTTACCTATTTAATTATCCTATCTATTTAGCTAAATAACACTTTATCAATCAATATTCATTGATGCATCTCTTTTATCCCTTTTTTACATACATACATTTTCTGTATAACTAGTGATTTATTATTATATTTATGTATTCATTTTTGTCTGTCTAGCAAGTCAAAAAAGACAATAATTACTTCAAATTGCGTATTTGAAGTTCGAGTATTCAAAATTTCAAATATTCAAAAATTGGCAAGGGTTCTTCAAACGATTGTTGAGCAATATCATTGACCGTCGTTACGAAATTGCAATAAAGCTTTTAGAGCGTCAATTGGCAATGCAGATGCGTCAGAGGGCGGATACGTAGATTTTCACGGAGAACGGAAACGAAAAGAAGAGAGCAGGGTGTACCCTAAGTGAGTGCGTAGGTTTCTGCTGTTTGCACAATAAGCCACGGTGTTGAAACCGCTATTTGTGCGGTGGTGACTCGACGTCTTAGCGCCTCCGAAACTAGCCTAATGTTGACGACATGCTGCATGCTGCGGGCCGACGGCATAATATTAAATCCCTTGAACGGCTAATAACGAGGTGAAAGGACGGCTATTTTAGCCGGCAAAGTGATGCCGATTGTCTTAAACATATGTCAGATTTTCCCCACAAAGTAACCTGAAAAATAAATCGGTCATGACTATAGTCATAACAAGCCCACTTTGAATACAAAGATGGAATAATTTTAAATCTTCCGCCTAATTCGGTTTCATGTCGTTTATCTCCAATTCCCTGCAAGATTTTAATGACATGGGATAATCCAAAGCAGTTTTCTTTGTTTCTCATCGAGCCCATATGCTTATCTAAATGTACAATTGTACTGTCGTTTACATAATGGATTTTCCTTTCAGAGCTTTCAGTAATAAAAGATTTTTATATTGGTCCGTACATTCTCGCTTTATAGTCAGACTCTTTACTGTATTTCACCATCAGTGATTGAACCTGGACGTGTATACAGTTGGTTTGTAGTTTCTATGAAAGATAAATCATTTTTTTCATTTTATGATATATTGATTGAATCATCACCTTTTCTAATTTTCTAGTTATGCACGAATTTACCTAGCATATTTTACACAAAAATACCACATTTTTTCATTCGAAAATAGACTGTCAAACTGGTTAGGAGACGTTGATACTTAAATGGATGAGGTGACCCATATCAGATTGTTTCTTAACAGGCTGTATTTAAGTATTCTTAACCCCTGTGACACTTTTGCCGCCGGTCTGTATATAAATATTGGCCAGTTGGAGATAATTTCCACAACTGCTTCCAATTCCTCCTATTTGAGTAATAACAGGGAGGATGGGAAACACAAAATCTATCTGGCCTTTATTTAAATTACGTCCTAGGAAAGAGGTAGACGGGCGAGTTATAATCAACTGGAAATGTTAGTCTACTTTACGTCTGGTAATAATAACGGAAAAAAATGTTTAAAGATACAAGGTATGTTGTCAGAACATGTCAGACACATACAGTTTTACATAAACATAAAAAGAACATAAGAAACATAAAAATTGGGGTGAAAAAATCAACTGCTGTGTTATGTCCTGTTTTCCAGTTAAGGTTTTACTATGGTTCGTTTATTCTCGCTGCTATTGAACTTTTCTTAAAAACCATTGGGTTCATTATTTTTATTATTTCATTATCCCCACCCAAAAACAGGGGAGACAGATGGAAGTTTATTTTTATTTATATATATTAAATACACGCCATTATGGTTGTTAGCAATAACAAGCAATAATGCCATGATCTATCAATATTGTCTTTCGTTTGTCCAAGAGCGAAAACACAAAGCTGTACAAATCCAGCTGTACTACCCATAAAAAACTACACCTTTTTGAGTTGTGAGACTTTGTTTGCATACGCAGGGTGTACTTTTCAGATGACCCGGCTGAATTTCTCTTATCAAAAAACAAACAAAAATTATGTGTTTAATATATTTTAGTCTAGTTTTAAATTTTTATCTTTCTTTGGAGAAAAATTATACAGGGAATCTCAGGCCCAGTTCAAAATCAAAATTTCAAATACAACCCTGTACATCCTGACGCATCAGTTTAAAGGATTTACGATGAAAACCATGGTACAATAGGATTTTAAATTGGCCAAAAAATTACAAAGTTTTGGCAAAATGTTTGGAAAAAAACAATCATTTGGTTTGCTATTTACTATATTAATCACATTTCATGTTCGAACTGCCCGCCTTGTGTAAAGATGCAAAAATTTGCTCTTTTTAACCACTCTTCATCGATACTCAGTGCGATAAAGTCAGAGGAGATGGATTGACAAGTATGTCCTATCCTTGCTGGGTTATGATTGGTGTAGACACTGTTTTTTAAATGGCCCCGCAGAAAATAGTTAAGTGGAGTTAAATCGAGTGACCGATGTGGTCCTGTCCAACCTATCCCGGAAATGATGATTCAAATAACGTCTCACCTACAAAGAATTGTGTCCGGGAAATCCGTCAAACTGGAGAATCATCTTTTGTCGTTGATGCAGATGAACGTCATCTAATAATGTTAGTCCTCACTCAAAAAATTGAGAAACTGAGCGCTATTTAAATTATTTTCGGAAATAAGGTCCAATTAACTTATTTCCAAGATCCACACCAAACGTTGATACTGTGAACCACGGTTTCGTATTTTCCTTTGCCCAAGTCCAAAAATTTTACGTTTAGTATGCCATTAGTGGTTAACTTGGATTCATCAGTCCATAGGAAGTATGGAAGAACGTTTTCTTCAGCCTTCTAAATCGTCACTTGTGCAAGGAACGTTAGACGCCTGTCATAATTAGAGCCCCAAAGTCCCTGGATAAGATGAGAGCGATACGGCTTAAAATTGTAAGTCCGGAGTGAACCTCTAATTTGATTTTTTGAAAAACCTAAAACCGTTCCAACGTTTCGGAGAGAGGAATTCGGACTTTCCCGAACATATAGTAAAATAGTCAGCTTCTCGTTGAAATTACGCTGCCGGTTTCTTGATGATGGATCAGCAACTGATCCTTATCTCCTCATACTGCGAGCAACACGAATAAACGTTTTGTGGTTTACTCTAGGGCGATCGGGAAATTTCTGGTTGTACAACTCGACTCGCATACCACCACTATATAAATAGAAAAACAAAAGTCGCAAAAATTGGTTTTAAACGGTTAAAAAAGGATTTATTTCCAGAAGAGCCAAAGTAGTAGCCAAAGTATCTCCTCAAGAAAGAAGTTTATATTTTTAATAAACGAGCATTTGTCATAGTTTCCTTTCGGCTTTGAAAGTATATGTTTAAATGGTAACGCGTACGAAAAAAAGATCAAACACCGCAATCAGCGGAAACCACTCATTTGCTCAAAGGAGAAAGTAAAATTCCGGGGACACAGCATGACTATAATACAAATCCTCCATGGTTGTTAAAGAGCGAAGTAGGACTTGCTCCGACCATTTACCGATTCGATTGTAATTAGTTTTCTTTGATTTAAATTTTAAAGCCTCTCAAGAAGTGTTATAATTGTGTAATTTCAACTTTCAATGTGGGATTTTATTTCAGCTTGTCATCAGCGGCTCGTTAAGAATCGTAAATCAGTGGAACGTGGCGAATTCGTTTTTGGAAACTTATAGAAAGAATAAAATTAGTTCCAGTGAATCACCTGGACCTTCCATAACGGATGTGACTGAAAGTTATTCGCCCTGGTGTCCTCGCTCTCCCTCTCGCCGCGGTCCTGCTGTGGATGACACCTGTGAAGCAACGGGCCATTAATCTTAATGAGTTTGTAGATCCCTAATTAAGGCGTGCGGTTATAATTGTAGGGCTGATGTAAACACGACCTGTTTGCCAACAACGTTTCCCAACCTGTTTACATCTGGTGTGCCGCTCGTCTGTCAGACGAGAAGGATATTCGATCCTTTCGTATATCCTTCTGACCAGATACCTCAATTTCTCGCACAATCTATCTGAAAAATATTTCTTCCTATTTTATTATCTATAGATCATTGTCGATAGTTATATATATAGTCGCAACATACATAAGGATCCGAATCGGGATAGGAGAGGTGGCAACGGCCTTTTGCACCTAAACATAAGTATTGTGGTGTTCTTTTTTCCTGGTGTCACTAGTAACTATAGGCTTTTTTTTTTTTTTTTTTACCGCTATCTAAATGACCTATTATGGATTTTCCTCTTCGGTGATTTCCCTAGACGTTGGTGTCGTCTTTCTAAAATGGCTCTAATCTTTCCTGACTAATGCTTTGCCATATATCAGCTGTCAGATGGCAGAGTAGACAGGTTTCTGTCTTAGGTTTCTCATTCTGAAGGTAGTAATAAAATGATCAATGATGGCCTATTATTTTCCTTAATCATTGTCTGCTGGTAGAGAAGTGGATGTTTGTTTTCTTGGTTGAGGTATTGCCCTTTTGCGTTCTGCTCCTGCTTTCGATATTTGTCAGCCTGTACGGTGCCTCCAATCGACTTCTTTGGCGACAATGTCCATTCAGGAGGCTTACCGAAGTTTTATTTAAGTTGCCTTTCAGCAATTCTTTTCTGAAGTTCCGATGATGAATCGCGTTCCTCGTCTGGGATCTAATATTAAGATTTGATTTAAGGGTTCGTTGTTTAATGTGCCTCTTTTTGTGACAAATTGTTAAGGGTACCTTCAAAATCTCACAGATCTGCAAAACGAGATAGTGAGGAGGTCCCCTGAGCTGCGGTAATGGTGCTATTTTGAACAGTTTTATCATCTGCATACAAGGTTAGAAACAAACAATAAATAATAAAATAGCCAAACAAAACACAAACCATTACCCAGAACCCTTTTGGTTGTTTATTTATCCCCGCCACACCGTCACCAGACCAACGAACTTTTATCCCAGTGGATTCGATGTGATACCGGATGAGGCAGTGGTAGGTTCCTGAAGACTTTAATGCCAGTAGACAGGCCGAAACATCGATGAAAGTTGACGATACGCTAGACTACAGTTTAGTCGGTGTTAGAAGTATTCATACTAGCACCATTCATGGCCAGTACTTAGATCTGGTTATTAACCTTTTATCCTGCGTGACCAAGAACCCGAACAAGGTTCAGGTCATTGTCATTGACTACCTCCACAGATTCCAGAGAGTATTTCTCTGGAACAGTGTTCAGTGGTGATGATTTCTAATTGAAAAACTGTCGTAGCTGCCTATGTTTACAGTCAGCTTTGTCTTTGAATTTATTCCTAGGTCACAGGCTCATGTTCCCTTCCCGGGTTTTGTACCATTAGCAAGTCAGAAAGAATCGACCATGATGAGATCCTTTGGTCCAGTATTTCCTTTCCCGTAGTAAAAAGTTTGTACCTGATACCTACATGAAAAAATGTAAAATTTTCATTATTTCAAAGCTATGACCTGCTCTCTCTTCAGCATATGTAATAGATGTGTTACAGACTGATAATGAGAGAAAAAACAAAAACGTGTTTTTTCTTGCGTTTGTCTCCTAATAGCCGTGACAAAAGTTGATTTAAATAATGACAGCAAAAATTTAGCGAACAATGTGAGCCTTGCTTGCCAAGTTAATCTATAAATCGATGTGAACTAATGGCTTTGTCCTAATGATAATTCTTATCTAAAGGGCCTTTTTTTCTCCCAGTGAGTCGTTTTACAAAAGAATTTTTTTCATCGACCTGTCCCATACGATAGCTTTTACAAAATATAATCGGATAGAAAAACTTTCGTAAAAGCCTTCAAGTATGGGTATTGAGAGGTGGTCAAGGGAAAATGACGAAAATAAGAGCGTGGGCTGTCCTGTTGAATTTACTGCATCCTCGATTGTGATTTCTCATGTGATAAGAAGAGAGGACGCCCATTGAGCCTACAAGACTGCCATTCTCACCTTATCTGGCGTACTTCTGTCAGACAGCGAGAATAATCGAGGAACGGAAACTCAGCTTTTTTTTTTACTTGATAAGATACGTTATATGTTATAAAGAACGTCAAACGAAAACGTTAGACAATGGTTTTAAATGTCTGGAAGTGATTTCGAGTGTCTAATAACTCTTTAGATACATCAGTGACAACGAAGGACAGTTTTAATGCCATTACTCACTCTAACTCCATTATTATTTTGATAGCATTCTATTTCGATTTTCGTCAGTTATTAGATAGATTGTTCACGTTTTACATTTTTCAGATTATTTCAATAAAACGATATTAATTTATTCATTCTTCCTCTCTTTCCCCTTCATCTATATCTATCTTTCTCACTCTTCCTATCTACCTATCTATCGGTCTGTCTCTTCTTCTCTCCATTTATTTCTTTCGCGCTCTATTTCCTTCTTAATGAATCTTCTCTTAGAGGGATAAAGGGAGAAAAAAAGCTCTCTCTCTCTCTCTCTCTCTCTCTCTCTCTCTCTCTCTTCCTCTCTCTTTTTCTTTCTCCTACACTCTTTCTGTCTCAAAAATCCGTGTATTAACAAATGAAAAACACAAAAGACTAATAAATTCTGATATATGTTTGTATCATGATATATCTAATTATGTAGAAAAACACCGTTGAAAAGTGGGAAGATTCAAAACGAGAGAGAAATTGAGTGATTACTCTTAATTTTGCTGTTGACGCAGTGTATCAGAATTTTTAGCATCAAAAACGGTCATAACTCATAATTCATAAAACTTCGCGATCGAGCAAATCGGATGCAATAATTTATTTATTTATTTAACAGGCAGATGCCCACAACCAGTAGGGTTAGGGATAAAAGAGGCGGCCACAAGGCTTACTGCAAAGGGCAATTCTACCCATATTAACATATGCTGACCCAGTTTGGATAGATGCGCTATACCGAAAATACAACATACGGAGACTAAGAAGGATCCAAAGATTGTCGCTGCTCTGTAATAAAAGGTCACCGGTCAATCTCGTTCTTGGCCACATGTGTCATAGCTGGGCAACTGCCTTAGAGAAATAGCAATGATCAGCAACTACTTACGCAAAGAGAGATATGAGGTTTTCGGTGAAGAACATCACATCGAATCTGAAATCCCTACGTGCAAAAGAATACGCCCAGCGGAAGACAAAAGTCGTTTTTCATTTGAAGAAGACACCAGTAGTGTACAATCTGAGGAGAAGCCTTCTACAATGTGTACACTGATGGTGGTAAAACTGAAGGATGCGTAGGATGTGCAGTAGTGGTGTACGGACTAAATCGAGTAGATCTAATGTACACAGAAATCTAAACTTGCTGACCGATGCAGCAATATTTAGTCCGAGCTGCTTGCATTATGTAAACCATTGGAATTGACCACGGAAGAAGAACTATCCAGGAAACCGCAAATAAAAACGCTGCGAATTTATTCAGATGGCAAATCGGCAATAGCACAGCTCCGCGATCGTTGAAACAATCTACCACTTGTTGAGAAAATCAAAACCTTGAGGAGAAACCTACAAGAAAAAGGATGGAAAATAAATTTACGTTGGATAAAAGCTCACGCTGGTCTAGAAGGTAACGAAGAAGCAGACCGATACGCGAAAAAAGCGTGGAGAAGCATCCTACCTGTGGAAATCCTGGACAAACCTAGTTCCGTAATCCGATCAGAAGCGAAAAAGAATAGCCACGAATTATGGGACCTCCCATTGTCGGAACCAACAACAGGAAGCCATACTAAAAACATTTTTGAGCACATCAAAGCTCGCCAGAAAAAATGCTGTATACTTGAAACACTTCAACCTCAAGGAGAATGACACGCCTCCTGTAACGCTGAGGTACCCCAACTTGGGAACACCTGGTGCTTGACTGCGATCTTCAGAAGCCAATGAGGGCAAAGCCAATACGAAAGGTAGTCTTAGCAAGAAAAATGTGGCGAGTTTCGTTCAATCAAAAAGTCAGAGGACACTCAGCACAACTAAATGCAACAGCAAATATTGAGACTTGCGTGCATCTGTACAACGGGAGCAATGAGAACATGTCCCATGGAAAAAATACTGGGATTAATCCCCCTACACATGATAATGAGGACAGCACAGAAAACTATTATTAGTATCATTAAAGAGAAACCTCCAACAGGAATAAAACTAAAATGGAGAGGCAGCAACAAAATAATGAAGGACCGTCCGATACTCATGGCTCCAAGAGACGACACGAACAGGATGTTTGAATTTAATCGAAACTTCCAAATAAACCAAAAAAGAATGGGGACGAGAGGAAAACACCTCCATTAAGAATGGCACCATCTTTTGGTACACAGATGGATCTAGAACACAAGAAGATATATGGGCAGGCGTAATCAGTCCCAGAACAAATACTCAGAACCCTTGGGAAAACACACCAGTATCTTACAAGCAATGTACTCAATTCAACATCACTAAAGGGTACAAAAAAAAAACATAGCTATCATGTCAGATAGCCAAGCAGCCATCAAAGCACTAAGCTCAAATATCATTAGTTCAAAGATGGTGTTGAACTGCCAAACCGCATTAAACTTATTAGGTACGTAGAACAAAGTCAAACTCTGCTGGGTCCCCTGGACATATGGCAACGAGAATGCGGACACCCTTGCAAGAAAAGAGGCTGCTATACCTAGTGATGTGCGAACCAATCGATACAAGAACTCTATCGAGTACTTTTTGTAGTATCAGTAAAAAATACTCAAATAGATTTTTCATCGAGTGTTCAAGTAACATTGAATTATTATTTTCAGTTCGAAACTTAGTTTCATCAAACTGGGCGTTGACTAATTACTGTTAGGAGCGCCTACAAGCAACATGTGTCAACAAAGTAAATCGAGATTTCGAATTGGTGGTTGGTAACTCTGACAATTAATTAAGGTTTTTAGTTGAGATGAAAAAAAGTTAATGCCACGAGACGGATTCGAACCCACGACCTTCGGCTAGATACGCCGCTGCTCTACCACCTGAGCTATCGTGACCTAGATCCACTCGGACATCAACTCCCCATCTCAACCCCACCTTATGAGTTTTCCCTCCTTTTGCCATTTTAAAAAAAACGAAAGTAGTGAATTTAATGAATTAACTGAAGTACACTTCACTAAAGCTCTCCGTCGCCATTTCAATTGCGTCGAGAATCCAAGCCGATTACACGACATTTGAAAAATGGCAAAAGGAGGGAAAACTCATAAGGTGGGGTTGAGATGGGGAGTTGATGTCCGAGTGGATCGAGGTCACGAGAGCTCAGGTGGTAGAGCAGCGGCGTATCTAGTCGAAGGTCGTGGGTTCGAATCCCTCTCGTGCCATTAACTTTTTTTCATCTCAACTAAAAACCTTAATTAATGTATGTATTAATTGATCAAGCGGACCACGAAAGTAGTGAATTGTTGGTAACTCTGTTGATAATTCTGGTAACTCATGATAATTTCCCGCATTGCTCCTATGACTTTTAATTTCAGTAATTTTTTATAAAATGTTTTTGTCTTCAAGTATCTAAAAAGTGTTCGCCTTCCTTCTCATAGGTAGATACCTAAACATGTCTCCTCTCAAAAGTAAGGCATGAGGTTATTTTACATAAGAAAACTGAATCGTCGACATCTTGTAAACTGTGCGGGAATGCGTCGAATCTTTTCAAACAGTTAAAGAAAAAAAACACCCGTTGATCAATTTTCTCAAAACTCGATAACGATAAAATTGAAATATCAATTTTGTTGGAAATGTGTTGACAGCTTTTCTTTGTTCTTACGTACGT
Organism: Cimex lectularius; assembly: GCF_000648675.2. NCBI lineage: Eukaryota > Metazoa > Arthropoda > Insecta > Hemiptera > Cimicidae > Cimex > Cimex lectularius. Next base: position 2,068,802 of record NW_019392683.1, read on the forward strand.
ACCCTCCGAATGAAAAAAAAAAAAATATTTACAAATATGAACAAACTGCAAATTTTTGTATATTTTAACGCATAAGCCTATTTTACCCACAAATCGATAGTGAGTAAGTTGGTCATTTATGAATAAACGACAAAGTACTCATATGAGTAAATACTCGTTAGTATCGAATAATTTCTGTTGATACTTGAGTGGTATATATCTCTTTCACTCCTCATATATTTCTTTCGATACCAGTATCGTATATTTCTTTCGATACCAGTATCGTATATTTCTTTCGATACCAGTATCGAGTACTGGTATCGAATATTTTCGGGTATCGCACATCACTACCGCTAATAGGGCTAGAATCCTTCTGTGGCATAGGAATGCACACTGTCAATGAGCACCTCAGACAGAAGGATAAAAAATGAGGTAACAGGAAGGAATGAAGTGATAGAATGTATCAAAGAAAGCAAGAAAAAACTGCGAAACCTAACAAGATTCGTAACAGAACACTGAAAGCTGAATGAACATTTAAAGAAGATTGGAATAATCCATGATGGCACATACAGGTCCTGCAAAGAGGCAGAGGAGACACCAACACACCTATTAACAAACTGTGGTCCTACACTTGCCCGCAGGAGGAAATGCTTTGGGATGTACAATGTGTCCATAGAAGGGATTCAACCATTGAAACCAGGCCTATTAATCAAGTTACTTGGTGAAATAGGACTCACCGTGTACTTTAGGCAGAGAACGGGGGATACAATAGCTTTTAAAGGGCGCAGAATATTACACCTATTGTATCACCATCTTACACATGAAATAGGTCCTTAGACCTTGAAAGAACAGTAGGAACTTTAAACTGGATTAATGTTAATGTGGGAACAATATATTACATTATTTAACAACTTAAAAAAACAAAGACACACCACTTATAGTGTATAGCCTTCAACCTCAATAATCATAACAACTTGGAATTTCTCGGAGGATTTTTTTTGCTTTATGGCAACCTAAAGTAATAACGGTTTAAATATAAAAAAAGGTTATTTATGCGATAGTTAGAAACTTACAATTGAAAATGTACTTTAAAGTAAGTAGGTATTTATCCAGATTGTTGTTTTTTCTTAAGCAGCACTGTCATCACACAGAATGGAGAAGCTCTTTCAAAGGAATTTTGTATTAACTTTCAATCAATATTTCCTGCATTGTAAAGGTCATTTGCTTGGAATTCCTATAAACCATCGAACGATTATCACCGTTTATATTATGAAACACGGACTGTGAGGTTGAAAATCTGAAAACCTCTGGCAAGGATGAACAGTTTATGGGGTAATTCGACAGTATAGGTATTGGAAAATTGTGTATTTATTTATGCACGATTTAAATGTGAAAAAGGAGAAAAGAAATTTTGCCTGAATACCGAGTGCGTACGTGCAGAGGTTTGCTTGTTTACGTTTCTCCATGAATGTACATTACCGATTTTTGTTATGAAACGATGAACCTAGTACTATACTCTCATTTGTCCTTCGTTCCAAACTGGAAAAAATAATTAATAACGTTTATACAAGACACTCATCAGATGTAATAATACAAAACAAACAGAATGTTAAGGACAAGAAATAAACTCAAAATGCCATCCATAAATAACGTTAATCACATCCAATCACACGATTTTTCAAGGAGAATGGAAAGCATCGTTGTAGCGGAGGTGAAATTAATCAAGTGCCTACTCTCCGACTTCCTATTGTTGTTTGTTAAGATTTTGCCTAAGAGTCACGATCTACTGGAAAAACACACCTTCCGGTTCCGTAAAGGCATGTTCACTTCGGCTCCGTGCAACCACCGGAGGGTTTTCGTTCATTTTCATCTTTTCCACATCTAGCGTGAAACCGAGGACCAAGGACGAATCGAAATTATCATCATCAAACGTTTATTAACGGTCGGGGCACATTAATCATATGGAATCACGACATGATAAACATAGAAATAACGTTTGTGGAATAGAAGGACTTTGGTGAAAGATTCGTGTCATGAATTAATTACTAATCATTAACTCGTTCACTTTTAAATTATTAAAATTAATACCAGTTAAAAAATACAGTAATCTAACGTAGCATTAACGTAAACTTAGTGTTGATCTATATGTTACTCTAAAATCGACTTTTTAATGCCACTATCTGCGCTAAATGAAATGAGTAACCCTGGTGTGAAAATAAACTGAAAGGGAAGAAGAAAACTAATCCTGAAACTATGATCATATAAGTACTTAAATTACAAGACACAATAAAAAAGCATTAAAAATATTTTGAAAACTTAGAAGACACCTCATTTGGTCTTTTCATGACATGCCAGACGCTTGGTCTTCTGGCTGATAATGAGGATCTAATATTACTGTTCGACTTTTTTAATATTCAGCGGTATATATTCGGCGCATGAAGACCCAATTGTGATTCTCTCTGTTGCTCTCTCACTCTCTCTCTCTCGCTCTCGCTCTCTCTCTCTCTCTCTCTCGCTCTCGCTCTCTCTCTCTCTCTCTCTCTCTCTCTCTCTCTCTCTCTCTCTTACTCTCTCTCTTTCTCTCGCTCTCTCTCTCGCTCTCGCTCTCTCTCTCTCTCTATCTCTCTCTCTCTCTCTCTTACTCTCTCTCTTTCTCTTTCTCTCTCTCGCTCTCTCTCTCTCTTACTCTCTCTTTCTCTTGCTCTCTCTCGCTCTCTCTCTCGCTCCCTCCCCCTCTCTCTCTCACACTCACTCTCTCTCTCTCTTACTCTCCCTCTTTCTTTTGCTCTCTCTTTCTTTTACTCTCTCTCGCTCCCTCCCCCTCTCTCTCTCACACTCACTCTCTCTCTCTTACTCTCCCTCTTTCTTTTGCTCTCTCTTTCTTTTACTCTCCCTCTTTCTTTTGCTCTCTCTCTCTTACTCTCTCTCTTTCTCTCTCTCTTTCTCCCTCTCTCGCTCTCTCTCTCTTCCTATCTCTATCACACTCACTTTGTGTCTCTCTCACTCTATCTCTTTCTCTTCTTTCAGGCAGTCTTTTTTTTTTGTATACCATCACTACATTGCATATATCTCTCCCTCTCTTCTTCTCTACCCTTCTGCCTGTCTGTCTACTCTTTCTTCATCACTCTCTCTTTCTTTCTAGCTGTCTATCTATCTATCTCTATCTCTATTTCGATGTATCACTTACCCACTTTTTGAGTGATACCCTCACTCTTTCTCCCTTTCTGTAAGTCTTTCTGTGTTTTCTGTCTGATTCTCGTTTCTCTCTTTCCTTCTCTCTGTTGCTCTCTCTCTCTCTCTCTCTCTCTCTCTCTCTCTCTCTCTCTCTCTCTCTCTTACTCTCTCTCTTTCTCTTGCTCTCTCTCTCGCTCCCTCTCTCGCTCTCTCTCTCTTACTCTCTCTTTCTCTTGCTCTCTCTCTCTCTCTCTCTCTCTCTCTCTCTCTCTCTCTCTCTCCCTCTCTCTCTCCCTGCTTTGCTCTTTTTGTCTTTCTCTATTTATCTAGTCTCATGCACTCCCATTTTGCCAATCTATCTCGAAAGTAAGACGCTATATCCAAAATTTGGATCGCATTTAAAAGCTATATTTTAGTCTAATTTATGGTCAGATGCACCTATTTACCGCTCCATGTCATAAAAATACAGACTCCATAAAATTAATTGTGTGTAAACATTTGTAAGACCAATATCATCTATGAGATGTTGATGTAATTGGATGTCTTAACAGAGTGGAACTGATTGTGCCTGATCTACAGATAACAAGCGAAGCCATGCCGACTCAGTTCTGGAAGAGTCTCTTTAATCTGTTGTTCAAGCAGTAATTACATTATGGATCAATCTCACGCAATTTTTTACGACAGATTAAGAGGCTGATTGTTATTTTTATTGGTGAAAATGTCAAAATAGGCTCAAAACATTTTACATGATCAGACCACTTAAGCGTGTGGCTTTTACTTATCGGTTGTTATCCTGATGTAGAAAATATTGTGTATTATATTTTTAAAAATATTATATTTTATGTAATTTCTACTTTTGACTACAATTATAATATCTTAGAATATCTAAAATATATATTGGGTTGTCCGGAAAATAATGCAGGATTTTGGTATTAAACAAAAAAAAAGAAACTAGTTACTTTAAAGCAATGTTCTTTAATCAAAATAATTTCCCNCATTCATACAAATGAGTAATCCTGTAAACGTAAACAGAATATTTTATATAGATTTTTTTTAATGAAAACTTAAAATCCTGCATTATTTTCCGGACAACCCGATAGTTTGTATTTTAGTAGTTTATATTTACTCGCAAAAATATATCAAGATCCAACGTTAATTCACTGTCACATTGAGTAGTTTATGCAAAAGTATATATTGTCCCAGGTTAAATTTGGTATTTTTAAACCACATTTGGCAATGTTTTCCGTATAATTTGGGGAATTTTACCCATAAATTCTTAAATACATAATTTATGATATTTTTTATAAAAAAATAATCACGATGATAGTGAAGTATAGATGAAAGAAAATGCAAACGATTATAAAACAGAGTTACTCTTGCAAAAATCGATTTGACACTTGTATTATAAATAATGGTTATAAAAGACTCTTCAGTCATAACAAGTATAATTGGAGATTCCTATCTAGCACGTCAATAAACGCAATATTACATCTAAAAGATTAAAAGATATTCTGTACAAAATTATCGGACGAATTACGAAAGGATGTTTATCATCGAAATATTCAAACAATGGTTAATGGGGAACGTCTGATGGTGTGGCATTGTTTTGAAACATTTTCTTTTTCTTTTTTTAAGAGAGTGGCTCTGCGGTTTTGAAATCCGAATCAATCCTCCGGAGATTGGAATTTTAATTAAACCACCTTTGCCGAAACGGCGAAAAGGTTTTCCGAGTGAAAAGCCGGCGGCGGGTTGATTGTCAGACCAAGGACCAGATTTCAATTTGACCTATCACGAGCCAGCTAAATATTTAATTAATTGTATTCTATTCGAGATTTTCAAATGTGCTGTTGAAGAAAATGTTCCTCTTCTTCCCGAAGGCCGGAAGTATCACCGATTTGAAATGAAATTAACATTCGATCGGCAGAGAGTGGATCGAATGATGTCAAGTGTGATCATCCGTCAGTTGAGATACGTATGCAAATTATTAAAGTAGTTCAAATTATCTTTTCCGCAGTGAAAGTTCTACTCAATATAGTTTCATCGCCTGCTTAAACAATCGAACAGTCCCATTTATTCATCAGTATTACAAACATAAAATAAATATTATACAGTTTAAACAACAGAGATGATAAAAGGGGAGAAAGTAATAAACGTAGGAAAGACCTGCATACTGCCAGTTAAAATAACATGTGCATTAAAAAAATTAGTATATAATATTCAAACATGCAAATATATTACAAACAAACATATTATGTTAATAACAATTTATAGGGGGCGTCGGTGCCGCTACGGTTAAGGCGGAGAGACAGCGCTCATCACTGTAAGGTAAAGGTCCCGGGTTCGAATCCAGTGCATTCAAACTCGACATTCTTACAAATGGGCTTTTATTAAAACAAACACCGATTCCCCGAGGGTTCATATGACCTTGCTGTTGCGAACCTTTGTTTAAAAAAATAAAAATAATAATTGATGTACAATTTTGATGATACAATTGCAATTAAATCTCTCTCTCTCTCTCTCTCTCTCTCTCTCTCTCTCTCTCCGAAACTACTAATCTTCTCTTTTCCCCACACACAGGCTTTTCGCTTCCATTCTATTATTATTTTTATTTTTTGAACTTTTCAATATCTTTTTCTATTTCTCTCTCTCTCTCTCTCTCTCTCTTTCTCTCTCTCTCGCTCTTTCTAATTTTCTTTCGCTCTCATAATCTCTCTCTCTTTCCTCTTAATGTCTTTCTATATCCTTCAATTTCTTACACGCTCTCTTCTTCCGCTCTCTCTTTGCTTTCATTGTACCTTTTTACTACTATTTTCACTAATTTCGTGGTCCGCTTGACCAATTAATACATTACAATTAATTAAGGTTTTTAGTCGATATGAAAAAAAGTTAATGGCACGAGCGGGATTGAAAAAAGGCAAAAAGGAGGGAAAACTCATAAGGTGGGGATGAGATAGGAAATTGATGTCCGAGTGGATCGAGGTCACGATAGCTTAAGTGGTAGAGCAGCGGCGTATCTAGCCGAAGATCGTGGGTTCGAATCCCGCTCGTGCCATTAACTTTTTTTCATATCGACTAAAAACCTTAATTAATTGTAATATTTTTCCTACTGTTTCCATTTACAATCTTTCTTTCTCTCACTCTCTCTCTCTCTCTCTCTCTCTCTCTTTGTTATTCACAATCTCTCTCTCACTCTCCCTCACTCATTTACATTCTCTCTCTCGTTCTCTCTTTTTCTCTGTATTCATCTCTTACTCACTTTCTCGTATTCCCCCGTACTCACCATCACTTTGATTCTACTATTTGTCTCAACTTTTCACTATCTAGTCTTTCTCTCTCTCTCTCTCTCTCTCTCTCTCTCTCTCTCTCTCTCTCTCTCTCTCTCTCTCTCTCTCTCTCTTCCATTATATGGTAAAAAGGTCCATGAGATTAACCTTCCTTCGTTAAATAAAGGAAACCTCAGATAATCTATCCCTTTCTCCTGTGGTTGTGTATGAATTTGAACGAGGGCTTATTGAAACAAAATTCCCGCTAGTTCAAGGTAGCCTATTTGTCTATAGTATGTGCTTTTGTATGTACGATTGATCGGGCCAAAATATATTATGTATGATATGTGTGCATGTCTATGTAAGTATCGATTTTCATGAAACGGAAAACTGAATGAATGAATGAAAAAAGTACTTTATTAGATAAACAAAAGAAAAAAAATGCACGTAACTAAAAAGCGCATAAAGGCAATGGTTATCAACCGTCTCATAAAACGAGAAAACTGCTTGCAACTCATAAATATGTACGTACGAATGTACGTTTGGAATATATATTTGCGTTTTGTATTTACATATTTAATCGCCATACGCCTGATTATAATTCCATTTTAGTTTCTGCATTGTACCATTGACCCGCCCTGCAACCTAAATTCTATTTAGTCCATTATTTATCATGCGGTTTGTTACTGTTATCTTTTTTGCAATTTCACAATAACTCAAATATATGTTCAAAAACTCCAGCCTAAAAACACTTGCGATTTCATAGTTTCGCTATCGCCCTGTCCTTCCACTGACCGCAATTTTCATCTTCTTTTCGAATGGTAGAAATTTTGAAACGTTTTCCGTTGAGATGCACGATTCAGTAAACGACGCGTGGGCGTTCATCAATCAAAGCTTAATAGGGAGTTTTTCGTATTATTTCGCAGATCCCCTACAATAAGCCTATAATTAAGAATACGGCCTTAGCGTGTATTGGCGATTTCTACACAATTCTGGAGTTGCTAGCGTTTAGTTTCTTTAATGAAGTACGATGGCTGCATTTAAAGCAGGCGAATATCAAAGAGCTCATGTTACAAAAGTTAACACCTATCGATTTTATATTTGTGATATTTTCTTTAGACATATACGTGCACTTTGACGTTCTTTCTTGCCAAAGAGTCAATAAACCTTTTGTTTTCACCTTGAGCCCATTCGAATACCTCGGCTGAATTGGTATGGATTTGCGAGTGAATTGCAAAAAAATATATAAGTAAAAGGTTCAATATTTAAAAGTGTTAATGATTATTTGGAGATCGTGAGATGCGGTCTGGTATGACGTAGGTTTTAGAAAAACATTTTCTTTATCGTGCCAACGTTTCGATCTTTATTGAGATCATCTTCAGGACCTGGGGTTTATAAACATTGTTTAAATTTTACAAATTCATGTAGGATGTGAAAAAAAGAATTTATACAATGCTTGAAATTTTAGATTCAATCAAAGTATTTATACTCACTCAAAGTGTTTGTTTTCTGTGTAGATGTCATTTACATACTACTATAATAAACACATTTAAAATTGTATAAAAAGTAAAAGTAGATAGTAAATAGAGTAATTATGGAGAAAACCCTCGAGAAAAAATGTTGTATTATTGCGAATAATTGATTGCTAATCTTTTCTTCTCGTGGACCTCAAGGAGAAACCGCAAAATGGAAAAAACCCAAACTCATCATGATACGAAATCATATCACAATGGAGCCCCTTTTAACACACCGTTCCCGTTCATGACCGGCATATCGAAAAAGAAAATACAACTTTACCATACAATGTTTTTACCATACAATTTACATCAGCCCGCATTTCTTCGGCAAGTGAAAAAAACGTGATATGAGAAAATTAATGGGCTGGGCGTCTCCACCTACAGGTTCATTGTGCCTGAATCCAGGTCGATGGGTTAGTTTTTTGTTTTTTCACCGTCGATGTTGGGCGTTGGAATTCATATTGTGCCCTTTTTTACAGTCGTAACAGGTCCGAGCCCACATCAATTCTCGACTGTCGCGCAAATATGCGAGTGTTATGGTTTTACTTTCTACTTTCATCTGGGCCTAAGGAAGACGCCTTTTCACTGCTAGGATCCTTGGGTGCCTCTTAACAATATATTTGTAATTTCTTTTTCTATTCGATTATTATCCGAAGAAAAATAGTGACAATATTCCTTTTCAAAGCCAGGCTTTAAGTATGCAAAATGATACGACAAATCAACACTCAGATTTTATTTGCTTTCCACTCTATGTCATTTCGACTTCAAGTTTCCAACGCATACAAAATTTCACATTTTCTTTCATAAACGAAAATAATTAGAGAAAATTACGTAAGTTACCGTTAATAAGAAGGATGACGAGTCTTATAGAGCGCCCATTGTGACCGACCCGACTGGAGATCATTGTTTTAATTATTTCGAAAGATGTTGCTCCAGAATCTGTGCCAACTACGCCGGAAATGGGATGTCGTATTTTGACCTGGAGAATTTATTTTCTCGTTAGGAAACAAAGGGAGCGGACTGGAAACAAAGCGTTTATAAGATTCTAATCCAAATAAGCACAACTACTCTTAGAACAATAGCCAAAAAATTCCTTACCAATTTTAACTAATTTCTTGTTATTTATTTACTTATGACAAATTTAATAACAAATGTTCGTTGTTGGTATGAAATGACCTTTCTTACTTACAATTACCAGGCGTTTGTATGAGGATGACAAGAGTTTGCAGTAACTCTTAGAATGAAAAATATTCAGAAGCTCATATTGCAGTTTTGGACCATTTTATACTTTGAATTAAAAGGGATTATAGCAACTAATAAAATAACTAATAAAAAAAACACTCAACAGGAGTCTTTACAACTATGCGGTGCAAATCGATGAGAGAGCTTTGACTATGACGGCAATACAAAGTCGTCCTTAACACTAACTTTCAATTAATTAACCTTTTTATGTAAGGTTTTGGTTGAAATGAAAAAGTTAGTGTGACGAGCGGGATTCGAACCCACGACCTTCGGCTGAATACGCCGCTTCTCTAACCACTTGATCTATCGTGACTTCGATCCACTCGGACACCAACTACTCAACTCAACCTACAATCTTTCGAATTTTCCCTTCTTTTTTGCCATTATTCGATCCAGAGGAGAGATCGAGTGGATCTTTGTCTTTGAGTGCACTTTTTAATTTTATATCGAAAACACATCCCGTATAAAATATATTCCCTGGTTCCATACATGTAATTTATTATACAGTTTTATAAATTAGTTTAAAAATAAAAGAAGCCCTTTCAAAAATCGGGCATAATTTCACTGGTTATTACATGACTGATAGCAAAAATTGCATAGATTGTAATTAAGGTCTTTAATATTTATGAAACCAATAAAAAACAATTACCAACTTCTTAATGCTGATAGATGAAATATACTTTAATTACTTTCAATCCATTATATTTAGTGGTCTATTGGCCAAATTACTTCTTTCAATTATTTAATCTTTTTATGCAAGGTTTTGGTTGAAATTAAAAAGCAAGTGCCACGAGCGGGATTCGTTGAATGATTATATGTCCTTTGTGACGTCCTGGAAATAGCTAACTCGTCCGCCTTTCTGTTACATTCCAGACCTGTCCTGAGATCCAGAATGCCTTCGTTTGGACGAGGCACTCCAGTTCAGAGTATCTCTCTAACAAGAGAATGTCCACGGAAGACTTGTCACTGACAGTAACCCCGCACAGGGGGTGCAGACGAAGAAGGCAGAGCCCCCCAATCGTTTTGAAAAAAAGTCTAATTATAATTAATTAATCTTTATTTAAGGCATTGGTTGAAATGAAAAGGTCAGTTTCACGAGCGGGATTCGAAAGCACCGAAGGTCGTGGGTTCGAATCCCGCTCGTGACACTAACTTTTTCATTTCAACCAATACCTTACGTAAAGATTAATTAATTGAAAGAAGTTATTTTGTCAATCGGACCACGAAATATAATGGATCTAATTATAATGTTGCACGAGTCTTTTTCTTCTTATATTTCTATCTAGATTGTTCAATAAAAAGTTTCAACAATCCATCAACATCCCCAAAGCGCCGTCCCAAACACCATGGGAGTTTGAGGTCTCATTAGCTTCTTTCTGAGGTTTTTTTTATTTATTATCAGATTCAAGCTCCAACGTACACGCAGAAAATTCGCGTTCCATCTCCATTATCGTTTAGGATTGCGCCTGAAAAAAAAACCTTGTTTTAGAATGTTCGCAAATAGTATAATTGATGTAATTTCTAATTATGCAAAGGTTAAGGATAAAATAACCCCGGTGAACTCTCTCACGGCCGACAATTATCAATCATGATCAGCCCTATTGCGATTATCTGTCAGTTTTTGAATTTCTACTTGGATTTGTTTGTTTTCGTACAAGTCAATTGCAAAAGGCTCATCTTGCCGCTGACTATTTCGGCCGATTAGATAATCCGGTCAGTCAAATACACGCGCAATTAACAAAACAAGGCCACGATCGTTCGAAATGTGTAAAATATTTTCTAATTTCAATATTTAGCTTCACGTACGAATGTAAACGGTTATGAAATATAGACTGTACGATTGCTTTATGCCCCTAATTATGTTTTATCCAAATTCTGTTGTATTCGATTTTGAAATGATGAGTTTCAAGCTGGAAAAATGTTTGGCAACAACCAACCTTTTAAAGGTTGAAAATATAAAAAAACGACAAAACATACCACGTCAGTATAACAGCCCTTTCACTAAATGAAGCGAAAATATAAAAAAATCCAACTAATAAATACAAGAACCTATATCTCATTTTCAATTAAGCATTTTGTATCAAAGATACTTTTTTGTGCATATTTTATTAAACTTATTTTTTAATTTTTCATATCCATAACTCATTGCTACAGATGGCCAAACACCACAAAAACAACTCACTTAATAATAATAATATATTTCTAAATGAAATGAAATAGAACATTTATTATTCACAACTTACACATACTAATCTTTAAATGACTAAATTGTATATTATCAATAACTTTTTCAATCTATCTAACGATTTTTTACAATTGTAAATATCTACAGCGTTATTTTTTCATAGCTAACTTTTTATGCATTTTTCTACCGATTGAGTTTTGTACTTGCAGTTAGATGGATAAATGATAAATCGGTAGATAAATGCATAAAGAAAAAGTTAGTTGTTCAAAAATCGTACGTAGATTCTTAAAAGAGTGTAAAATTTTTAGAAGATTGAAAAAGTTATCTATGATATACAATTCGGTTATTGAAAGATGAAGATATACAATTTAACAGTGTACCGACTAATATTGTAATTAAAAAATAAAGTTAATGAATATTTTACACCTGTAACAAATGTGAGGAAATAACATGTCGTGTGACTCACCTGCGATGCTAAAGCATCATGCTATTATTTGAACTTTTTGAAGTAGTTTTTTCCTTGTTCTATTTTATGTTGTCCACCATTTGTACCTTGCGTATGTGATCATGGTAAGGTATCTCCGTAAAAAATGTATTTTTGAAAAAACTAAGGGTTGTATTGTGCTAGTGAGTACACATATACAAAGACATATTCGACGTATTGATAAATTAATTGATTAATTAATATAGCAAGACAGATGTTTTTAGTTTAAAGTTAGTTTTTAGTAGATTAATTCGAGCATATAACAAATACTACAATAGTTAAATGTTCACAATTAGATCGTGTGTGATAGGTTTTATATATATATATATATTATATATATATTATTCATCCAACCAGCTGCTGGTACCGATCGTTATTGAAATGGAATAATAAAACATTTATTATTCACTTGTTATTCTATAGTATAATGTATTATTAAACAAATCAATCATAAATAAGCTGCAAACTATCAAAATGAAGATTAACATAAAAGAAAAAACCTATGCTCAGTCCTTAGTAATGATGGAAACATTATTTTCGTCATGCTGTGATGACTTCTAAAAATAGAATTGGCACAGTATATAATAATGCCAAATGCCAGACCTTCCATCGATCTGAGTATTGATAGAGAGAGATAGAAAGAGACAGAGAGAGAAAGAGAGAGAGAGAGAGAGAGAGAGAGAGAGAGAGAGAGAGAGAATTATTTTCGTTAACAATTCATTTTTATTTATTAAACTAACTTAAAAAAAAGTTTTTGAGTTTTGTACTTGCAGTTAGATGGATAAATGATAAATCGGTAGATAAATGCATAAAGAAAAAGTTAGTTGTTCAAAAATCGTACGTAGATTCTTAAAAGANAATAAAAAAAAAAAAAAAAAAAAAAAAAAACAGTTGAATGTGTAGATATATAGAAAAGGGAAAGATGAACGACTATTGGATAAACTAATTAATTATTGGACTTAGTTGCAGTTGTTAATTATTGTGATTGTTTTTGACCAAATACCAAAACGACCCATGTTTTCTTATTGGGTTAGGCTCTTATCTGTAACTGGGTCGGCAATTAAGAAAGACAGTGGACGAGAGACTGATCAGCGAAAAAGTTTCTTTCTCCCGGCCTGGAAAACCGTCACGCGATCAGTGTCAGCGAAACCTTATCATTTACAGGTCTCAACCGAGGGTCCTGGTGTCGGCCGGGTCGAGGCTGTTTTTCCGCCCGGTCAAAAATGGGCATAAATGCCCGAAAATGGGACCGGAAATTCTGCAGGTTTTCGCAATGGGTGCGCGGTATTATAAGTAAATGTCAGAGAACGAGATCCGCTGACAGCATATAAATGAGATTGGGCCTGTGTGAGCTTGCGTTCTCGAGGGAAAATAAAAACGCTCCTTTATTGAAGTAAAAATGTTCTTATGACGAAACTTTAACCACCTTGTACTGAATATTTATCTTTCCTACAAATTAAGTATGAAAACGTTGTGCACTATCAATAAAAAAAAGGATAAGAGATTTCCTTTATAAAATACAAAGTCAAACTCGTTTTGTCTTTACCACACATTCTCACTCGATCTTTTTCTCTTCTTCTTTCACTCATTTTCGACATTTATTACTCCCTCTCACTCTCTCTCTCTCTCTCACTCCCCCTCTCCCTCAACAAAAACACTCTCAACACTCTCGCTTTGCTATTATTTATCCATTCTTCCTTTTCACACCAACATTATTTTTTTATCTTGTCAATTTTCACATTAATCCTTATGATTATTTGGAGGTCGTGAGATGCGGTCTGGTGTGACGTAGGTTTTAGAAAAACATTTTCTTCATTGTGCCAACGTTTCGATCTTTATTGAGATCATCTTCAGGGCTCAAAGTGTTTGTTTTCCGTGTCATTCTTGTCTGACGTGTAGAGAGGGCCCACTCTGGCGTGTAATAATCATCAAGTAAAGGTCACTAAACAATATACATTAATCCTTACATAAAAACATACACATAAAACTAATAAATAATTTGAACTGCCCATCGTTCTTTCATTGGTTGTACATTTAGTTAATATATACTACAGATAGATTGATTTTGTAAACTAATTATTACATTTATTTTTTTACTTGGATTTTGTAATTGAATTTAGAAGGTATTAATTTTTAATTGATTTCTTACTTTTATTTTCACAAAAGTCCAATCCAAAACAGTACTGCTACTGATCGATCCCACCGTTCAAATCACCGAGAGTGTTATACCGGTCGAGAATAGATCACGCTTGCAATTCATATGAAAGTCCAATCTGTTTAGATAGTTTTATAATATCTGTAAGTAAATAGATCAGTTATTAAATGGAAAATTCATTATTATAATAGTACAAGCAGAAGTCCTAGAAAGTATCACACGCTTTGGTTTGAACAGACCGGATTAATGTTTCTGTTTTGTAGATGGAGAAAACCTGATCAGGGAGTCTCGTTTGGAATTTTTGATGTGATAAAAAAGATCAATTAATAAACCCGAGTCGAAGAAAGCCTATTGATTAAGACAAGAGTTTCGTCATACTTCGTTCGACTTTCGGTTGGACGTGTAGGGCAACGTTCTGCCATTTCTGCACGGGAGAATTGCTCTGTTTGCGACTTTAAGTCAACCCGGGAGGATATTCCCAGTTCAAATGGCAACATCTTGCATAAGATGCAATATCTGTAAAAGTCGGGAAAACGGGTCAGAGCGATGTCCAAAACGAAAGGGATCTTTGATCTCAATCGAAAGTAATTATTTTTGGTTTATTTCGTCAAAACTGTCTTCCTTTAGCGTCAAAAATATTGATAAATTTCATCAATTATTAAATCATTCAGTATTAATCGAGCAAATGGAGATTAAAGTAAGACCACGTAAAGGTACCATATCCAAATAGTCGGTTATTGCATCCAAATCTTCCCAAACCTGGCAAAACATAATATGCTGATAATATCATGATTTACAGGGCACAATGGAGTTTTGGGTAATGGGCAAGCAGACCAACTAGCCAGAAGAGGATCTGCAAGACCCATATAGTTCCAAAATCAGGGATAACGTGGTTAAGTGCAAAATTCTCTATTTCAGAATGAGTATATGCATAAAACATGAAGAAGTGGACAAACTCTAGCCAGACAGTAAACTTATCAGTTAAAGACTTCTAGTCGAAACTAGGAAACAAATTGCTGCGATTAAACAATGTAAGGTAAGTCGCCTAAGGAGAGTGTTAGGATTCGATCTCTGGCATCTGAGAAATCACATAAAGTACAACACGTTACAAAAAGTTAGCACACACGTAACAAAACACAAGTAAAAACACGTAAAGCATCCTCTCAATGGAGACATTACCTAGGTACCAAGAAGACCCAAGGAAGACAATTGTAGTACTAACAGTCAATATCTTTCTCTTTCTTAGAAGAAGGATAGAACCAAATGAATTGAACTAACGAACAAGAAAAATACAATACGTTACAAAGATATAGTGGTTAAGGAACACCAAACCCTAATTCCACGTCGAAATTTGGTGAAATGTGCAAAATTATTGTCTTTTGTTACTCCCATGTGTACTGTCCAGGCTTTTCCTCTCCGAGGCCGCATAGGCCTTCGCACCATCAGAGAACATTTTCCTATGTTTTTCTTTCTGTCATAGGACTCTTTCTGCTACTCTATACCTAAGCCTCCCGAGTCTGCAATCTTCAGTCAGCAGTTCCACTATCATTCTACTCCTAACACGTCGTAGTGTTAGTAGTTCTGCCGTTAGTTTTTACTATAGTCCTTTAATGAACTTTTTCGCAACCCCTTGTCCTGGGTGAAATCATTTTGAGGACATATCCTTAACAAACCATTCATTCTTCCTCTTTCTCTTCTGTCCACCCTCCAGTTCGTTCTAGCGTTCTCTCTCTCTCTCTCTCTCTCTCTCTCTCTCTCTCTCTCTCTCTCTCTCTCTCACACACACACACACACACACACACACACACACACACACAAACACACACACACACACTATGTGAGTTAGCTGTGGGAGTTATGCTACCTTTTTGGTCGGTTTTACTTTCATACACAATGGTTCTTCCTCTTTCCGCCTGTTTCCGTCCTTCTCTTATCCCTATCACTCTCTCTCACTCTCTCTCTCTCTCTTTCTCTCTCTCTTTCTTTCTCTCTCTTTCACTTCCTCTGGGTGTCCCAAGTCTCAATCAAACTATTTCACACAGTATTCCTACAGAAAATATCTAATAACTATAGTAAATTGGGCAAGAGATTTTTTTCGTCTTAGTAATCTCATTCATTTTAATATCATTATTCGTTTTTAGAACGGAGTCCACTACGTCGACAATTGTTTTTTAGTTTTAACACGGTGGTTTTCCGCGATTTCCGAGTGGAGAGGATCAAATGAATTATTTCCAAACAAATGGATTGACCGAACGCAAACCGTACCGTGTCCTTCCGTTTAAATTTTCCGCTTTTTCCTTTACAATGAAAGCGTTTATCCCTCGTAACAGAATGAAGCAGAAATGCCCCCTGAATTAAAAGTACGGATGTGTAAGGAATCGATTTCATCTACAATTCCTGTTAGGCAGCTGCACTTTACCAGGCGTTTTTCATTTAACTATTTAATTCTTAATCGTTTATATTCGATCTCTTATGTGGATAATATAGCTATTTCGGGCCTCTGTTTGTTACCCAATTTAGGAAGCTGTTCTACAGGTAGTTGCGCACTTAATTTAACGATTCACACAATCGTTGCATGTGTTTATTATGTCTCTCATAATGATCATTTCCCTGAGAACGAAATTTTCTGTACTAGAGAGCCCTGAATTTTCATGAGCTGTTGTTCTTAATGAAATATAAATTGGCTTCGCATTCGTCTATCTAAGTGATCAATTACACTATGTATTTTAGCGATGAATGAATCATAAATGAAGAGAAAGTAATGTAATTTTCAATTACGTACCAAATAATTTTTACAATAAGTTTAAGTTAAGTAATTTAAAACATTTTTGAACAAAACCAGTCAAAAATAGATTAAAATCATACCTTTAGATTTATAGAGATCCTTGAATTTTATTTACCGGGTTTGTTAAAGTAGGAATTATCCTCTTACGGTTTTAATGCAGAGGGGAAAGATTTGACAAATATAGGAATGAAAAAGCTAAATAATAGAGCCCATTTTTTTTACATTTTAATTACCAATAAAATCCATGCCCTGATTTCCTACGATTGTTTCTTTTCTTCTTTTTAAAAAATAAAAATAACAATACATTTAAAATGAATAAATCAATTATTCAATATATATTGAAATCCAGGCTTGAAAATAGTTTGTAAATAAGCAAAGCCTTAAAAACGAATAACCCAATAATTAATTTTGTGGTTATTTGAGTTATTAAATATTCTATTAAAAAATCTATTATTTGATTTGACCAATCGTTCTGTCTAATAGGAAAATTGATCTATTTATTTAGCAACGCCTTTTCTAATTTTAACCTTGCCATCATAATTACGTGATATTTCGTAAAATTGGAGTCGAAAGATATAAAGAAAATTAAATAAAGTAAATTATTAACATGTGAAGATGGAAAGTCGCTTTCCAACTTCCAGAAGTTCGAAGCTAATAAATATTCTTTTTATATGCAACAATTATTGAAATTGTCTGATAAAACAAAAAAGAAAGAAAAGGTTGTTTAATCAATTATGATGTTAATTATTTTTAGACAGAATGAGAAACGGTCAAAAGATTTATTCAAATTGTTAATCTAATCTTGATTAGAAAATTAATACCATATTTTAGGGTTCAAAAATAATTCCAAAATAACTTCTATATACAATGTACCTACATGTTTTAATAGTAACAAATTTGTTGATTTTGAAAAATTTTGGTATGATTTGTCCTTATTTGCGTTGTTTTCTTCCTATCAAACAGAAAACGTTATAGATGTTCAATAGCCCTGAAACGTGTGTATAAATTCGTTGTTCTGGCAAAAAGAATAGAAAAACAATATAAAAAAATTACCAAAAACTACAGGTTGCAGGAATGGATCACACTTGATTACAATTTATTTTTTGTATTATAGTATTACGTTTGCGTTGCTTGCCATACATTGAGGAACTTTCGGAAAAAGTAGGTAAAATTCTTAACTAGAATGATTTAGAGTAGCTTTCAGAAGTGCGAGCTCACTTAGAAACATCCTCTCAAAACCTAAAGACAAGGATGACAACTTGTCATAAAGCGAAGTTTATAATCTTTACTTGTAATGATTGCGATATCAAATTGTTCAATATAAGACAAAGTGCAAGGAGATTAAAAAGAATACTTGCAGGATCATCTAAATGATACAAAGCACGACTTTAATTTAAATTTAAACACAACACTGTGAGAACTATCTTTTACAAAAAGTTACAGTATCGTTTTCTGGGTTCTGCCTACTGCTCCTCTTCAGTGAATAGTCTACAGGTTATTGTAGTTTTAGTGGAAGCAACTTGCATTAAAAAAAAAACATGGTAAAAAGCGTATTGTCATTATCATAAATCTCCAAATAACATATTTTGTTGCTTTGTTGCTCAAAAACAAAGAACCGTTAATTGTTCGTCGTTACAAAAATGACAGTATGTCCTTGTCATAAAAATAAATAATAAGTACAGGGGTTTTCGTGGGAATAAGCATCTTTTGGCTGTCGGATGCATGATAGTTGGGAAATGTCATTCAAAACTGTTTTTTTACAAAAAGCCCATATTTTGTTAGAATCAACTGTCGATCATATTCATATGAGAAAGGGCCTAAACATAAGGTTAGCATATTGGTGTGGTTGCCTGTTGAAACCTATATTGTAAGGGGCGAAACTGAAAAACTTCTTCTAACTGTTTTACTTTTACTTTTATAATATTTGCACCATAAAGACCACACTATACAATTATGGTCCAATGTAGGTCTCACAATGATACAGTTCACTTTCAAGACCAGTTCTTTATCCTCGAAATATTTTTTCATTGCCAAGCCTAACATTTTTTTACTTTCATTCACAACGGTTGAGCTATATTAATGTTTTAATCAAAGTACAAACTTAAGTCTTTTATCCCACATTCTCGTTTTATAGGAAACCTATTTAATAAACATATAAAATAAATATCACGGTTTATTCTACTAAAGCTGAGTAGTTTACATTTGGATAAATTCAGGAACCGACATAAGATTATACTTTCATCAAGTAACAACGTAAAATATGTTGGAATTTGAATTAAATTTATTTATTTATATTTATTAGAAGTTTTAATAAACTTTTATCAGCATTGGTATGGTATGGTATGGTGGAAAAGGATACTAGGAAGCGGGGTTTGTATTCCCCAGGCACTGCAGCCTTCTGGCTTATTGTACCTTCCTAGTTCCTTAGTTCAGTCAATAGACTCAATCCTTCTTCTTAGAAGTATCAGGTCATTGACTGTCGCTGCTGCAATTTGATTCCCTAAGTTTTTTCCATAATTTAGGTTAAATCTCCAATGAGCTGTTGCTTCGCATTCGAAGATGATATGAGTGGATGTTTCCTCCTCCTCATTACATAATCTGCAAATGGGATCGCTTTATATACCCATGTTGGGTAGATGTTTTCTCAGATGACAGTGACGGGTTAGTAGCCCTATCACTCCTCTGAGTTTCCAATTGCAGCAGTGCTTTTGCCAGTTTCGGTGAGGGTTGTTTCATCATAAGTTTATTATGTCTAGCACCGCTAGAGTTTATCCACTTCTTTTGTTTTGCATGGATCCATTCTGCGATGGAGGATTCCATATTTGTCTTTGTTATCCCAAGAATAGGTTCGGGGCCTATGTATGGTCTTGCAGATCCTCCTTTGGCCAGTCTGTCTGCTTTCTCGTTACCAGAAATTCCCCGGTGCCTGGCACCCAAGATATCATCAGGTTGTTGTGTTTCCCCAGGTTTTGGAGATTTTGGATGCATTCACTGACTAATTTTGATGTGATTCTTTTACATGCTAATGCTTTAATAGCTGCTTGGCTATCTGATCTTATGAGGATTTTTTTCAGTGTAACTTCTTTTAAGATTTTCCAGGGCATAAGCATTGATGGCTGCATTTCTGCTTGAAAGACCGAAGTGTACTTCCCTAATGAGTTTGATTGCTCATGTTTTGGGCTTGTACAGAAAACGCCTGATCCAGTTCCTTCGTTTGCTTTGGAGCCATCTGTGTACCATATCATTGTATCTGATCCTCTCCTTTATAGTCCGTTGAGACTTTATAGGAAGTTGTGAAGATTGTTTCCGGGATCATGTAGTCAGTCCCCATTTCTAATAATAGGTGTCTGATTTTGATGATTATGGTTGTATGCCCGAATTGTTTAGTTCCTTTTCAATTTAATTATTTTTGGAGCCTAAGTGAGCTTCTCCTAGCCTCTCCTTTTATAAATATTTCCAGTGGAGGTAGGTTTAGCAAAGTTTCTAATGCGTTTGTAGGGGTTGTTCTCATTGCCCCTGTGATACATAGGTTTTCTAGTCTTTGTATGTTGCCTAATGGGTAGCTACTTTTTGTTGACCTTTGTTCCACCAGATTTTATCAGCATTACAATTAAATATCACACTTTTGCTTTCCAAATAATTATAGGTGCTTCAATATCCTTGAATTGTACAAAGGCGGCGAAATTTTCTTGACTAAAAGTAAAAGAAATAGAGTAAAGAAATAAATACTAAATTGTTACTTTCCAAATAATTCTTGTTGTTTAAAAGCGATGTATCGTTGGATTGTTCAATGCAGTGGTATTTCTTGACAAATAGGAAAAGAAATAAAGTAAAAAATCATGTTTTTCCATGAGAATAATCATCTTACGACTTGCTAAATCAAAGTTGAATCTCACATCTCGATAGAAAATAAAAACCAAATTGTCCCGCTTTCCAAATAATGCTTTTTGTTTGAAAGTGAAGTATCGTTGGAGGGTTCAAAGGCGACGAAATTTTCTAGACAAAAAGAACAAAAATCAAGTAAAGAGGAATATTTTTTCACGAGAATGTAAATTTTACGTCTTGCTAAATCAAAATTGCATCTCACATCTCGATAAAAAAATTATGTTACTTTCCAAATAATTCTTGTTGTTTAAAAGCGATGTTTCGTTGAATTGTTCAAAGGCAATGACATTTCTTGACAAAAAGAAAAAAAAAAGTAAAAAGTCGTTTTTCCATGAGAATATACGTCTTACGACTTGCTATATCAAAATTGTAACTCACATCTCGATAAAAAAAATTATGTTACTTTCCAAATAATTATTGTTGTTAAAAAAGATGTATCGTTGGATTGTTCAAAGGCGACGAAATTTTCTTTACAAAAAAAAAATTATAAAGTAAAGAAGCACATTTTTCCATGATAATGTAAATTTTACTTCTCTAATTATGATATAGAAATTGAATCTCACATCTCGATAGAAAATAAATACAAAATTCTTAGTTTCCAAATAATTATTGTTGTTTAAAAGCGATGTATTGTTGTATTGTTGTATTGTGTACGGATTGTTCAAAGGCGATGACATTTCTTGACAAAAAGAAAAAGAAATAAAGTAAAAAGTCATATTTTTCATGAGGATGTACATACATCTTAGGACTTTTTAAAACAAAATTTAACTCACCTCTCGATAGAAAATAAATACCAAATAAATTGTGTTGCTTTTTAAATTCTTCTAAATAATTCGTTGTTTAAAAGTGATATACCGTTTGTATGTTCAAGGGCGTCGACATTTTCTTGGCAAAAGAAAAAGGAATAAAGTAAAGATGCATATTTTTTCAATGAGAATATAAATTTTACGACTCGCTAAAACAAAATTGTAACTCACATCTCAATAAAAAATAAATACCAAATTGTGTAGCGTTCTAAATAACTCGTCGTGTACAAAACTATCGAAACGTCTGTAAAGGCAATAGAAATTTCCTTAGAAAAGGAATGTACAGATAGAAATGCAGTTTCCTCTGACAAAACCTGGAGAGCCAAGTCAATCAAATCAATCGGCATCGACGACTCTTTTTTTTATCCCTTCAATGTGAATCTTGAGAAACCAATTTTGAAAGTGTTCGGGGCATAAAACGTACGAAACACGTGACAAAAGCACGTTGTAAAATTTAATAAAAAAAACAGTTTCGACATAATAAACTGGAAGGGGGTTGATGGAGGGAGTTCTTGTGGAGGGGAAGGGAACTCTTGTAGCCGTACAGCGAGGATGGTGTCAGTAGCCATGATGCCACCACTGACGGCGCTCCTTCTAGGCGTCATATCCCTCACGACGACTATCCGTAAGTATTAATTTAAACAAAAAGAGACAAAGATTTCCTTAGAAATGCCGAAAAAATCAGAGGGATTCGAAACGGGCCAAAGTGGTGAAAGAACTGCCCATGTACGACTGTGAGGTGAACACAAGTGGCAAGATATAACTCCAATCGAGATTTTTTGACTAATTGTGATAAAACCGGTTTTATTTGGACATGAGCCGGATTGTGATTAGTGTTTCCGCGAGTTTGGCGCACTTTCACTATAAGCTGATACTCGTTTTTAAATTAATTTATATTACACACCTTTTTTTGAAACACCCTACTTCATCCACACCGTCAAATTTGACTCGCTCTAGAAAGCCACATTTGCAAGTGAAATAGTATTGACCCGAATAAAATGCTCGCGCGGATTCTGTGCTTTTCGGCGGAGGAGTCTCTCGGGCCGAACAGCAATGCCCTAGTGATCCGAATACCTAAGAAATACATACCTCAGGACGACTTGTAATTATAGTTGGGTCTCGTGCATTATTCTGACATGGTTCGGTTTCGAAAACGCCTCATGTTCCTTGACAGATTTTCCATTCGAGGAGAGGCGACTTTCGAACAGGATCAATTCTATTTTCGACCTGTCAAAAAGACAGTGACAGCTGAGATGGTACGTGAGTGAAGTTGGCCTAAGCTTCGCGATCTGGCAGTAGCAGTTTTTCAAATAAAAAGAAAATGAAAGGGGTTCCTTCAGTTATGTTCTTCCTTTGAACATAAACCACTCTCTCAATTAAATTGCTCTATTAACTACGAGTTAAGGTATCATCGAGATAGACGGAACAATCATTGTTATAAGACTTCTTCGTGAGGTCTGCGGGGTGATGAACCTTCAGTTCAACCGTCGTTAGACCAGAAAGATCGGAAACGATCAAAATAACATCATTACGGGCCGCGGTAGCCGAGTGGTTAAGGCGTCAGACTCTCGGCTAGTAGATCCCGCGGTCGTGGGTTCGATCCCCACTGTCGCCTCTGGACTTTTTCTGACGCCTAAGGGGACCGGTGGCCGCAATAGAAAGAAACTGACACGGCACTCATCAATGGAAGGGGCGGGATCGGAACTCAGTGACCCTGAATTTGGTCCCAACCCCCTTCAAAAATGAGTTTCTTCGATGGAAGAACACCGGTACAACGGGGGCTCAAGTTCACATTTGTGTTGCGAGCCCTCTCCCAAAATATGGATAAAGTACAATAAGCTGTACAGCTCAGCTGCATTCTCAGGAGGGAACTCCTCCAGGCCCTGGTATCAAAATAAAAAATAATAATAATAATAAAACATCATTACTGTTACATAAACAAAAAGACATTTATTTCTAATTCGGTGAGATCGCTCTGGACCATCTTCAACCTTAATAGACTTTGATCATACCTCACGAACCTGCCTGACTGCCTTTACATATATTGTAGGTGTAAACATACAAAAATAATGCCTGTAATAATGTATTTCAATTATAATTCAAAAAAGAAGAATGTAATTGTGGTCTAACGCGCTTTACGGTCTACAGTTGCAAAAAAATCAAATTTAAAATTTTGATGCGAAATTGGCTAAGTTTTGTCAAGTCAACCTAACTTTCTGTAGAAGTTGTGATTATCCACGTAACCTCTTTATTAGGCCAGTTATTTGACTAATAATTTAGTACTTTTACAAAACTTCTGACCAGATCGTTCATGATACAATTTTTTTCCTTTAACGTCAAATTTTCAATTGAGCTTACATGACCGTATGGACCACCCCCAGCTCTTCACAGCTGATGGAACTGAAAAACTTGATACTTTGTGGCACAATTTCTCGTCAATTTTCGTGACTTAGTATCATTTTGGTTTAAATGTTATATATCTCTTATAATCTAATTTATTATTTAGCGTATAAAATGCCAGTGACACCAAAATAATACATATATTTTCTATTGTATGTCAATTTTTATGGTAGAAAAGTGTGCCTAGCAAATTTGATGGTTTGTTGTTTATTTTTTTACAGTCATTAGTGTTATAAAAATTAGAATTAAAATCACCATTTTCATGAGATGATGTAAGATGATGGAGTCTGGAAAAGTCTTGAGCATTCTGAATTTATTAGTGTAGGTTCATTATTGTGGAAAGAGTGTTACCCAATTGAATTAATTTATCAATCATTAGATCTTTTATTTGTTTTTAGATGGCTTTGCGAGTTAATTATGGCAGCTAGCCAACTGTCGGACGTAATAGCGCAAACGTGCATAGCTTGTAAGAAGAACGTGCATGCCATGCATCTTCTAGTTGAATAACATAACACTTCTGTTTGAAAGGAAAAATATTCGTTGACAATTTTATATTTTCCTGGTCGTATCTTATTATTGTAATGTGGGAATCCGAAGCAGGTTCTGGCGGTGAAGTGGTATGCCCGTTAATGTCAGGCCTTCTCAAAAAGACGTCCATCCAGTAGCTGCAGATCGGTTTCTGCCGATTTGTGGATGTTAACTCATCCGAGGGGTAACGGTTCCAAGGGGGAAGGCGCTAAGCCCGGATGCGGACCTAATTTTCGTGTCATTTCGGGGGCGCCGATTGGAGGGGCGCCACAAGAACTGGAGTACCGTTGGCGTAGCGGACCAAGCAGGCCCAAGGTCAATATATATGCCCTATCTATATATAGAATCCAGCTGAGCAGGCCTATTATCAATACTAGTGATCCCACCGTAAAATAAATTATCATTGATCGTAAACACGGTAGTGGAAGGGTGTAAAACGGGGTCTCAGGAGCAAATCGGCTGAAGGACTGACCGCTTTCCGCCACCGAGGCCCACTTCCGACACGCATCACGTTAAACTGCAGAACCTTCGGTTCCAGTCGTTCGACTGTGACCAGAGTTCATCTTTAATCATAAATAATTCAAATGACACTCATACTAAACTGTAAGAGTACAAACTATTTAATTTCTTTGCAAAATACGAAGTTGAAAAACAAAGTCATTCACAATGCCCATATTAAAGCTTCAGACTGGTTTAGCTTAGCTGTCATCATTCATCTTGCTATAGAGAACGCTGTAATGCGTCAGCCGACCAGTACACTGGTAGAATCACCACTTTCTTATAAATTTCTTCATTAACTATTCAAGACTTCTGAAATATCGAAAGAAGAGGAGAAGAACATCCAATTTAAATTTCAGTATTAAAGAATGTGGAAAAAAATATAGGCACTTTCTAGTCAGAAACGATTTTTACAACTACTCCATTTCAATTGAGAGTCATTGAACTATTGGATAATTTTTTCCTCTCGTACGGTCCCTCAAGTCTCGTTCTTTAAGATAAAATACTTTTAGAATCAAATATTCACATTTTCTTCAACCAATCGTGTCAGTGATTTTTCTGATCTATGTGGATAAACGGAACCTTTGTTTAGGTATCAGAACACACAGGGCAGAAGGGCAACCGGCAAAAATAAATTGGCCAGGGTACTTCAATCAGGTCACCTATTGGTCCTGAATCCTTTTGCGATGTACCAAATTGCCAGGCATTGGAAGCCTAACTACTAAGAGAGTATAATTAATTAGGACTTTTATCGGCCCTGAAACATTTTGCGACATACCGAATTGCCAAAATCGTCGATACATCGGACAATGTGTTAAGAATGTAATCCAGGATTGCAGCCTTTGAAAATGTTCATTGCAGGACCGCAGAAAATAACAGCAGAATTACCAAACCTAGGGAGTTTCAGGAGTAGAATTATAGTAGGACTCAGAGCCTCGTCGATAGAAAAGTCAAGAAACAATTTGGATTGCATCAAGACAATGTCAGGCATTGGGTGCAACGATGAGACCGATAAACTGTCTAATAATAATTAATCAGGACACCTATCGACCCTGAACCCTGTTGGGACATACAAACTGTCAAATACAGATCCATGACACAATGGGTTAAAAACTGGTTAAGAAGAAATGTACGAGTATCAATGGGATTGCTTCTCCAGGACAGAAGAAAAAGCTATTTAAAAGACGTCGTAGAGTCTAACTGCATAACTACTCTACCTAGGGCATTTTAGGAGTAGGATGATAGTAGAACTACTGACTTGGCCCGGTGAATCTTGCGGATATGTATAGACACAGAGCAGCAAAACAAATATGAGCATTTATTGCCAGGGAAAAGAAGAAGAAACAGGGGAACATGTCATACTTTGTACTAGTCTTGGTGCGAAGGCCTATTTAGGAAGAAATAACTAAATCTAACGGATACATCCGGCTTGCATGAATGTTTTTGCACAAGGAAGTTTGAACATGTTTGACTACTCTGGTCCGCTGGGTCCCCCTATCTTATGTCATACTCGATGAAGACAAGTACTTGCTTGGATATACGTATTCACTTTAATTTAATCTATA
The DNA here is from genome assembly GCF_000648675.2 of Cimex lectularius. Lineage (NCBI taxonomy): Eukaryota > Metazoa > Arthropoda > Insecta > Hemiptera > Cimicidae > Cimex > Cimex lectularius. The sequence continues at coordinate 2,095,268 of NW_019392683.1, forward strand.
GTTGTTTGGGCCTATAGGATTCTTTAAAAAAAACTTTATGATCTGGTAAAAAGCTTTACGCTTAAAGAAGAGCTCTAGTCTGATAGAGATTTCACAATAGACCAATATTGGTCGGGGTGCGTGAGGTCGTAAAGAGATGTCAACACATTTAACCTTTAAACTTTACGTACTTTGTAAATTAATAATATGTTGTGTGTTTTTACTTGCATTTTACTTACATTTCAACTTTGGTACCTGTGAACGTTTTCAAGTTTAACTGCTTGTCTCACAGTCTCGGATAATTTTGTTATACTGTTGTACAGGAAGAAATTTAGCTTGCAGAGAATTTTTTCCATGTGTAAAACATATACACTGATGGAGAAAATGTACGTGCCACCCTTAAATTTTACTGTATTTGGGTTAATTCTTACCAAAAATAGGTTTGGTTGTGAAAATAAGATTCATCGTTTAGTTGGTCCCGTGTTCCATTGAGTTCACCTGGACTTTGAGTTGGACAAACGAAGCATTCATTTCCAACCTCATTCAGGTAGTCAACCACAATACGTGTTCCATAGGACCTGGCATTATCCTGCATCAGTAAGAATATGTCACTGAAATGGCACTAAATTTTCTTCGATTATGTCTTGTAAGTACCTCTATGAGGTTAGAGATCTTCTTCTCATAACAACCACCAATTCGGTGCGGCCGTCTAAAGAAGTGACACCCCAGAGAATCAATGACCCACCGTGGAATGCCACCTGTGGAACCATACAGCATGGGGCGTACCTTTCTCCTTATCGACTCTATATGAAATTACGCCCATCTGAAGATTTGAGGCCAACTCTCACCTCATCTGTAAAGAGAACTCGTCCCCAATCTTCCAATGTCCAATTCACATGTTCCCCGTAGTAATTGAAGCCTGGCCATTTTCTGAGCTGTGGTAAGAAGAGGTCCACGAGCCGGATTATTTAGCACTGGGTTATTTTCATTGAGCCTTCTTTTTACAGTCCTGGAGAAAATCGAAACATTTCGAACTTGTCTTACCAGATTTATTATCTAATTCCCGTAATGCTGTGGATTCGTAGAGTAAGATGGCTGATTAATCTATCGTCTCTTTCATTTGTAGACCTAGGTCGACCCTATCTAGTGCCTTCTAGGTGAAGCCCTATTCCTCTGATGCGCTGAAGAACTTTCCTATTGTAGAGTTATTTATCCTCAGACCTAGCGACTTCGTGCAGGCTGTATCCTTCCTCTAATAATTTTATGAGCCTGACACTGTCATATTCACTCAAATGCCAGCCACTGAATAACGAAATCAACGAAGAAAAAAGATTAACTGAAAGCAGCAAGACAGCAGAATAGAAAGGCATAATGCTACTTAATGTACAAAAGTAAACAAAGGAAGTAAACAAACCATTATTTACTGTTTATTTTGACGACGATAGCTCCTAATTACATATAACTAATGAAGAAAGATAATGGATTTAATTTTAAATTAAATAACTAGTGTTGCGTTAAATTTGTCCAAGTATGAAAAAATGAATAGAATTCATAATAGAAAAAATAGTTCTAAATGGTTAAGAAAGCAGACTTAAAAGAAAGTAGTTGTCCGTTAACGAGATAAAAGGAGGTTCTAAATGATTTCACGCTTGTAGCCAATGGAGCACAACTAGGAAGTGGATTATTACAAAAATGTAGGATTTTCCTTAATCTTTTTTTAAAACTTCTTGAATAAGATTTATTTGTTTAAAAAATGTTCACCCCATCGTGTTTATTTAGTTGACTGGATCAGAAATCCGGCCGACTTAGCACCCTAATTGTTTCACGCTCTTGACGGGCCAGCCGAGCACAAAATGTTTTCTCGCTTTCACTGCCTTTTTTGAAAATTGTGTCAACCAAACAATTTAATGCCAAGGTTAAAAGGAGGTCTATTTTCAGAAACGCTCTTTTTAATTGCCATGGCGATAAATTTACACGATTAACAACCCCGAGGAAGAAAGTTTTTTTTTTTTTAATAGTACACTCCGCGGTTCGAATCTTCTGATCTTATGATCCTGAAAAATCAGTCAGAAAACATTGATTTATGAAAAAATATTTTGTTTGTTTTAGATGGTACTGAGGGAGCAGTCGAATACTATGGAAAGTTTCTAGGACATCTTTCCCGGCTGATGCACTCTGTCAGCGGGGATGTCTACGCCGTCGACGTAAGGACTTTACATATTAGAGATTTCACATACGACGGAGCAGGGCCAGGTAAGAATCTTTTATATCAACTAATATTTAATTAAAATATTGCTTGGAAAAAAAACTGACAAAACCAATATTTCGATGGAAGTTATTAAAATACTTTCAAAAATAAAAATGTATTTGATAAAAAGCTATTTATTTTAACCAAAGATGGCAAATTGAACATCCGTACAAAAAAGAAAAATTCATACATTTTTTTTATATTTTAGTGGCTGAAATTAAATCAGCGGTAAACGTCGTCTAAAGGATAACGTTTAGCCTGAAAGGCTGATTTTCTCTAGCTAATTAATGATTTATCCACAAAACATTTCTTTCTCATTTTCTCCACTTCTTTATGAGGTAATATTACCATAAAGTAATAATAATAAAATAAAAGATAGATCGACGAAAGAGGACAAAATTAACCAAATCAGCAGTAATTTTTGTTCACGGTATAACGTCAAATTTGAAAGCCAGCGTTTTTCTGATCTCAATTAATTATTTATAAACGAAATTCCCCTATAATTTATCTGTATAACCTCATTATAACATGATATAGTAATAAAGTTCAATAATAAGACTACATCAATAGAAATCCTTGGACGAATTGACTAAAATTAAATCAGTAGTGAAGTTCGTCCTGAAAGGCAGAGTTTTCTAAACATAGATAATTATTTATTAACAAAGTTACCTACATTTTATCTGTAACACTTTTTATAGTATGATATAACAATAAAAATCAGCAATAAATTATAAATCAATAATAAGCATTGTCTGAAACAGAACTGTACCAATAATATAATACGTTATACACAGTTTGACGGTTAATATGGTAAATAATCTACATTGTATTTTATTAGTAAATTTATTGATAGTCATAAAATATAAACACTTAGCCCATTAAGACTTAAAAAAAAGCAAAACCTGCCAAATCCTCCAACCAAACCAGATACAGTTTGTAACGTTTATCTTATAAGAATGCATAATAATAGACTAAATAAAGCATAATTTTTTTTAATAAATTGAACATTTGACATATTAATTTACACTAATTTACTCTTCTAAATTTAGCATTAATACAAAAACCTAATTAACTTATAACCTACAAACCAGAGCAGTGTATCGCTGCGTTAAATTTTCCTATTTTTGCAAACGAGAAAGGTTACGTATATTAAACATTAAATATCAGTAAATACTGAGAGATCAGGATGACACCATTAGGTAAAAAACAACAAATTATTTTAGGATGTCGAGCTTTCGGTCTTCTTTGTCGCATTCCTCAAGACTCTATTTAATAAAGAAATTAAAAATACACATTACAAATGTAAAACTTTATAGCTGTTTAACAGACTTACTTGAAAACCCATTTTAATAAGTTATGTTTACATATAAGAACAGTTTCATTTCATTATATTCATAATTAATCCACAATATAATATATTCCATCATACATTAACTGCTCATAACGATGTAAGAACGAGAGATCGCGTTGATGCATGCACATAACATTGTTCCATTAATTTTTAACGCAAGTAGGTTCTGTTTTTCTTCTTTTTATTTTTTAATTTCACTTTTTACAGTCACAAAATAGAATCAGGGTTATAATTATTGCATTTCGAACAAGGGCGCTTGTTTTTAGCCTGACACGTGAAAGCTGATCGTTCTGGTTTTACAATTCTCTCTTCTCCAGGCTAGAATTTCTTCCGTTGTACACCGGAGAAACGAGAAATCTTAAAAAGGAGAAGAACAAATAACGAATAAGCTCTCATTAAGATTTTCATAAAGCTTAAGGAGAAAATATATTTATGAAAAATTAATGTTAGACTTTTGAAAATATCTTTATCTTTGTACGTATAAATTCAAACAAACGAGCTTCGAAACTTACTTTTTCTTTTTTTGATTAATAATTTATCAATAAATATAGAAGTCAGATACTTAGGCTAGGGTCTACAGTCAGTATTGTGACTGGAAAAAAATCATATTCGCACAAAGATCATATTTGTAATACGTATTGATGTCTACTATCTACAAATATAATTATTAATTAAAAAATGTCATTTGATTCTTTAAATATGGTGTTAAAAGCTTAATAATATATATTTATGTATGATATTAGCAATACCAAGAATATTTTATTATTAATATATAATTATTTATAAATTTTTAAGGATGGCCTTTCTTGACATGTCACACAAGCTTTTGACTGCGTGTGACATGAACGCCTCCTGGACAAACTAATGCGCACACTTCCCTATACCCTTCATTCCCACTTAACCGAATGATTCTTCATAGTCCAAGGATTGGCATACTCCCACTATCATCCTAGGGGAGCGGGAGTACCTCAGGGCAGCGCAATTGGACAGGTCATTTACCTCTATACCGCAGATATCCGTACTTCATTCTGCACCATTCTTTCGTCCTTTACCGAAGAACAGCTGTAATCTGATCCCGATCCCATAATTGCTTCCGAGGAACTCCAGGCACATGATTTGAAAATAACACAATGGGGCAAGCGCTGGTGTATAAAGCTTAATGAAAGAAAAAACACCCATGTAACATTCACCCTTTGAAGCAAAGCCCCTCATGCAATATTCCTGAATAATTCCCATTCCAAAAACAGACTGCGTTCGCTACCTTGGGGTTCATTTAGACTCAAGACTAACCTGGAACCAAACACGCGACTAAAAGAAACGTTTCGGAGTACTGTATAGGCTACCGGCACGCAAATCTAACGTTTCAACTAAAAACAAACTTACAGTCTACAAGTCAATACTAAAGCCAATCTGGACGCACACTAAGAACGGTGGGGCCCCGCTAAACCTTCCAACATCCAAAGTTCTCAGAACCAAAAATAACCTCAAAATCCGACTTGTGTAAAAAAAGGTTACAGATTGAAATAAATTTAAAAAGAAATAAATAAAATAATGAAATAAATGTATCTGCAGTGGTATGAAATGTGTAACTCACTCTCTCTATCCACCCGTTAAAATCTACCTCTGTCAGCTTAAAGAAGATAATAAAATATTACGTGCATTTCGTGTTTTTCTATTTATAGAATTGGAAATTGAAATTTCAATTGTCAAAAATCACTTAATATGGAATTTGCTTAAAACCCTATTTCTTTATTTCTTTTAAATACTCAATGGAAGGATAAAAGAAAAATTGCCAAATTGGTTGAGGAGGAACTTGGAGAAGCTCGAAAAGAAAATCTTCGTTCAATAAATCATAATTCCCAAATAAAACAAAATAAACACACAAAATAAAGGTTACAGGTTTAGCAAGACGTCAAAAATTAAGATAACAACTCACAAATTTGTAAGGGCAAAATCAACGTGATATTAAATTATCTAGATACATAGGGAGGTTTTATTTATCTATCTTACATTTTATGCAACTCATTTGGTTAAAATTCTTCATTTAAAAAAGGATGGATGCATTAAGTCTGGGTTTTTTTAATTGTTCTGGTCGGGCTTTACGAACGAATAGCACTTCGTTTTAAATTTGTAGAAATTAAACGTTATAAATGATGTATGTTACCTGTTGTAATTTGTGCATTTATGAGTTTTTTAATATTGAATGTTTGTACTTTCTTAAGTTTTGGAGTATATTCATTTTTGCCCTTTTTGTACTTGTCGTAGAATAGTGTCAGGCTTGTATGTATTGTTTCGCGCAGTTTGATTATCTATCGTTCCTAAATGTTCTTACCTCTTCTTTGTATTAGTTTTTTTTATTTTTTGGCGTGTGTATCGGTGGGGCTGATTTAGTCGGCTTGTATCTCGGTCCCTACTGATTTTCAAAATTGATCAGCCAACCATCCTTCCTGTACTCCTTTATAATTATAATATTTATTATATTATTATATTTATAATTTTCCTTACGATATCCCCTTTTTCCAAAAAAAAAATCTTTGGTCCAACCCTAAATAAAATATCTCCTTTCCCAACAATTGCCGCCCAAGTTACATTATCTCTATCCTCTAACCATTATTTCTAAGCCCTTGGAAAAATTAGTTGATTTAAAATCTACAATTTTTTGGAATCCTCATACTTACTTGTATCTCTTCAATCTGGCTATTGTCCCGGTTTCTCAATGAAAATGCTTGTTTTAAGCTATCTACCGATGTTCAGATGGCTATGGATCAAGATTGAGTTATTTACTATTCTCATCCTTCTTGATTTTTCTGAAGCCTTTGCTACCATAAACCATTATCCTCTTCTTTCTAAACTCAAATCCTTTTCCTTCTGTGCACTTCGATGTTTCATTTATCTCAACCGGCTCTGTGCCACTCTATCGGAGGAAATAAATGCCAACAGCTCCTGGACCGTAGAAAATCTCAATATCAATAAGTCCCAGGCTATTGTGTTTGGTACCCTACTCCTTCTCCTTTTTTTTCTCTTTTAGCCATCTGTCAAAAACCTAGGGATCATCCTTGATCAAACCTTATCCTGTAAACTCCACATTTCCCAAATCTCCCGCCGCTGCTTCCCGTCCCCCATTCCGTCATGCAAGCCAACTCTTTTCGATCAGTACCCGCGAATTCCTTGTCTCATCCCTTGTGCTTACCCGTTCTGATTATGGCGGTTTGGTCCACGGTGGACTCACCAGCGGACTTGTTAACAGACTCATTTTTAGCTCACCGAAAAGATTTCATGTGCCTAATATGCATCGTGGTTGGAAATGGCTGTTTCCTTCCTACCTCAGGATACTTCATTGGCTCCTTCCTCTAACAAAAAATATCTTCCCATTTCTATATTTCTGATCTGTTAACATTGAAGTCTTCTACACACTCGCCCTTCTGATATCTACCCTCTTATTAAAATCCACCACTTTTAGGCGCTACTTCCTTATGCTTTTCTACAACTTCGAGAATTCCCTCCATCACTACACCCTTTCCAACTTTAATCCCGTCTTTTTGATTACCTCCTGGTCCCTCCAAATCAACACCGAGGATGGTTCATTTTCTGTTGTTTCAGAACGTTTAATTTTTGTTAATTTTCCCCTTCTTATTTAATTTAGTACATTTCTTTTATTTTTATGATATTACTTTTAATTCTTTATTTATATATATACATTGATAGGAATTGGAATTTTGTACTTTTTTGTTATTCAAGGAGGCTCAAAGTTCAAGAATAATTTTTTTCTTTTTCTTCTTCATAAAGATTAACGCGAGTTCTTTAATTAATAGTATTAGAAGAACGCTAATTTGCACAATTTTTTGCACATTCATATTTCTAGGGTAGTAATCCGAATTGATTTCGCTCATACGCATTCATTACGGCTAATGTGAAAAGTGGGTTAAATCCTAATCGCAATTTTTTAAAGCAAAATGATAGTCTGCAACGTTGATAAAATTTGGTACGTATCCGGTGTATGTTTGATATGGCATTTTAAGTTATCTGCGTTTTTCGACGCCGGCTAGAAAAATAAGTCATGTTCGATCTTAGGAACACCGAATGCAAAATTAAACAGTAGAAGCTTATCCGGAATGAAGTGAGAGGAAGTGGCCGAAGAGCCAGGAGATCGAGTCGGCCGATTATAAGATGTAAACAAGAGATAGGATCAGGAAGGAAGAGCGGAAGATTCCAACGGTGACCCAGTACACCGGTCGGCATCTCATTATGTCCATGTTCTATTTCTCTCCTCGCTCTCCCAGACAACCGGTCACGGCAGATTTGCGGCGTCATCCGTATGCCATTCCCAGTCCTTGGAATCGCCGCCCCCAGGACCGACAGGAAACGAAAATGTACCATAAACTCGTCCAAACTGAAAAAAAATAGGATACAGCTTAAATTGGGGATATTTTATAACTCCTCAAATTTGATAGTATCTCGCAGTTAGCCGTAGTATTGATATCGTAGATATTGAAATAATTTTTTAGCACAAACAAGTTGCACCACAAAAAACATTTACTTAAGTAAAATTCTTGAGAAAATAAAAAATATTTTTTTTATATCAAATTTTACTCCTACTAAAAACGAGTCCACGGGAAATTTTACAGGGATTTAGCACTCTATAAACTACACGTAATTGCATAAACTTGGCCTACGTCAATAAATTAAAATGGGAGGTTTAAAATGTCTGGGATGTTTGTGTTGGTGCCAACTTTATTTTTCTCCCTTATAATTACATAATATTTAAACATTATTGACATAGGCCTAAAGAAGATATATTCAACTTTTCATCGGTTGCTATAACGTTGAATACTGATAAAATAACTAAGTAAATTTCTACTTTCAAGACTTGGATAAAAGAATTAACAAGAAAATGTACGACTTAAAAAACAATTCCGATATAAAAACTATTCAATTCTTTATTTTATTTTAAATTATAAACAGAAAGTTTTCCTTCATTTCAATCAGTTAATTATACAATAAAACACTATCTAAGACAAAGGATGACATAAAAAAGTTTTTTAAACAAAATAAGAGCAAAAACTTGGGAAAAAATTAACATTGATATTTTTTTGGGTTAGATATCAATTTCGCCCCAATTTTATGTAGGATTAGGATTAATATGATGGTTAGGTTAAGGTTAGGGTTAGTTTAGGTTAGATAAGGTTAGGGTTAATATGAAGTGTGTAGTGTTTAGTGACTATTACTTGATGAATTATTCGGAGATCGTGAGATGCGGTCTGGTATGGCGTAGGTTGTAGAAAAACATTTTCTTTATCGTTTCGATCTTTATTGAGATCATCTTCATGGCTAGAAGTGATTGTTTTCCGTGTAGATGTGTCATTCTTGTGTGTCGGGTTGAAAGTGCCAGGGCAGCCTACGTCACACCAGACCGCATCTCACGACCTCCAAATAATTCAAGTTAATATAAAGGCTAGGTTTGGTATGGTTTAGGGTTAATATGATGGTTAGGTTAAGGTTAGGGTTAGTTTAGGTTAGGTAAGGTTAGGGTTAGTTTAGGTTAGATAAGGTTAGGGTTAATATAAAGGCTAGATTTGGTAGGGTTAGGATTAGTTAGGTTAAGTAGGGTTCGGGTTAACTTATTTTCATACCCGTGTATCGTATTCATTGTTTTTCCGTGAAGCGAAAAAAATAGGCGAGTACGAAGTTCAGTTTGTATGTCTCTTTGTTTTTAATAACGCACAATTTTAATATTAGTTGTACTCTTAAGCAATATGACTAATTAGGGTTTTTTCTTAATAGTATTTTGCATAATATTGAAAATATACAAAATACGAGGGTACGGAAAAATAATTTTAATTTTCTCACGGAATCTTATTGATAATAGTAAAAATTCGATTGAGTTGTTTTCTTTTTCACTATGTAGGAACAATGTCCCCGATGAAATTTACGATTTTCCGATAAGATGCCGGTTCGATCGAAATTTATGTGGCTCGTCACTCCCTGTTGTTGTTTATCCGTTTTCAGACCGGTCACGGCGTTATCGCCATCTTCAGTGTAGGTCAGGCTGGACATGCTATTTCTTCTTTTTTCCCCACGTGTAGACCGCGTCTAATGTTAAATTAACGAAAGCATCTTGATTGAATTTTTCGATCCGGGCCGCCCTCGCTGCTGACCTGCTCCTACAGGGCAAGGAAACTGGGCCAAGCTTGGAATATATTAGAAAAAAGACTTCACTTTCGTTGTTGATCTAAAATGGTATCATTTATTTTTAAAACCAAACTTATCAATAGAAGTATGTTTAATGCTTATTGATCCGGTCTACCTAGAGGCGTTGTTGGGCTGCTCCCATACTATTACAAAATTCAGCAGTTCATTGAGTCATAGGCTTACTTTAAAAATTGATTTTTTGCTTATTTTTAATTCTCTTTGCTTCTCCTAATTTCTTTTTACATCCAGGGTTAGTAGTGAAAATATTGAACTTATAAAAACTTTAATATCGGGATGCATTTCGACTTGTATCATAGACTTCAGGGCTGCTAAGAGTTAGAATTGTACGTCCTTTAAGACTTTTTATGCAGATATAGGCGTTCTTGGATTTAAAAAAAGAGAAAATTTGTGCAAGTAGACATTTTCTATTGAAAATAAACTAGGTTATTTAAGGAGCCCAATTAAAAAAAATTAAATGCGCATATAAAATATAATGGCGATATAATGTAAAGAAGAGAAAATTGTATCCGGTTCGTCGGTTTCAAAGGAAAACCCCCCCCATCTTCGAGAATTCAGGTCGCAATTTGTCAAAATATAAAAATCCCTATGACCAGCAAAAACGAAATCTCTCCAAATAAATTGCCACGATTGTACCGACAACCACCCGGATTTGTAGTTTAAACGTGGGTCTCGGTTCGAAATGCTTTATAGGGACTTAAACTGTCGGCCCGTTTCGGCTCTGTTAATGAGATATCAGGGTGAAAAGTGAAATGAAAAAATACTTCGCGGTCCATTTTCAGCCAGCTTTTTATAGGATCAACTTAACATTCTTGGGTAATTAATGATCTCATTTCTTTACCATCTAAGCTGAACGTTAATTTATATTTCAACAAAAACGAATATTTATTACGTATAAAACAACCTGACTCTTTTCTTTTTATGCGTGCTAAACAGTGTAAAAGTCTGCTGGCATGAAAAAGCTCAGAGGTTAACGCAAAGCAGGAAAAATACGACCATCAATTCCTTATCATCGGTGGTAATTGTTGTGAAACAAAACATCTGTTTTACATCAGGCAGTTTGATATCAACGATCAAACATTGGCATTAACAGAAAAACATAGATGTTTCATAGTAACGTATGTACGTAAAGAAAATTCAATGCTGTGAAGACAATTTTGTAAATAAAGTCCCCTTCTTCTATCTACAAGTTTCCTGATATAAAACATTGCTGTTCGATTGTTCGATCATTAATCCCAAGCTTCCTGACAACATCCAAGCATTGAATATATTAAGTAAAACATAAATGTTGATACTATCATAAAGCATAATGTCGACAGAAAACAGCGAATATTAAAAGATAAAATTAAACCTTGAAGGTGTCGGGAAGATTGATATCAATCAAGTCACCTCTCAACACGACACCCAGAATGACACATCTACACGGAAAACAAACACTTTGAGCTCTGAAGATGATCTCAATACAGATCGAAATGTTGGCATGATAAAGAAAATGTTTTTCTAAAACCTACATCACACCAGACCGCACCTCACGATCTCCAAATAATCGTTGACATCAATGCTCGAACATACTACTTCTATAGAAAAACATGGATATTTGAGAGTGTCGGGTAGCTTAATATCAACGGTGAAGCATTGAACATATAAAATACAAATGTTTGACATCAGACAGCATAATATCAATGCCAAACATTCAACATTAACAGTAAAACCTCAATGTTTGATATAAGGCGGCTTGATAACAATGGTCAAACATTGAATATTAACAGCTCAAAACTAATGCTTGATGATATCAAGTCATGATATCGATAGTCAAACATCGAATTTTGATAATGTCACGAAGTTGATAATGATATAAACATTGCTCATTTACAATAACCACAAATATTTGATATCAGACTTAATGATCAAACATTGGCTACGTTAAGATTGATTCGATAGTATCAAGCAATTTTACATCAATGGTCAAAAACTACGAACATCTTCAGCAAAACATCGAACTTTTATATCAGGTAGCTTGATATCGATGGGCAAACATTGGAGAGGAAAAACTGATGGTATCAGTTAGCTTGATAAGAATGGTCAACCTTCAATCATGTAGGGAAAAACCAATTTTTGATATCAGCCAGTTTGAAATGAATAGTCAAACAGCAAACAATAACAGCACATCTAATTTTGATGGAGTAGATAGTTAGAAAAAACGACAGCACAAAATGAACACGATATTGTCAGATTGCTTGGCATCAATGGTCAAACATAGAAAATTACCAGCCAAACACCAATATTGGATTTTATCAACCAATTTGATATCGATGGTCAAACATGGAATATTAACAACAAAAGATTTTTTTTTTTTTTGATACTAGAGAATCTTTCTAGCAGATTATTTCGTCTACAGGGTGTCCTTTCTAAATGGCCCAGCTGAATTTCTGTTGAACCAATTACGCTGCAAGAAAACAAAAAATACCTGTTTAATATGTTTTTAATCTAGTTTCAAATTTTTACCTTTTTTTGAGAAAAATTATACAGGGTACCTCAGGCCCAGTTCTACTTCAAAATTTCAAACACGACCGTATACATCCTGCCACATCATTTTAAATGATGTTTTACGCTGAAAACAATGGTGCAATCGGATTTTAAATTGGTCAAAAAATGACATAGTTATTGCAAAAAGTTCCGATGAAGAGTGGTTAAAAACAGCTAATTTTTGCAACTTTACGCAAGGCAGGCAGTTTGGACGTGAAATGAGATCAATAAATGCCTGTTTTGTTTTTTCAAACTTTTTTCCATAACTTTATCAATTTTTGACCAATTTAAAATCCGACTGCACCGTTATTTTCTGCGTAAAACATCCTTTAAAAGAATGTGTCAGGATGTCGTATTTGAAATTTTGAAGTTGAACTGGTCCTAACGTATCCTGTATAATTTTTCTACAAAAGACGGTAAAAATTTGAAACTAGACTAAAAAAATATTGAAACGTATTTGTTTTTTTGATAGCGTCATTGGTTCAAGAGAAATTCAGCCGGGCCATCTAAAAAGGACACCTTCTATACCCATGGGATAAATAAAATAATAAAAAAGTAATAAATAAAGTAAAGTAATAGAATAATAAAAAATATAAGTGAAATAATAAATAAAAGTAACATGTGCCAAGAAAAACAATTCATACATCAGAAACTTTCAGAAGTTAAAAACAAAACTGAAGACCAGCTCTCATTCTTTGTATTGAATGTAAAATTGTATTACAGATTGTTGGCTACAGTTAAAATTCCAAATTATTTTTTTATTGTAGTTAATTGTATGTCATAACTTCATGTCTTGATTAATGTTGTTTTTTATGTTTCAGCTGCATTTTTCTACGCTGGAAACAGCAAAACTGTCGGTCCTGGAGGATTCAGAGTGCGAGACGAAACAGGATCGTATGTTTTTTAGTTTTTTTTTTTTTTTTTTCTTTTGAAACAATATAATTTTTATTTTTCACATTGATAATTTTACTTAAATACCAAAAACTGGTCAATTTTTTGATAACTATGCAATATTAATTAATATGAAAATTAATTATGCATTACAACACTAGAGGATGTTTAAATAAATAAAATACTTATTTTGTAAAATAACTAAAAGGTGATTTGAAACAATATAATTTTTATTTTTCACATTGATAAGTCTACTTAAACACCAAAAACTGGTCAATTTTTTGATAACTATGCAATATTAATTAATATGAATATTAATTAATTATGCATTACAACACTAGAGGATGTTTTAAATAAATAAAATACTTCTTTTGTAAAATAACTAAAAGGTGATTTGAAACAATATAATTTTTATTTTTCACATTGATAAGTCTACTTAAACACCAAAAACTGGTCAATTTTTTGATAACTATGCAATATTAATTAATATAAATATTAATTAATTATGCATTACAACATTAGAGGATGTTTTAAATAAATAAAATACTTCCTTTGAAAAATAACTAAAAGGTGATATGAAAAAACATATTTTTTACTGAAAGTAAACATGTTTCCATTCTTCAGTATAGATATGTAGTAGTCCTAAGGTAGAACTTTTAGATCGATATATTTTAAGATTTTTTGGTAAAATTGTCGGCCTTTGTATTAAATTAAAATAATTACCAGTGGCTATATTTGGAAAAATAAGAATTAGCCAATTAGCAATAAAAATAAAATTCTAAAAACATAAAATGATGCTGGACTTTCATCATTACATTAGAACATTGTTTACTTTGAAAATATTTATACTTGAGCCTTACTGATGATTTTTGAAAGGGACAAAAATAATAGAAGGCTAAAAAATTAAAAAAATACGTCGAAGTGGAAAGAAGGAGAAAGAGAACAAACCCACGCCCTTTCCGCGTCTCCCAAAGTCAAGGTCCCCAAGGAATCAAGGCCGACTTTCTAACGTGTCGTTCACCTCTTCGCGACTCTCGTCGGCGATGGAAAAAAAGTGGGAAAAATCCGAGCATAAGCCCCTTGGAACGAAGAGAACCACCTAACGTAACTTTCCCAACGTGAGAGAGTCCTTCTGGAAAGGTCGGACCCAGTGAAAGGGACGGGCTTGACCGCTCTTTATGGGCCGGGTTTGTAATTGCGGCTTCGCGAGTCGTACAATGCCCGCTGGGAGATTGTCGAACAAAACCGCGCACCGTTCGGTGGTTTTTAGGTGGATTCGTTCATTTTTATCGTGTGCTCTTCTGGGATCTCGTGGTGTTTTATTCAGTCGGCGGGCGATTCAGTAAAGGCAAACCGGTCACGATATCTTGGACATGCGCCTGCTTATACAATTCTCAAAATGTCTTCTGAATGTTAACAACGATCGATGAAGCCACTGCTAACGTAACAAACTTGTCAATTCCGTGAATATAATTTTTCTAAAGCTAGATTTCCTTTGGGTCTGCTATCCTCTTTGGCCATTTCCGATCAATTTGGTCTGAGGTCAGACAAACTGTAATTATGGCAATGTTCGAAAGTAGGATCTTATACTAAAAATACTTTATTTTAAGGTGGTTTCTTTTATGTCCATATTCCTGAATCGTCAACACACCCCGGTTCAGTGATGTAAATCTGGGCACGAATGACACTTTTATCGACGCATTAGCCGAATGTCGTGTTCCACACTGTCTGGGCAAAGTTCGAAGTATAACCAAGTCAAAAATGTCATGTCTTCTGTCTCCACTCACAATTTATAAATTATTTAACATCTACAAATCACATAAAACTCAAAACCAGAGTTTTTTCTCTTCCAGTTAGAAACACGCAGATGCTTTGCAAGCTGAGAATATTGTGCAACTCGAGTCAAACTGATGTTGGATAATCGTCTGTCAAGTCACACAATTGACCCTTCAAACTAATTTTTTAACGGGTTGATAAATAAATACAGTGTAATTTAAAGGTCAGCGACATGAAAAGCAACCTGTGTGCTAATACAAACTCTTGATGTTCCATCAGCAAAAAATGTCAAAAAATACATATGTATACATAGGTACTTTATAACAAAAACAATTAAAAAAACTAGCGATTTCCTATTACTACGCGACCCTGAGTTCCTTACATACAGGGTGGTGCATCATAAGAACATTAATGGTTAATTTTCTTAATCTTCAAAAAATATATAAAGTTTAGAAAAACAGCAAAAAAGATTAATGCGTGGTGTTTAGTGACCGTTACTCAATGATTATTCGGAGATCGTGAGATGCGGTCTGGTGTGACGTAGGTTTTACAAAAACATTTTCTTTATCGTGCCAACATTTCGATCTTTATTGAGATCATCTTCAGGCTCAAAGTGTTTGTTTTCCGTGAAGATGTATCATTCTTGTCTGTCGTGTTGAGAGTGTTAAAAAAGTGAAAAGAGAGCACTCTTTACGGAAAACAAACACTTTGAGCCCTGAAGATGATCTCAATAAAGATCGAAATGTTGGCACAATAAACAAATGTTTTTCTAAAGCCTATGTCACACCAGACATCATATCACGATCTCCGAATAAAAAAGATTAATGTTATACGGGGTTGAAAAATATCAAAAAGAAGGAAAATAAGAAAGGAGGTAGGTTGAGATGAGGAGTTGGTGTCTGAGTGGATCGAAGTCACGCTAGCTCAAGTGGTTAAAGCAGCATATGAGCCGATGGTCATGGGTTCGAATCCCGCTTGTGACGCTGACTTTTTTAACTCAACCAAAACCTTAATTAATTGAAAAGAGTTTAGATCTTTATTGAGAACATCTTCAGGGCTCAAAGTGTATGTTTTCTGCGTAATTTTGCCATTCTTGCGTGTCGTGTTGAGAGTGCCAAATTTTAGCTTCGAATAAGGATTTGTGGGTTGAGTTGTACTTCGTCTGATCAGCATGTTGAAAATACCTACTTCAAATATATTTTTTCCTTGATCCTACAATACGCTTGTATGAAATAACATTTTATGTGTTTTCAAATCCCGCTCGTGGCACTAAGTTTTGAATCTCAACCGAGATCGTACATAAAAAGAATAATTAATTTTTATAAAGGGTGTTGCGTGAACAGACGTCAGGAGGTAATTCTACACGTCAAATAGGAATAAAAATTCTCCATTGTCCACAGTCTGATTCTCGTTTGTATTCGAGAAATTTCACTTTTCGTCTTACTTCAACCTTTCACGATGTTTTTCCATAAAACCTGTGTATCTCGTCACATCTTAACCCTACTGTAGAGATGATTACACCAATCAAAAGCCCATTAATATCCTATGAGATCCATTCGGGTTTTTTTTTTAAATCTAACCTTCAGCAAACAGAATATAAAATCACATTTTTTTTTCTTCCCATCCACCTCCCCGCCGTACCCCATACCGGCGGACCACGGCCAATAAACTAATTCAAATGGGATGCAAGTTTAAGGGATCTTATTGTGCTTAACGTCTTCCTTCGACCTTGCCCTGAAAGGGAAGACCCAAGGAAGAAGGGAAATTTTTTTTCTTATTATTAATTTATCTAATCTAATAGGTCTCCCCCTTGCTGGTTAATCTTTTTGAATACACTTTCTAATAAATACAATATTTTAATAAATAAATAACAATTATGGGTACAAGGAGTAACCAGCCCGGAATTAAAAGTTCAGGGAAACGCTAAGATCTAACAAGTAACAGCATAGGAAGAAAAAGAAAGAACGAAAAAACTAATCAGGTACTTTATCCACTATAGCCCAGCTAACAGGCTTGAGGACCTCAAACGTCCTCTTTTCTTTAACCAGTTCGTTGAAGGTCGGTGGCCAAGTGTGGCGGAAGAGGAGTTTTAGTGGTTCCCTCACACTCTCAAGGAGGGATATAAAATCACATAAAAAATAAACTTTTACGAGTTTCAAAAGTTCGTATGCAAAGCATGAATAAACTGGACTAAACAAATTTTGAGAGGTTGCCCCCTACTGAAGCGCTTTAAGCATATGTTCAAAAATTTTCAAAAGTCAATATTACCAATGTTAAATATTATTATTATTATTAAGTTTAAGTAAACATCAGTATTATTAAGTTTTTAATTGCTTAAAAATATTTTTTTCGGATAAAATGGTTTAAAAATTAGTCTAAGATTTGAAACTTCTATTAGAAAAAAAGTAAATTTAACAAGAAAGTAAACAAAAAAGAGTCTTTAGTACAAAATTTTACATGCGAAAAACCAAGCTTTTAAAAATTAAATTAAATGACCAAAAATTATGTCCACCTTCTTTCTATTATTCCAGTTTCATGGATATTTTACTACTCCCAAGAGTTCATCCTGCTTATCTGTTCTCATACGTCGACTTCATAGTAAGGATACGGAATTCTGTGCTGTTATCAAAGAAGCAGGATGCACTTTTCGGCCAAAAAATCATACTTAAACCTTAGATCAGAATTTTTGGAAAAGTTTATGTTCTAACTGATTATGCACTTTGTTTCCTTAAAGTTGCAATAACACGACATGAATCTTATAGAACTTTCATTCTCTTTCCGTTGATGGAATATTATGTTATACGTGGTCTTTATCGTCGTGAAAGGTTGAAGTAACAAGAAAAGTGAAACATCTCCAATACAATTGAGAATCAAACAATAAAGACGTTTTAGACCAATTTGACATGCACAATAACTTCCCGAAGTATTGTCTGTTCACGGGACACCCTGCATATATTTTCATTTCTTATCAGTTGATTTTTTCGCTTTATTTATTTAAATTCACAATGATTTTTTGTTCGGCAAACTTTACTTATTAACAACTTTGCATTGCAAAAAAAATCCTTTTAATGTTTACAAAGAAATTCGTTTTAGTTTGAAAATTGCACCAGCATCCATTTAAACAGGCGTTTTTACTATGGTGCATAGCAACTTAGCACTTACACACCGCTGTATAACACGCTGTACCATATCAAACGCACTGAATTGCATTTTATGCATGTAAGAATTATGAAGAAACCCAGTTTCGTTGTATCCTTAAATTTATTTTTTTTTTTTTACTTTTTTCCAATAAATATTATCTTCATTGCGAAAAAAACCAAAGGTTCCCTTATTGGTTTACTTCCAATTTTATATTTTTTATTGTGTAATATATAGTATTTTTTAAACCAATTTGTTTTATGTAAAATACATAACTTTTACATATGATGTTTTCTCTGACTTCTTTATAAAAGTTTAGCAGCGTTCATAATCCATTATAGATGAGATGATGTATTGACCTGCTTGTTGAACAACTTGAACAAAAGGATCTTCAGTGAGGTCACAACAAAAACGACAATTCTTTAAGTTGTTTAAGCTTTCGACGATTATATTATCAGGGCTTATTTATTTTAGGAAAATATCGCAGTTAGAATCGCAAGTAAAATAAATAATTGTTTTTTTGTAATTTTTTTTAAATGATATAAAGTAAATTACATAATTGTTTTTTGTACTTTTGTTTTTTTAAATGATGTAACATGTTCTAACTGCGATATTTTCCTAAAATAAATAGGCCCTGATGATATAATCGTCGAAAGCTCGGCAAAAACTTAAAGAATTGTCGTTTCTGTTGTGACCTCACTGAAGATCCTTTTGTTCAAGATAATCCATTATATTTAGTGGTCTATTGACCAGATTACTTCCTTCAATTAATTAATATTTTTATGTAAGATTTTGGGTTGAAATAAAAAGAGCTAGTGCCACGAGCGGGATTCGACCCCACTACTTTCGGCTAAATACGCCACTGCTCTACGATAGCTCAAGTGGTAGACTTGACGTATTTAGCCGAAGGTAGTGGGTTCGAATCCCGCTCGTGGCACTAGCTTTTTCTTTTCAACCAAAAACCTTACATAAAAGCATTCATAATTTTCGCCTATCAAATTTTCGAATTGTAATTTTTTGTTTAAACTGTCCAGGGAGAGAGTTTTGAAAAGCTACAACAAGAAACACATTACGGTAACTCTTCCGGACGGTAAAACACTGAACAACATCAAATGGTTTTCTGTGTGGTGCGACGAATTCCAAGTGAGTAGAAGAAGTTTGAAAAAGGTCCTTCCTACCGGAATGACTTTAACCAGAAAAAACAACTATTTCCAGGTGAACTTCGGATCCATACAAATACCTCCTGGCCTCGACTACCCGAAGCCGCAGAAAATCGGCCATCTGGCCGGGGTCCACGCAGTCTCCTCTGAAAACATAGTCGTCGTCGACGCGCAGACACTTCTCATCCCATCGTTCTCGTACGATGGCGAAGCGCCAGGTAAAAAACTTTTTTTTTAATACACTGTGATAATGGTGATAATGTAAAAGTTATAAACGAGAACGCTTTCAGTTCTCTTCCCCTCGGGTCACATATGCAATCTTTCATTAATATGCTGGAACGAAAGTGGCCTAATTATCCCCACGCCTGTTTAGTTTTTCTATTGTCAATTTTTTCCGTTAATTCTAGCCCTGGCAACTGTTATTTCATACCAAGCCCAAGTGGTTCAGATATGCTTAAATAACAGGCATTCGAAGATCGTAGGACGTTATTTCTTATCTGTATCTCACAGACCTACTTGCTCCGAACAATTCAATTAATGAAAAGTAAAACGAAAACTGGTTTAAAGCCACGTCGACTTAGTCACAGCGGTCACGTTTCAAGTGAGGACGTTCTGTTCAAATTTGTTGCACAGACACGACCTACGTGAAAGACCGAACATCTTGATACTGGACAACTTCCGAGTTGCACTTTCACTTTGTATTCATTTATCGTTTAAGACCAAAAATAATTATTAAAAACCTTGGAAATAGTTTCTACACAACCCTATGCTCTACTTAAAGATTTAAAATCTGTAAGTTAATTTTGATTTAAAGGAGATCAAGGTAAACACCTTAATTTTTATGATTGAATATATCTTGTTTTCTTTAATTTCCCGTCAATTTTACTTTCAATTTACGGCAGGATTTTCCCCCTGAAGCCTCCAAATTTTCTAGACAGATTTTATTGACTCTCAAAAAAGCGGCAAAAGTACCACCCTGTTTTTACTCAAAGTATAAAATCTCCAAACTTCTTTGGTTTTATTATATTCATTTTTACAAAAATTTTGTATTCTGTAACTTCCCTTCATATTCATATCTAATTTAGAAAAGATTCGGTTAAACTTTTTGAATTATTCCTTATTGAAATCGACCACCGAAAACATCGAGACCGGGCGGACACAAGACGAATTTACAATACCCTGTTAAAGTTCGAGTAACTTTTCTTTCATTCTTTGTTGTTGTTTTTTAAATATAATTTTTAATAATATTGAATAATTTTATAATAGCACGCAACCTACAAAAATACTACGCTGAACTACTACTAAACTTTAAACTTTATAAGTTTCTCTAGCTTTTAATATTCACAAAGTCTAAGTTTTCTGTAACTCTACTTTCTTTTTACGTGCAATTTTACGAAAAATTCTTTAGATTTTTAAATTGGTATGGACCACCGATAACATCGAGACTGGGCGGACCATCAAGGTTCAAATTTTCTAATCGGAGAATACCGATACGCAGGACAAAAATTTATAATATCCTGTTAAAGTTTGGGTAGACATTTTTCATTCTTTTATTCTTTTATTCGTTTTTTGTTTAAAATAATTTGAGAAATTATTAGAACCTTTTGTAGTAGCGCGTAAGATACAAAAATACTACCCTGACATTAACAAAACATTAAAATCTATTAGTTTCTTTGGGTTTTATTATTTTATTTTCACAAAGTTTTCTGTAACTCCTCTTTCTTTTTACGTACATTTTTACAAAGGATCAGATTAAATGTTTAAATAGCCTCTATTGGTATGGACTACCGAGAACATCGAGACTGGGCGGACCATCTTGACTGCCAATTTGCTAAGCAGTTTACAGATACACGACACAACAATTTATATCAGCCTGTTAAATTTTGAGTAGTCTTTCTTGCATTCTTTGATCCGTACTTTTGTTTTTAAAAAATTTCAAAATTATTGGAATTATTTGTACTAAAGTTGATGGCGGGTGTCAGTTTACGAGTCGGTGATATGTTATGTTGAACCGACATAAGGTTACTTATTGGGTTCGTCTACTCGCGGGTTTTTGAAGTTACTCAAACGTGTTTCGGTCTTGCACCATCTTCAGTGAGGAACTGTCTTCTTCTTTGTAGTAGCACGTAAGCTACGAAAAAGCTATAACTTTCTTAGTGCTTTATTATTTAATTTCTAGACAATTTACGTTCATTTTTGAAGGGCTGACTAGGTTTTCAAATACTTACTTAATGGATGCCGAGAACATCGAGACTGCCGGACTTAATATAACATCATGACAATATAAAAATTTATAATTATCTATTAGAAGCTGCACAGCTAAATGTTCACTTTCTACATTTCTACCTTTATCGTTAGGGATTTCGATTCAAGACCTACTCTGGAAGTACGTACTTCTACCAAGTGGAAGAGCATGCTACCCTTTACACACTTGTTAATTTTATCTGTTTGCATAATATATAATAGAGATACGTAATACATACTTTAGAGTTTGTATTGGATCCTCCTTCTCTTATGGTCGGTGCAGGGGTTCCGCAAGGAAGCGTACTGGGTCCGTTGTTATACATAGTATACACTTCCAATATTCCTTCTCATATTTCCATTTCGAATTTCACTTTGCAGATTAAACCGCCAGATTATGCAATTATCACTTTGGAGCACGTGGTTTACAAAACGACGTATTAAACCAAACACTCGAAAATGAATAGAAAACTTTACCCTACAGCGCATATTGCGATTTGAATTATCTTCTAGTCAAAAAAATTTTACATCAACTTGGGCTGTATCAGACAAGTGACTATCCTGGACTCCTCATACACGGCTTAAAAGAACAAAACTAAATCTACGGTACCGACTTTGTTTACATGACAACAGATTAAAATTCTTCCTTGGCAACAAAAGGACGACAAAACTCATCTATACCACCATATTAAAACCTTTATGGACTCGATGAAAACCTTACAGCATTGAACTCTGAACTAACTAAATTCTCCAACCTCAATCAAACCCCTTTGCAAGGATATATACTAAGATCTATTGTTAACGCACCATTTTATGTTGAATGTTTCCAACAGCACTATACACATTGACTTAAACATCCGTTTTATTAAAAACGTTGCAAAATCTGGTTATACAAATCACACATCAATTCATACATTCTGAAGCTTTCCTCCTTGTCACCTCCAACTTTTGTCCCAAACGGCGATGACCTCTCAAAACCGCTTTTCAGAAAAGGAAAATAGCTTCTCGACTCGTGATGTTTTGTACTTTTTAATATGTGGTAACATAAATAATACAGAAAATTGTTTCTGGGTTGAAAGCAGCTTAAAAATACCTTTCAACATGCTAATTATCCATTCAATTAAAATTAAATACTTAATTAAATCATAACATTCCTTATACGCACTTTATATGTTTATATAAACAGCTAGATAGAGTTTTGCAAAAATAATCGGAATGTATCTAGAAAGTTTAATTAGTTGAGTCGGTACATACAGAGATTTGTTAATATAAGCAAAATAAGAGAAACTTTAAGTTAGATATTGGGTTGTCCGGAAAATAATGCAGGATTTTAAGTTTTCATTAAAAAAAATCTATATAAAATATTCTGTTTACGTTTACAGGATTACTCANGGGAAATTATTTTGATTAAAGAACATTGCTTTAAAGTAACTAGTTTCTTTTTTTTTGTTTAATACCAAAATCCTGCATTATTTTCCGGACAACCCAATATAAACATAGCATAGGAATGATGTAGGTTTATTCCATTGCAACACCACACGATACAAGTTAAGGAAAAATTTGTAAATTCATTAAATGCAAGTCTTAAGAGGCTTTTTAACATATAATTAGCTTAATCATGCCATTGCTAATTGGCCGTCAGGTAAAGCAGAGATAAAAGCTGTACCATACTAAAACTTGAGACGTAATGCTCTTGAGAAACCACCACAACATACTGTTTAAAATTTAAAATGTATGAATCCTGTTTATTTTTGTACTGTTTTTCACATATCCTTGTTAGCTTGAAGAATTTCCATTTCACTTTTCCACATCCAAAATGTAATTGTAATATGTAAACAATGTTTGTAAATCTCAGGCCCTGAAGATGATCTCAATATAAAGAGAATGTTTTTCTGAAACCTACATCACACCAGACAGCATCTCACGATTTCTAAATAAATATCGATTAACGGTCACTAACCACCACACAAATTTCCATAAGGTCCTTTACATTTTCTTGATGGAGATATGAACATTGAACATTGATATGAACATGTGAACATTGAGACTGCTCGGACTCTAAAGACGTTCAAATATACTTATCGGGCATCGCTTTATTTTAACTTACTTGTAAATCGGCAAATAGTTAGACGTTGCAATTCAGGTTTTTAGCTCTGTTGTGAAATTGTGTTCTCTCAAATACCGTATTTAAGACCAATTACGAATATTTGCCTTTCATTATTTACCCTACTTGAGTGTAAAGTTTCTTCATGTTCTTCCCGCTCTATATTTTCAATACGCCAATTAAATACCGAGTCCCTGGCCTGGTTGCAAGAGTTGTATATTGTTTGATATAATTACAATGATCGATTATGTAAATATGGGTTAAATCTATTCCGCCCACTTTGCTGTTCAATGTGCACTTTGCTCTTACGACATTCTTAATTACTACTTCTTGAAACTATGAATGAAAACAAAAAAGCACACAACGTTCCAAAAGAAGTTTCTGTAAATGTGCAAATAGTATGGTGAATTAATTGGTACTGATGAAAAATCAAAATGTTTAGAATGCAAATCCTTCACAGCGTTTTCTCCATTTAATTATTTTTCTTTATTCTGAAGCAAGTTTTTATTATATATAAATTATTATATACAAATTTTGTTATATACATGCACAAAACTGATAAAAATTGTCAATAAAGCAATGTGTATAGGTAAGTACTTCTTATACCGGAACTTTTAACATTTAATTAAGATTAGAAAGTGAGTTGCTTTTTTCGGTTTTTCACAGTTTTGTAATCGTACAAAGTCAGAAATGCACATAGGTAATAATGCAATTTCCCGAAAGGTCAAGAAAGTACAGTTGCATAATAGTATTCAGAATCACAGATTCACCTGAGACACTTGGCAAGCCACGCCGGTCTGACCTTTCACCCGGTTCAGGTTCACTATTTGGACGATTTGTAGGCCGATACCTGAACCTGTTCATTACCCCGGATGAAATGAATGAAAGTAAAAATATTTAAAAAATCGACAAATTCCAGACACTATGCTGAGAAAAAAAATGGTCCAGATCGTATGTCAGGACGGCCTCTTTATAATTTTCTCCCTGGATTTATCGAACAATAAGACATATAGAAGATATAATTTGTATCAGCTTTTTTATTGCCTCGTATACAAAAATTATGCCTAATCTAGAACCGAGTAAAAAAATTCAAAAGTTACTAAATCATGTAATCATAGAAAACAGGTATTAATTAAAAACATCCGTTATTTGCAATCAGGGATCAGGGCTTTTAAACATATTATTAAATAAATAAACAGATCACAAATGAGAAATGTGGAAAAAATAAAGGAGCTTTACAGTATAATTGGGTTAATTGAAAGAAATACCTTACGGTGTTCAAGTTATAACTTTCTATAAAAACCGATAATTTGCAATAAGTCCTCTTAAAAATAAAGTATAAATTAATTTTAAATTTAAACTTTAAAACTCTAATT
This sequence comes from Cimex lectularius, assembly GCF_000648675.2. Taxonomy (NCBI): domain Eukaryota; kingdom Metazoa; phylum Arthropoda; class Insecta; order Hemiptera; family Cimicidae; genus Cimex; species Cimex lectularius. Next base: position 2,120,265 of record NW_019392683.1, read on the forward strand.
TTAAACTATTAATACTTACAATGTGGTTTTTGATTAATTAATTGAAAAAAGTTAATTGGTCAATCGGACCATGAACTGTAATGGATTTAATTTTGGAAAGCTTAATTAGTGCGTATATACAGAGATTTGTTAAAAATAAGCGAAATAAGAGAAACTAGAGAAAAAGGAATATAAACATAGCATAGGAATGATGTAGGTTTATTCCATTCCAACACCACACGATACAAGTTAAGGAAAAATTTGTAAATTCATTAAATGCAAGTCTTAAGAGGCTTTTTAACATTGAATTAGCTTAATCATGCCATTGCTAATTGGCCGTCAGGTAAAGCAGAGATAAAAGCTCTACCATACTAAAACTTGAGGAATACGTAACGCTCTTGAGAAACCACCACAATATTCATCCAAACTGCTTAAGGTTTAAAATGTATAAATCCTGTTTGTTTTTATTGTTGTTTTTTCACAAATCCTTGTTAGCTTGAAGAATTTCAATAAGGTTCTTTACATTTTCTTGATGAAGATACGTGAACATTGAGACTGCTCGGTTCCCAAAAGATGTTCAAATATACTTATCGGCCATCGCTTTATTTTAACTTACCTGTTAAAGGGCAAATAGTTAGACGTTGAAATTCAGGTTTTGAGCACTGTTGTGAAATTGTGTTCTCTCAAATACCGTATTTAAGACCAATTACGAATTGATATTTGCCTTTCATTATTTACCCTACTTGAGTGTAAAGTTTCTTCATGTTCTTCCCGCTCTATATTTTCAAAACGCCAATTAAATACCGAGTCCCTTTGATATAATTACAATGATCGATGATGTAAATATGGGTTAAATCTATTCCGCCCATTTTGCTGTTCTATGCGCTTCTGTTTATTTTAAATTAAAATCCAAGAAAAGGGTCTTTTCAACATATAATTAGCCTAATCAAGCCATTAACTAACCGACCGAAATAAAAGCTACAAGAACTTGAGGAAAGATGCAACGTTCTTGAGAAACCACTAAAAAGTGCCCATGGCGCAACAGCCGCGATCGTTGTTAATTTATAAAAGTGAATCGAGGAAGTGGATTAATTCTGGGAATATTTCCCTACCGACTCCTACACAATGCCAAAGATCGGCTAACTTAGGAGAGAAATGCTTCGAAAAGTTCGATCCCGGCTACTTTCAGACGCTATTGTGCAATGCAGCCTTTACATAACATGGCTGGTTCCCTTGCGCTCCGGAGTTCAAGAGCCGCCCTTGCAGCGATCTAGAAACGCGTCTATATATTTCTTTTTTTCAGGAGATGATCCTCTTTAATTCGACTAATCCGAAAGGAATGTTTCTCAATTTGGACGTGAAGAAAAACCTTGACTAACACTATCTTACATTTCTTCGGCAGAGGGTATTGCGATGCAATGGCATTCGTATCCTGTGGCTTTTCTCGTTTTATTCTGTTGCTAAACTGACTCAGACCATATTTGGAAATAGGTGAAATGCATGTGGGATGATAAAATTAGAAAGAGCTAATGGTAGGAGCTGAGTCTCACATTGTTTAGAAAGAAGTAAGTGCAACATTAGTTCAATTTCTTCTTCCAACGTTCTTTTTATGATTTTAAACACAATTATATCAGTAAGAAATTTCAATTTTCTTTTACCAAGCTACTCGAGAATTAGCAGGATTTTGATTTTTTCATATATATTTTGAAGAGATTTGGAGTGTGACGTTATTCTTACTGATTAACCAGCAAATTTTGGGTCCTCTATTATCTTTTCTATTCTTTAGTTTAAAATTCTACCGAAGACCCAAAATTAAAAAAAAACAAAAACGCGAAGTGTCTCAATGTTCCTCCTAGAGTCTTAGACGATTCCATTTAATGACCTTAGTTTCTGACAGAACTAGATTCAAAACTCATTTTAGGACATAAGGGGGTCACATTGTCGCACGGTCGTTAGGTCTGATCGTGAGCTTTTTTCACTTCAAAGTCAAAATCGTGTTATCCGATACCGGTCGCTAAAGTTGCCCAACTGAGAAAATAAGAACCGGAATTACCGAACCTGCAGTCTGATTTGACTCACTTTCACGTAATGGTCATGTAAGGAAAATGAACGGAAGAAAAACTATGAAAGCATTTTGAATTTATTTTTTCTTATTTTAGCCAAATTTTGAGTTGGAATGGTTTTTTTTATTGAGAGAATTGAAAAAGTTTTGTTGTTTGTTTTCTCTGGAAGACGAACGGTCAAGAAGGACCTTATGATCAACCTTTACAAATAAAACCAAATTTCAACTGGCATTCCTTAGACATCAGAAATTTGACATAGAATAATAAATTTATGATGTTCTTTTGCTAAATTGCTTGAAGGTTAGTTACAAAGGATTAAAAATCGATGTAAAGGCGATCTAATTCAATCCAAATCCAAAGAAACCACGTCGAACCACGACTAAGGGGCTTATTCCATCCAGTACTGCATTTGGATTGTTTGAAATATTTCTTATGTACAAAACAGCAAATTTTAATGAAGATTGTGCACAATTCGTCTTAATAAATTAAGCTTTTATCGAAAAAAAGGTTTAGAAAAAAGAAATTGTAGTCGTTGTCCTCCGAGACGATGCAAGGTCTCGCTAAGTCGCAGATCTTTATGAAAAGGTATTGGTTGAGATAAAAAAGTCAGTGTCACGAGCGGGATTCGAACCCACGATCTTCGGCTAAATGCGCCGCTGCTGTACCACTTGAGCTATCGTGACTTCGACATCTCAACTTCACCGTCTTATGGAAATTCTTCAAGCTAACAAAGGATTTGTGAAAAAACAACAATAAAAACAAACAGGATTTATACATTTTAAACCTTAAGCAGTTTGGATGAATGTTGTGGTGGTTTCTCAAGAGCGTTACGTATTTCATCAAGTTTTAGTATGGCGTAGCTTTTATCTCTGCTTTACCTGACGGCCAATTAGCAGTGGCATGATTAAGCTAATTATATATTAAAAAGCCTTTTAAGTCGTTGCGTTTAATGAATTTAAAAACGTTTTCCTCAACTTGTATCGTGTAGTGTTGCAATGAAATAAACCTGCCTCATCCCTATGCTATGTTTATATTCCTTTTTCTCTAGTTTCTCTTATTTCGCTCATTTTTAACAAATCTCTGTATATACGCACTAATTAAGCTTTCTAGATACATTATTTTTGCAAAAATCTATCTAACTGTTTCTATAACCTATAAAGTTCATATAGTATGTTGAAAGGTATTTTTAAACTGCTTTAAACCCAGAAACAATTTTTTTATGATTTATGTTACCACATCATAGTAAGTACAAAACTTCACTAAACATCACGAGTCGAGAAGCTGTCAAGTGAGCACACTTTGGGCAATGACATATTTTTTCGTTCTCTGAAAACCGGTTGAGAGGCCATTGCCGTTTGAGCCATAAAAGTTGTAGGTGACAAGGAGGAAAGTTTCCCAATGGTGGATTGATGTGTGATTTGTATAACCAGATCTTGCAATGTTTTTAATAAAACGGTGTTAAAGTCAATGTGTGTATTGCCGTTGGAAACACCCTACACTTTGCAAAGTCTGGGGTTTGATTGAGGTTGGAGATTTTAGTTAGTTCAGAGTTCAATGTTGTATGTTTTAGTCAAGTCCATAAAGGTTTTAGTATGGTCGTGCAGATGAGTTTTTCTTCTTAATGGGTATAATTTTGGTTCTGTTTTCAAGTAGACGTTTAATTAGTAGGTAGCATAGGTTCAGTTCTATTATTTTATGCCGTGTATGAGGGTACCAGCTGAATCGCTTGTCTAAATACTACCCAAGGTGATGGAAGACGTTTTCGATTAGAAGAGGATTATAATTGAAATAGACAGGAAGAAGAGGGATGCGCCGGATGGTAAAGTTTGTTCTTTTGGTTTTTTGATTCGCTTTGTAAACGAATGTTGTAAGGAAAAGAGGTGACTCTCATGTTTTCGGTAAACAAAAATGAATCGGGATTTTATGATGTATCTATACATAAAATCGTAGTGTCATAATGAGATGGGAGATAGTAAATACTGTGTAACAACGGATCCAGGACATTACCCTGTGGAACTCCTACACTGACGCTCTGCAAAGAAAGGTGCTCCACCCAAGAAAGTACCTTTAAGCCAGAAAGTCTGTAAAGTGTACGTTGCCCTTTAGCCAACTGAGTAGACCCTGATAACTGTATCGATAGCCTGTTCCACATCTAGAAAGGTAGAAATGGTAATAAAGTGAAGCTACGCATCTTTTAACAGGTTTCTATAAATGTTTATATTGTGCATATGTTAAGTCTGAACATATCTGAGGCTTTTGTGGGTCCGCTAAGTCTCGATATTCACGGTCACCTACATAGCAAATCCTTTAGAAATTAACGGAATTGGTCTAGAAATTCAGGGCAGGGTTTTCCGTAGTTTGTGTGCTAAAAGGAGAAGACGCCTCACGTAAGATGACGTAAAGCCGAAACGATTTAGTAACTACAAAAGCCCATGAGTGTAGACGGACCCAATAAGTAACCGAAATGTTTTCAGCCATTATAACCTAGTCAGCCCTTCGAAAATGCCCTTGAGCTTCAAGAATAACTCTGATGCCACACTCAATCGAAACTTAGAAGAAAACAGAAATTGCCTAATAATATATAATTATAACAGATAACTAACCTAATTGATGCTAGAAGGGTTACTCGCTATTCCGCGACCCTCTCACACTACACAACCATGCTAATAAGTACATTCACGTTAATAAATGCATTCACTCTATACACATGCTAGATACACAAGAAAAACTATAATATAAAATAAAACAACCATGTTTCCTCCAAAAATCGGAACCGTGGACCCAATAATTGAAGCACGATTCTCATATCAGGTGTCATTCCTACTCTCTCTCTATATTAAGCCTATTTATTATTCTATATGAATTGCACTCCTCAACTAGGTGGAGCACATCGAGCAACTTTTCTCTACATGCCAGATAAAGTAAGTGTCCATGTGTCAACCTCGCATGCCCTATCCTTAATCGGGTGAAGATTACTCCTACGAGTCAGATCCTCCGAGGGCCACTTATCGACAGTGCTCTTGATACGTGAGAGCTTCTCTGACGACCCGGCTCTATATTTTCTTTTGAAAGTTATTTATTTGATTTTGAATAGTTTTTCCAAGTGAAATTGTCTTTTTTCAAAACTGATAAAGATACCCGCTGATTTACGGGCAGGAAATTTGATAAACGCGATCGATTGATAATTTTTCAACTTTCATTTTACAAGAGGGCGATTAGAAAAGAAGAAAGTAATGAATGCCTTTTCTGTTTCAGATGCCAAATTCTGGGTCGGAAGGGGGCCCAACCCGAGCCCTCAGGGGATAAGGATTCCAGACGAAAACGGAAAAATCACTCCTTTGAGAAAGTAAGGCACTGGCTTGAATTTCTAAAAACTTCTAATAAACACTGGCCGACTTGAAACTGCTACAAAACCAATCGTTTTTCTGATTTAATTTTGAGCTAAATTGACAAAAAAATTTAGGCTTAATTTACGACCAAAAATTTTTGTTAAATGTTGAATTGGGTAGGATTTACATCGTAACCAGTTCATAAAGTTTTGGCCGAATAAGAAAAATTGCCTCCTTGGATACAAATGATTACAAAATTCTGGCCAGTAATATCGAAATATTTTCAAAACAACTATCAAATTTAGAATTTACTTTCACTTTATATAATATATTATATGAATAAACAGGGAGAAACATTGGACCCGTTAAAGATCTATAAAGATTTTAATTTAGTAATTATATTGTAATTGAGCTCATTATTTGAAATTTATTAAATTGTTTTCAATGTTATTTTGTTATGGGCCAACTTTGTATTTGAGAATTTATTGGGTATGTGATTGTCAAGGACCACATACCCAATAAATTCTTAAATTGTTTTGATCCTATAGATTCTTCAGAGCCAAATTCGTTTTACAGTTGTTACATACTTATCGGGTTTTCTTGTAGCCCAAAGATACTATTTTTCAGATTAAACAAGGAAGTTTTTGCTAAAGTTGCCAGGTGATTCAAAAGGTAAAATCAAGTATGAATCATCTCCCTCTGGCAATTAAAAAAAACAGTACATCGTGGGACCGTTAGGAATTATTGGACCGTACGGTCTTCCATTCGGATGCGTCATCGGGCTGATTTGCAAGAAAAATGTTGAATTCGAATCCAAATATTAAAAATACTTGATGGACAATCTAACTTGATTTTCTTTTTCACACTTTTCAAGCTAGTTTTCTATCGATTCCTAAGTCAAAGGGCAAACATTTAAGCCCATTTTAATGACAGTGATTACTTCCAAGCCTACAACTAAGCCTTTGCTTAACTTCATTGTTTTGACTTAAAAAAGGCCTAGCCATTAGAATAAATGGTAATCTGAAGGTGCTAGGTCGGGACTGTTTGCTAGACTTAGAACTTTTTTTAACTAGATATCTCTCTATGAATTTATCAAACTATCTATTATTACTTATTTGTCAATCTGTTTGTTTGTGCTAGAAACTTGCTAGTTTTCTATCTAGTTATCTATATTTACGTAAGTTATAAAATCTTACAAACCTCAATTATTCCACTTGACTATGAGTATATCATGAGCAATGACAACAACCACACCTTAGAATCACTGTTAAACCTACCTCTATTGGAACTATACATAAAGAAGCTAAAGGTAAATGCAAGAAGGAGCAAGGGAAAACTCATACAGAATCCAAAAACAAAGAATTTGGATGGGGACTAACGTTCGGCCGTGCAGCAATAACAAATAAAATCAGAGACCTATTCTTGAAAATGGGGTCTATAAGACCCAAGTATCAGTATAGCAGTATCATACCAGGAATATGTTATCCTGCACAAACATGTTTTAAAAGAATTCCAAGGAAAGAAGAAATCAGAGGGACAAAAACTAAATCATAAGATACCCAGACGAACCAGTGAAGAACCGGGTATATTTTGTGCGAACCTAAATTTTGAGCAATCTTCTGTAAAGCTGTGTGCTTATGCATGAAATAAAACAGCTTCAAAATGTCACATCCGAAATTGTGTATGAATTTACTTACAACCCCCAAAACCTAGGAAACATAACAACTTGACAGTATCTTGGGTTCCAGAGGACAAAAGGATTTTGAGTTGAACAAGCAGACAAACTGGCCAGAGGATCTACAAGAAGAATTATAGACGCATAACAAGATCAAGCTCAGGGCTGTCTACGGAATAGTCTATACAAAGGAAAAGAAGAATTGAACGAACTAGAGGTGCCAGACACAACAAGCTTATAATAAAAAACCCTTCACCAAAACTTGCACCCAAGTTTATTCAGCTAAATAGGGTAAAACTCAGGGGATTTATGTCTGTCACCTGAGAAACAGCTACACATAGTGTTATATACGTTGTTCATCATATATTCAACTATGACCTCAAAGAGGAGGAATAAGCTACTGATCATTTTAACCTCAAATTCGAAGCAACAGCTCCAAGGAGACCTATGTACCCAAAAGACCGAATAAAAAGGATTGCAGCAATAACAATGACATATTATTTCATACAATAAGGATCCAGTATAAGGATAAGCCGAAAAACTGCAGTGCTTTGGGATTATCAATTTAGCTAACAATAAGACGTGTGTTGGTGTGGTCCGCCTTGTTTTGAAATTTTTCAAACTGCTGGTAACGTTGTTTTTTTCTGTTAACATCTAGGTACGTGAGAAAGACGATAGTGCTGACCCTCCCAGGTGACCTGACCGTCTTCGACATCGGTCACTTCGGCGTCTGGTGCGAGGCGTTCACGGTCGACTTCGGCCACATCCAGATACCTTCGGGTCTCAACGTGCCACCTTCGCTCAAAATGCTCGGCGTCTCGCCGCAGGTAAGGAGGTGTCGGTTTGATTCAATTTTCACTCGTACGAGCTCCCATTTGTTATTGGACGAGCGCCCGCATGTCGGCATGGTCAAGATTCAAATTCGAGGCACACCGAGAAAGAAAGGGAACGACGAACCTGAGGAAGCAAGGACAACCGCCTTCTTTCACAGTCGAACTGTTAGCCTTATGTAATAATGAGTATGTATCCTCCTTTTGCTTCCTGTGATCCGTACGCGGCGTGGGAATATTAACAAAGTTATAATACAAACACTTTTCAGTTATAAAGCAAGTATGAGAAAAAAAATCATCATCTCGTAAATATGAGATAATCGATACACCAATAGACTTTCTCACAACTCTTCGTTGAATCAACTCTTCTTTTTTTCGAAAAAATCTGATGCTAATTTTTTAGCCTTGGTTCAACGCCTTGGCATATTTTGATGATATTTTCATTCTTCCCTTTTTCTCACGACGATGTCACTCCCTTTCTTTTTCAACATGTGCTAATAGTGTTATAGAAGATATAACACGTACGATAAAATTAATTATAAAAGCACCGCCTCTTCTTTCACTACTGCCGACACTAAGCATTACAAAAAGAAAAAAAGAGCTTTTATAATCAAGTAATATTAAGTTATCAAATCCGAACTGAAATAAAATTGAAGGCAATATAGTGATATTTTTTAAAGAAAAAAACAACGAAAGCCTGCAATTTCATTTCGTTCAGAGCTTACTTACAGCTATTATTTATTACTTCAACCATTGGGTAATCAAATGAGTCAACTAGCATGCTTCTAATAAAAGAGAACTAACATGGTCTACCATGAAAGTTTGACAAAAAGCTCTTAAACAGAGCCGCATTTTGCAATTTAAAAACAAAACTAATTCTGATTTGTTTTTATATATTCTTTTTATTTTATAACGAAAATGAAAAAATCGACGACTTAGGTTTGTTTCGCAACGCCAATTTCCCTGCAGCACGTCTATGTTTTAAAAGACTATTGACAACTCGCTTATAAATCATGTTTAATTGACATAAGGCTTTCGATTGTTTACACATTCCATCCGACAAGCTATATTCCCTCACACTTGGGCTTGGCAAAACATACCCCTTAACAATTTCAACTGGTGGTCACTCGAGGTGCTTGAACTTAAAAGCATTGTTGAAAAAACTCAATTATTTCGAGCCTCAAGCTTTTTTTGGAGACAATAGACCCTTAATAACACTATTGTAGAGCATTGAATACAGCAGGATAGGCGAGTATGCAAACATTTCTATTCAATCCGTTATTAATGACTTTTTGTTCAAAAATTGGAAATATTGTCTTATATATTGGTGTTTTTGGACTTATCTATTATTTAAGGACTTATTTTTTAGTTCAGCAAATCAATTCCGGTTGAATAGCATGTAAAGAAAATGTTTTGCAAGCGCTCATAAAAATATAAAAAATGTATTTTATGGGTTTTATGTTTCAACAGTTAATTTGATATTGACCTTTCTCCAAGTGCGAACCAGGCGGGAAACATAAAGAATGCTGATAAATCAGAGCTTACAGCCGTTTATAGAATTATAGAAATTATCCCTCTTTGCATTTAAACAAGGAAGATGTTTTCTTTTTTTTCCCTAATTTTTTTTACAAATTGATTCCACCACAAATTGCTTGCGGAAGGGTTTACTTTCACGTGCATGATCAACGATCTCTGCTGACCCCTCGGACTAGACGTTACTCATATTTACTTGTGCAACGCTTGCGTCATGTTTACCTTTCTCCCAAAATTGTATAATCCAGGGACATTTGTTTAGAGGATGTAAAGCGTGTAGTAAGTCGTCCTAGATTTTCAAGATCGAGGGCCGGCGATGTTCTCCACTTTAATTTCCAGATATTTCAACTTTTGTAGAGACGCTCTTAGGTGGTTGATCAAGTACGGTAATCCGGAAGCTGAATCCTCCCGTGGGGCTTGAAGCTTGCTCAATAAAGATTCCGGGTCGCTTTGCGATAGGTCAGTCGGTACAAAGAACTTTATCGATGCTTTAGAGTAAACATTATCACATCTATTATCATACTATGATACCAGATCGGTTTAGTCGTGATGAGATTCACCTTTAGATAATTTGCATGTCAAAGTGTGAGAGAGTTTGGATTGTAAAACAGAGTCAAGGGCGTTGCAGACAGACTGCGCGTTTCAGCGTAAAGGCCGCTCTCACTGCAAAAGAAGAAAAGTAACGAACAGGACAAAAACGGACACAACCGAACGATTGGACTTGACTGAGCAAAGAGAGCGACTTTACGGAAAATCTAAAAGTCATTGAAGGGCCGAGATGGGAAGTCTAACGAGGGGTTTTATTGTTCCAGAAACGCTCCCCCCAGCCGGCCCTTCAGCAATCACTTAGACAGGAAAACTCAATACATCAACAACAACCGCAACAGATAGGTTTTGAAAACGTCCTGCCACTCTTTAACACCGAGCTGATCAAACCGACGACCTTCAGGCCTCCGGTCGCTCACAGATTCGCAGCCCCCCTTATACAGGGTTTCGAAGGAAGAGGACAAGGAGTTCACATCCAGTCTTCGTTATCGTTGACACCCGGTGGGCAGCCGCTCGTTTTCACTCAAGTCGGAAACCAGCCTCTTCAGCTGCAAACGCCCCAGCCCCAGCCCGAACAGCAGCAGCGGCAAACCCAGTTGGTTCAACAGCCCCAGCATCGTTTTAATCAGTACAACCAGCAACAAAACGGTTTTACCGGGCTCCATCATCAGGACAATGTAATACAACAACCAAACCGTTTCAACTCTTTCGCCCAAAATTACCATTCCGCCCAAACGCCGAACGTATTGATCCAGCCGTCGCACAGTTTCGAACCTCATTCACAGAATTTCGCCTTGCAGCAACCGACGTTTCATCAAGGGAGGCAGTTCGTTCCCCACCAGAACAACTTGATTCAACCGGTTTTCCACCAACCGTCACAGTTTCTTCAACAGCCACCTCTTCAGGATCTTCCGAATCCTTACCACGCTCTCGTTCAAAGGAGAGCTTTCGACCAGAGACAGGCGTTTAACCAGTTTAACCAACGAAACGCCAACGACCAAAGGTTCTTTGACCAAAGGAGGGCATTCCAACAGCAGAATTACCCAAATTACCGAAATTAATTTAATTAATACGATGTACATATGTAAATTGTTGTTTTAAAACAAATCAAAAACATCGATTCAAATCTTGCGAGAGAAAAATTTCTAATCAAAAACCAAAACAATTTTGCTTTTACAGGTAATATTGGTAGTATTCGCAAGGCATTTTTTCTATTTGTTACAGGCCAGTAAACAATAAGTTACCTTAGGACTGTGATTTTGTAAAATTAGTTACCAGGCAAACCTGTGATTAGATACAATCTAATAGTGTAAAAATCACACTGCTTTAAACCTTTTAAAAACATTTTTATTTCTTTAGTTCAGAAATAATATATATGAGCTTTATAGATTGTAATTTTATTTTTTTTATTTTGTACAATTAAAGGATTTTAAAAAAAGTTGCGTACTCATTTCTATCAGTGCACCTCCGAAAATAGTAATAGACGAGCTATTTGTCACTTATTTTAGAATAAAAAAATTTTTAGCGAATGTAGAAGGTGCGCTTGCATCATTGAGTTGCGACACGCTTGTAATGAACCCGGCGGGAATGGCTAAAGTGTGCTGTAACGATATTTGATGCAACCCGACGAGCCCAAAGTTGCTTCACACAAATGAACCGTTGACTTATTAAACGAGCGAATTGTCAATGAGATGGCAAATAATGACACCGGCCACACAGTCCGCGAAAGAAAAAAAAAAGACAAATCAGGTACATTTTGAGTTTTGGGCAGCTAGTTGAAACCCAATGGTTGACTTAGGGCCTTTCTTTTCCATGTAAAGTCCACTATATAGAATTTTATTTCAGTCGAAGCTCAACTGTGAAGTTTTAAGCGACGATTTGGCCTACGAAGTCCGTTGGGCTATCGCAGGCGACAGCGTCGTTATCCAGCTTGTCGCCAAATTAGGTAAGTAATATTATAATTTAAAAACTAGAAGTAAAAAAAAAATTTTTTTGAGTCGATAATTAATTATTTTGAAACCGTGATCTGGTTCAAGTTTCTAAATGATTTTTATTTTGCCTTTCATTAATCGCAACAACCGGGCTAGTATAAACGTGTCTGGCAAGGTCTTTCATATTGCCTTTTAGTTCAGCTCCTTAGCAACTCAATCGTTAAAAAACATTTTTGGGCAATTGCAAAACAAGCTAATGTCTTTTCTTCCTAAAATAAAGACATTTGTAATATAAAAGTGTTTTAGATGACATCGCGTCCTCCCTTGAGCTTAAAAAAATGTTGAATATTTCTCGACGTCGTGCAGACGTTGAACCAATTATGGCACGATGGGCTGTTTTATAAGCTCAAGGGCATCCTTCCCAACAGCAACTTATCCTCAAATACCATCAAATCTTTCCAACAAAAATTTTCAGATTTTCGAGAGTCATTCTCTTTGATCTTTCCAGTTAACGCTGGTGTACCAAGCAAGCATACTAGGTCCATTCCTGATTACACGACATTTGAAAAATGGCAAAAAGGAGGAAAAATTCGAAAGGTAGTTTGAGATGGGAAGTTGGTGTCCGAGTGGACCGAAGTCACGATAGCTCAAGTGGTAGAGCAGCGGCGTATTTAGCCGAAGGTCGTGGGTTCGAATCCAGCTTGTGACGCTGGCTTTTTTATTTCAACCAATACCTTACAAACAGATCAATATTTAAATTTTACGAAGTATTTCACTACCTCCTTTACACAAGAATTTTCTTCCTTAAGATGACACTTTTTTCTTGGACTATTCCTAGTCAGGCGACTGATATGTAACTCCACACTAGACTAGAACGTCTGGAACTAAAACAGTACCTACTACTTGACCGGTGGAATAAACTTACTGACTAGGAATAAACTTAGAACTTTAGAGTTCAAATAATCGCTCCAATATCCGTAGCTTTCAGACATATCAAACCTCACCATCCGCACCGACCTTAACATTCCTTTCTTTCATGACCTGGCAAGAACCAGATTCTTCAAATTCCACTTTCCACCCATAATAATCCCCTTACAACCCAACTTACACTCCACTCTTCCAAATAATAGAAGAAGCAATTTGCCATCACATTGGAGCATCACGTCAAGCAGTCCTGTTGAACAGTATAAATAATTACAATTAATTAAGGTTTTTTTATTTGAGATGAAAAAAAGTTAATGGCACGAGAGGGATTCGAACCCACGACCTTCGGCTAGATACGCCGCTGCTCTACCACCTGAGCTATCGTGACCTCGATCCACTCGGACATCAACTCCCCATCTCAACCCCACCTTATGAGTTTTCCCTCCTTTTGCCATTTTTCAATAGAATAGAGTATAAATAATATACTTTCTTAGTGTAATTTTATTAAAACATTATAAGCTTGTAAAATTTCGAAAAAGATCTTTAAAACCAATGTGTGTTGATTAGTGACCGTTAATCGATAATTATTCAAAAATCGTGAGATCTCACACCAGACTGCATCTCACGATTTCTGAATAATTTAAAACCAATAGGACTAACGATTCCTTATAAATTGAGAACTGTGATCATTTAGGCCTATCTTGAAAGTGCTGTCTAGCAAGAATGAGGTAAATATGTCAAAGATTATATTTGGGAAGATCTGAGTTTTTACGGAAAAAACGAATATTCCAAGTTTGTATGTTTAAATCTTACTTGAAAAGTTCAAACTAAGTATCAAAGCATTTCTTTTAAGGAAATAACATCAGTCATGATGGGATGATCTATCATTATCATTATATATAAAAAATACAACAACTAATGAGATAATCTTAAGTTCAGGTGTTCTTGCTTGGAAACCTCTCGAAACACTTTATGTTACATAACAGAAAATAACATAACATAAAAAATAAAATAATAACATAACATAAAATACATATTCTAGTAGGCATGTTACATGTTCAGATGCAAAAAGTATATTATTTTTGCTTTATATTAAAGCATAATCTTGACCTCTTTCCCCCCTATTAATATTGAACAGGTCTATGATTTTAATTATCAATATATCTAGCGTATTAACCACAATCCTGTTATTTCAACCTTGAAACTTGTCTTTTTTTGTGCTCCTAACCGTTTTCAAAATTATCTGGCTTTCTCTTAATATAGAAAAAATAAAATATAATAAACGACTCAGAGAATGCGAATATGTCTTACCCGTAAGTTATTCCGTTTGCCAATGGTGAGGAAAAATGCGACGTCCTTTCCAACGTTTCAGATAATCTACATGTAAATGAAAACCGGTAGTGTGGATATTTTGCATTAAACAAATATGCAATCGTGACAAAACGTTGAAATTTTCATTTTTCCCTAGCGTTCAGCGACTGTAAATTATCCGCCAAATGAATCACACATCCTTTATAAGTTTGGAGGAAAATTTATAAGTTCTATGAAGCTTGGCACAAAAATTAAATTTAAGAAATTAATAAGCATTCATTTTTACAGTTTCCTAACTGGTTGGCAAATGTCAGCAAATAAAGAATAGTTAATAATAATGATAAATCTTTCTTTTATTCAATCAGATTTATTAATTTGGATTAGGTTTTTTTATATAATTGATAATGTTTAAATATGTCACACTTGATATCAGACACCTTTTCATAAGTGATCGGTTGATAAAAGATCTGTAACTCTGTTAAAGAATATTATCTAAGGCTTATTGGACGAAATTGGTCGACGTATGTGGTCAATTTGTAAAACTTCCTTTTTTTTAATATGAGCTTCCTTTTAGAAAAATGCACGCCCCTCAAGGATCGGATTATTTGCAAAAGGAAAACATCATCTTCAATTGAAAAGGAAGATCTCACCATTAAGTGAAAGGGTGGAAATGGAATTGCTTAACCTATTTCATAATAAAGTAGAATGCCTTTAATATGCTGTAATGGAGTTTGAAAGGCGGCTCTAAAAAGTCAAAGGTTAAAATTGATTTTAGTATTAAATTGGCACCTTGAAGCCGGAGAAAAAGTGAAGAAAACTTGCTAATGCATCGTGAAGACTATAAAGATAGTATTTTTTGGTTTTTATTTGTCTTTACACGATTTTTCTACAGTGTCAACAAACAAATCATGGAAAGACAAATAGAAACAAAAAAGGACTATTTGACTACATTCCACATCATCTAATACTTCAAAAACCATAAAGATAGACGTATTAGTCCAACAGTAATTCGAGACAAGAGCCTATGTGCTAAGCTTCATTCAACAATTCATTAAGCAAAATTGTACGAAGTTTTAACAAAACTGTCAAACGGAATGTTCAACCTTACTCAAGTCATTGTTCGGACTTCACAAGGGAAGTGTAACTTCTTGAAAGTCGGTAAATTGTGGGATTATTCCCTTGGGGATATATTAAAGCGTAATCTTGGAGAATTTCCCCGTTACATAACGGCGATTAAGCCGTACTTATACGCGTTCAATATATAGGAAATCAAATAGTTCCATTAAGAGTCAACTTTTCTATGATCGCCTTATTCCATTGCCTCACTGAAATGATAAATTGAGCCTGTACTTTATCCGTGAAGGTGTGGTACATAGTCGCTCAAGCAGAATTGCTTCGATTGTTCGCACTTGTCCTCTTTGAAGGAAATGAAACGGTTGCTCAAGCTGAAATGTATGGAGCGAGGACGACGGGTCACCGGGCCTCGACCCTTCATCCCGTCACACTCACTTAAATAACGTGTGATTTATATTCACGGTTGGTTTTGAATGGATTAGATAATGTTTGCTTTTAAAGAGCAATTTGAAACATCAATCTGTACTTTAATAGTACAGCTAAACTTAGCTCCAAAATATAAACACATCTGTTTGTTGTTGTTGTTTTAAAGAAATAAATAGGCATTTAAAATTCTTTGAGCCCTAGAGTGAAGATGAACCCAACGAGCTCATGCTATAGTAATCTATTTGAAAAACAGCAATTGTAAAAAAGAATTCAGAAACATGAGACAGGATCAATTATATAAACATTTTAAAAAATTTCTTTCCTGCTTTAAAGAAATGTCATTGGTACTTTTGCATAACCTCTAAAACAAAAGGACAACTGTAGCAACGAAACTTGAAGAAATGAGCTCATAATTTTAAAAATAATATCATCATTCATGTAACAACTTTAAGGCATGTGTTCCTAACCAAACATTGGTTCTTTGCAATTCTCTTAAAGATAATAGGATTTCTTTAACATTAACTTGGAGGAGAGGAATATACGTACAAAACTATATAAATATAGTATAATGATCATGATCATAGCTAAAATCTTAAGGAGAATTAGATCTTTTGTATAAAACTATGGACAAACAAATGGGTTAACCTCCAAATGGTTTAAATATTTTTTAAACAAAATTTAAATTGTGTGATACAGGTCTTAACGTCCAACAAATCCATTGGGTATCATAGATGATAGATCAAGCCTGTTAACAATACCTTTTACATATTACTCATAATTAAGATTCCATCAGCTGTGCTAGGCTTCAAACCGAGAAACACTAGCATGGCAAATTCGAGTCGGACACGCTAACCACTTGTCCACCTTATTCCCCATATTAGAACTTTTCCAACATAATGAAAGCTTTGTTATACAATTTATTTTTAAAAAAGTGCATATTTGTAATACAATAAAAACATGAATGGGCTAACCTCAAAATGGTTCAAACATTTTCTAAACAAAATTTAAATTGTGTAATACAAAATGGCTTAACATCAACTACCAAATTAACTTTTACATATGTATTTACAATTAAAATTCCATAGTCTGTGCTGGGATTCGAACCTAGAATCACTTGTGTGGTAAATATGAGTCAGACATGCTAACCACTCATCTACCACAGTCCCCTAAATAGCATGAGAATTTTATCAATACATTGAAACATTGCCTTTATTACAAAAAAAACGGCATATTTATAATATAATGGAAATACATATGGGCTAACCTCAAATTAAATTAAACATTTTTTAAACAAATTTAAATCAGGTAATACAAGAAGGCTTAATGTCCAACCAACATGTTGGGTGTTGCAGATGAGAGTACAACCTAATTTATAACATTTTTTACATATAATATCCTATTAAAATTTCATGGGCTGTACTGGGATTCAAACCCAGAACCGCTAGTGTGGTAAATATAAATTGGACGCTAACATCTCATCCACAGCAGTATCTAAATTGTGTTAGAACTTTTACAATAATGGAAACATTGCCTTTATTATACAATTTATAAACAAAGAGAATATTTATAATATAATGGGCTAACCTCAAAATGGTTTAAACATTTCTTAAACAAATTTAAATTGTGTAATAAAAAGGGCTTAACTCAACCGTGTACCCAATGAGGGGTGTAATTATAACAAAAACTCACAAAAGTCTAATGTTTATGTAAAAAAATGTTGCATCATGAGCTTTTATTTATATTAGACCATAGTTAACTTGAATTTGAAAGGTAAATCTTAACCAAATATCACACCATCAAGTCTTGGAATCCATTAGCTCCTAAATGGAAAACAAATCATTGTATTTTTAACTGTTGATATTTAAATGCAGAGAGCGTAATTAGTTGTTAACAATTGCAGAAGATGGTGAATACATGTCTTTCGGTCTTTCTGGAGAGGAAGATCATAGTGCTATGGTTGGTGGGGATGTCGTTGTCGCTTGGGTTGATCAAAACTCACTCAACGGTTACGCTCATGACTATTACTTAGATGCCAAATCTCAGTGTGCTGGCACAAGAGGCAGCTGTCCTGATTATGTGATAGAGGTAAAAAAAAACGTAGTAACTTCATATTTGTTTAGAAATTTAATGGTTCCATCTTAAAATTTTCAGCCAAACACAGAAAATGTTAGATTATTGAATGCAGCTTTGGTAAATGGCTACTCCATTGTGACATATCAGAGGCCTTTGAAAGCACATGACGGGCTTGACCGACCAATATTGACTACAAAAAGCCAGCCAGTTATATGGGCTGTTGGTCCATTAAACAGTAAACTTGAAGTGTCGTACCATTCAGTGACTTCGAAAGGTAAATTATTTTCATTTCAACTATTTGTTATTTCTTGGTTTAATTAATAAGTAAAAAAAATTAATTAATAAAATAAAGATCTTGATTATCCATACTGTTAACTTTATAGGCGATGTATTCCTTGACTTTGGTCGCCCACCAAAGTGGAATTGTCCGATTCCTGAATCGGACCATACTGCAGAAAGTTCTAATGTTGAAAATATATCCAACCTTCCAGTAGTATCAAGAAAACCTCAGGTAAACTTAAGCATGTTTTTTTTCTTGACTTGCCTGCATTATCTACATTTTACAGGTCACGACAGAAGTTGCTTCAACTTATAAAACACCACCACCACCGTCGCCAGTGCCTCCACTAAAGAATGGAGCATGGGTGATTCCCCCAATTCAGTGCAATGAACCAGACGATGGCGTTTTCTATGCACAAATGGGTCCTGCAGGAGGAAAAAGAGGATATCCTGCCATAACTGGTAGTCAAACCAATTTCAACTGTTCAAGTTCAGCAAGCATAAAATTTTGCATTTTTTGTAGGTCACGTCGGCTGGGGAATAGCTTATTACATAAATGGCCTTCTCATCCCTGAAATACATGTTGTAAGAGGTAAAACATACAATTTCGTTGTTGAAGGCGGAACAGAATCATCTGTCCCAGCTAAATTCCATCCAATGTACATTACCGATGACCCGATCGGAGGGTATCAACATAAGACTCCTGAAGAAAGAAGGGTAAAGTATTACTTGCTATAATATAATAAATAACCTATATAAAATATGATGCACCACCTATAATGCCTATAATTTATAATTACTTTTTGTTATAGAAAGTAAATATTTATGCCGGTGCTGAATTAAACAAAAAAGGTGATGTGGTACCGACTGGAATCGGTCGTCTTTGCAATTGGACTCCTGATCCCAACAAGCCTGATGCAGGTGATTTTGCCTCATTTGGTGCATATCAAAGAACTCTCACACTTATTTGTGATAATGGAGAGCCTGCGCTCATTCAATGGACACCTGATAAGAACACTCCTGATACAGTTTATTACCAAGTATTTAGCATTTTTAATTATTACTAAAATTTCTAATGCATCTTTATTTATTTATTTATTATTTTAGTGCTTTAGTCATAGATACCTTGGATGGAAGATCCATGTACATGACAGATGTGATTTACCCCCTGCAGCTGGATCAAACCCAGTACCAAGCATTGCTCTTCCTGATGATGAACTTGTAGCAAAGCCAAGTATAATGGTGACAACAAGAGTTAAACCAGATTTCCCTCCACAAACAATTGCAGATACCAACCTAAAAAATGTTACAAAAAATAGTTTCCCTTATAAAATAGTAAAACCGGCTTATAATATAAAACGACCCAATATGTCAGATGATTATGTGATACCAGTTAGAGAAGATGTCGAAGATATCCCAGAAACTACTACGGTGAAATTGACAGTTCAAAATGTATCAATGGAAATCCCACATGCAATGCCGTTAATGAAGGGCCCACCAGTCAGAAACGGTCTCATAAGGCCAGTGAATAGGAGGCCGATGATTGTCGTCCGTAGACCAGTACAGCAAATGATGAAACCTCATTCTCCACACCTTGGTGGAAGACCTATTATGATGCACCATGCTGCCTCTCAGGCTAGACCAGTGATAATTAAAAAACCAGTTATCAGACATCCCCAGAGACCAGTTATGATGCACCCCAACCATTTCCAAAGACCTATCATTGGTGCAATGCCTGTGGTACCACAAAATCCGATTATGCCTCCTTCAAGACCAATGGCACCTGCTCAAGCACCACACCCAAAACCGATTTATGTCCACAAATTTAAGAAACCACTTCCTTCTCATGTTACACCTTCTCCAGAAAAAACAAAGCATAAGATGCATCCATCACAAATGATAAGTCAAAGTGCTGAAGATCAAACCACTCGTCTTCCCATAGCAGTTAATACAGGTTTTAATCCTGGTTCTTTAGTAATCGAAAGTGGTTTCAAACCTATAATCCAAACCCCACAAGCAGTTGCAGAAGAAAGAGTTTCAGAAGTTGACTATGACGATGATGGAAATGAAGGTGTTATCAATGTTGAAAATACTGATGGACAGAAATCCCAAACAGAAATGTTTGAGCCTATGTTTATTCCAAGCCCATTAGACAGTAATATCAAGCATATCAAGAAAGCTACAACCGAACCTCTTAAAAAAATTCGTAAACCTTACAGACCCGTAGTTGTAAGAAGACCTATTTACAATGATGTGCCATTATTTAGATCAGAACCTGATGATGAAACACCAATGGGAAATGAAAACTCTAAAACCTTTTATGTCTCTCCAAATCATCAACCTAGTTATGATGGTAAACAAATGACAGAAGAAACTGTTCCAGCCTTACCACCAAATCACAAGTTAAACTCTAGAGGTTCTGAACAATTGGAGAAGACAGCACAATATGTACCTTTCAAGGGAGAAGATTCACCAACTACAAAACATTCTGAAAATGTTCCCCAGAGTGAAGAAGATAGCAATCCTTATGCACTACCTCTAAAATCAGAAGACAGCAAACAAAGAGGAAATGACACGACAACGAAGTTGACATCGGCGAGGCAAGAGCCTCAGCCAGAAGCAGCAGAAGTTGAAGTAGTTACAGCGAGTGTGATTGAGGAAGAGGACAAAGAACTTAATGAATCAGAAAAAGTAGAAAATATCAACAGAGAAAAACGTTCCGCACGCCATGAAGGACATGACCATGACCACGATCATGACCATGACCACTCTATGCATGACCACTCCATGCATGATCATTCTGCCCATGAACACATGAATCAAAATAAGAACTATGCCACTACTGTAATACCATTCTTGTCTTTGTACCTTCTTTGTTTGTCTTTACTGAAATTATGTTAGTACGATCAGACATTTCTAAACACTATTGTACAAATTACTTTCTATTTGTGTTCTGATTTGTGATCTTACAAACCTTTGTTTTGCCAAATTAATTACTACAACTTTTAATTTGTAAATAAATCACACAATTGTTTATTAATTAAGCTGTTTGTGTTACCAAATGGCAGAAAATTTGAACGATTCGATGGATAACAATTTTTCTACAATGACTTTTTGATGTTGAATTAAAATTAATTTTTAATTTAAAATATAACCGCTTTTGTAAATAAAATTTGTATACTTCCTCCAATCCCATTAATATATAAAAATACATTCTTATTAATGTATAATAAATACATAACTTTGGGTAAAAATAAATAAACTAAATCTCTCTATCAAGTAATGACAATAAATTTAAATAGTAAAAAATTATAGTCTTGCAAATGATTGAATTTTGCTTAAATTTTTGCATCAATAATTTTGATACTATTATCTATGCCATGAGAAGTCTATTCCTTTCTATTAGTTTTTTAATAGTAAGTAAAGTAAAACACTTCCCGTCATCCAAGAGGAACTTCTAACTATTTGTTAGATATCACAGACGAGGGGTCAATCCATTTTGCAATACTTTTTCATATTATTCTCAATTACAATTCAATGGGCTCGGCCATTTTATGCAATTATAATACGCTGCTAAATTGCACACTTGAGCAGATCTCAATCAGTTTTATCTAGCCACTCAAAAACGACTTTGACATTTTTGAGTTGTTGTGCAACTAGGAGAAATATGCAGTACCAAAGGTAACAGCTTGAAATTTCATCTTTTTCAATCAACTTGGAGCAAGTTGATTTGAACTAATGATGGAATTGAAATGATTTGAATATTTACACAGCTAACACACATTAATCTCTTTGAACTTTCTTATCTAAATTCAATAGTTATGTCCTCAGCAAGTTATCTAATACTTCTTGACCAGTTAGTTTTGCTCTTTCCCTCATAAAAGTGTGCAATCAAGATGATCGAGCTTGAGGATATCAGGTAAAGATATGAAAAGTGGAATAAAATAGCATAAAATTTAAAACAAATTAATGTAGTGTTAGTTAAATTACATTCGTTTAAATAAAAAGTTACACTTTCTACTTTCATTTTGTGGTTTTGTGACAGTATTGTAGAGGAAAAAATTAGTCAAAGTATGCTGGATGAAGCGCCAGGTACACAAGAAGGGCAAAAACTTCCACAGTACTTAGTGACACTGTCAGGTATAAAAACAAATAATTATAATTAATTATTGTTTAATAGTTCAGCTTATCTGATGCACTTTAAAAACAAAAGTTTAAAAAATCAATTTTACAAAACAAATAATTTTTTTTAAAGTCTCAATAGCAACTAATTTTAATTGATATCTTTTTTAAAATTATTTTTATTATTATTATTAGTTGTTTTTATATGTTGCATAGATAAATATGATAGCACAAAGAAAATTAAAAATTAACATAGATACAATTCATTCTTTAGTCATTTTGATAAACTCTGGCAGGTGATTGCTTACAGTATAGTTTTAATTTATTTTAGTTGGTATTGTTGTCATTTCTGGTGGTACAACGATTGGATGGACTTCACTAGTTATGGCTTATCTCACATCTCCAGATTCACCCTTTACTCTCACTAAAGACCAGGCTTCTTGGACAGGATCACTGTTGCCTATTGGTGCCTTTTTCGGTGCGATTCTAGCAGGACCAATTGCTAATATTATTGGGCAAAAAGTACTTAGAAAATTTTATTTTAAAAGTTTTATTTTAAAATTTTTATTTAATAATTTAATTTAATTTAGTTAGCTATATTGAGTACAGGACTACCTCTTGCCCTTTCATGGTTGCTGATTTTTACTGCTAGAAGTGTTACTTGGCTTTTTATTGCAAGGTTTGTAGCTGGAATCGGGTTAGGTGCGGCTTGCGCCCTTGTACCTACATATATTTCTGAAATTGCTGAAAAGAGTGTAAGAGGTAAAGATGAATTATTAAAAAATAAATATTGTTAAATAACCATTTAATGCATTTTTAGGGGTTTTTGGAACAGCTTTCCAGCTATCACTAGTTTTTGGTATTGTCTATGCTTATGTAACTGGAGCTGTTTTATGTTACAATAATCTCTCAATAGCATGCGGAATTCTTCCTTTATTATTTTTTCTTGCATTTTCCCAAGCACCAGAATCTCCAATGTACCTTTTAAGGAGAAATAAGAAGATACAGGCTGAAAAATCATTGCGAACATTAAGAGGAAATAAATATAATGTATCGAAAGAACTCAGTGACATAGAAAAAGAAATTGTGAATCAAGAAAAGACAAAGGTTTCATTTTTTCAAGCAGTTTTTAACAGAACTAGCGTAAGGGCTTTGACGATTTGCTTAGGATTGATGGTATTCCAGCAAATCTCAGGTATAAATATTGTTACATTTTACTCAGCATCTATATTCAAAGATGCTGGAAGTTCGCTGAAACCAGAATACGCCACTATAATTGTAGGTGTTGCACAATTAGTTGCCACTATTCCTTCTTCATTGTTAGTTGATAAAGCCGGGCGAAAGATGCTACTTCAACTATCATCGCTGGTGATGGCCATTTCTTTATGGGCATTGGGATTTTATTTTCTCATGAAAGACAGGGGCAATGATGTTTCTTCTTACAGTTGGATACCGTTAATGTCAGTAGTTGTGTATATAATCTTCTTTTCTGTTGGGTTTGGACCTATTCCTTGGATAATGACAGCTGAAATATTCCCACAAGAAATAAAAGCAGTCGGATGTGGACTAGCCGTTGTAGTGAACTGGACAATGGTATTTGCAGTCACCAAATTATTCCAGCCGCTTCTATTTTATATTGGCACAGCCTATACTTTTTGGTTATTCGGGAGTGCAACTTTTGTCGGCTTGGCCTTCGTCTTCTTTTTGGTAATCGAAACAAAAGGAAAAAGCCTAGGCCAAATTCAAACTGAATTATGCGGAAAATAGAATTATCCATGAAGATTATTTAATTTTAGGACTATAAATCTACAATTGTGATACATATGTACTTGCTTAATTTTTCATTGCTAGCGTTGGTTTTTTAAGAATAAAATGTATTCAATGATTGAGTCTTTCTCTTTTCCCATAAACACATTCACAGATCAATATCATAAAAGATATAATTACACCACTTCCATAAATAATAAATGTGCCTTGTATATGATTTAAAGTCAATTTTTTAGGTTCACTCTTCCTAGTCAGGCTTCTTGAAAGTTCGATAGCAAGTTGTTTCCTGAAATTAAAAAAATAATAATGTTTTTTGCTAATTTTAAATTGAATAGGTCTAGGACTATAAATTAAATTGAAATTAATCACCTAGAGTTCAGATAAAGCAGTGCTGCTTTAACTTCCCATGCTTTGAAAAGTCCCCCATCAAGTGCAAGACTTATAAATTTGTCCAATTTTTCTTTATAAGGTGATGCTAAAAAATTCAAAATAAAATTTTAAAAAATCTACAACATAAAACTGCCATACCCTTCCTAATGACAGCTACGACAGGAGAGCCAAACAAATTTTCAGCCATAATATGAGAATTGTCAATTACTTCCAAAGTTATATGCTCGTGCTCAGAGTAATGACCTAGAAATGATTTTCAAATACAAAAAAAAAGAAAATTGAAAAAAAAGATCATTAAAATTTCTAACAAAGTAGAGGAGAAGAAAGAATGTATAAATTTATAAAACTTTTCACCTGACGGGCATCGCTCTAGAGTTAGTCCATATTTCCCAGACCTAGCAGCTTCCTTTAGTCCCTCCATGTCCATTTTCTATAAACATAAAAAAAACTTTCCCTGAAGTTGGAAAATGCATTTTTAAACAGAAACAAACACTTTGATGAATAATTCAAATTATTCTTGGTACGAAATACCTTATAGGGATATTAAACAAAAGCTAATTCTGTAAAGATTTTTTTTTCTTTTTTTTAATGGAGATCAATATACCTTCTTGAGTATCAAATAATACAGAGAAAACTTCAGGCAAAAAGTATTGATTAATGGTTTTATTGAAATTATTAAAGTAAAAGTTAAAAGCTTACATGAAAGTTGTTGACAACAGTTTTGACCTCTGGATCATCAGCAAACTGTAAAGCATACACAAAAGCTTCATGGTAAGCAGCCCAAGGAAAATTTTGTGCAGCTAGTTCATGAAAAGTATCGATAGGTTTTGTAAATCTAGACAAAGATACATCATTTAAGTCAAACTTCCATGTTAAAAATATTTAAATAGTTACAATGGCACAGTAAGATAGGAAGAAAGTTTTGCACAGTAGCATGTTGTCAGTATGAAATAAAACATCTCCAAAGAGGTGAAGAGATGTCTAATGGGCGTGTGTGGTACTAAAGGAATTGATGGCTGTTGTAAAACTGACATTCCAATGATTCTCAGCAGACTATCTTCTATTGCAATGAACTGTTTCTTCCTTATAATTGCTTCCTTAAATCCTTAAAACGTTTCAATAAGTTAATCATGTAAATTATTAAAATGTACTTACTTGTATACTTCATAGTTGCAGAAGTAATCAAATACATAAAAATTGTAGCAACAATAATGGTGAGAACATATGTGCACCACATTTTAATGTCAAAGGGCAAAAAAGGCACTTTCCAGCCGCTAAGAGGAATGGGCTTTGGTACTAACAGAGTCACAGCGCCACGCAAATAAGAATGGGAGTAATCAATGTACATAAATTCCTCCATCCACAAGAAATATGCTGCGACGCCAAAATCAGATTTGTCCGTATATACTAATCCATTGATACCTTGAGAATTAATACGGTTAATCAATAGTGAATTAAGATAAAAACACAAGTGTTTATTTTACCATTCCCCGTCCCATTTTTATAAATTGAACCCCAAAAAAACCCATCATCGATAAATTCCAATGTGCAGTTGTATTTCATGCAGAATAATTTAAATAATTCAATTTCAAATCCGTCATATGGATCTTTGTGGGCATATGGAACATAATTGAAAGCCATCAATCTTACGCCTACAAAATAATTTATAAGTAGTTATGAGTTATATTGCAAATAATGGTAGATTACTTTTCCCCCTAAGATTTTGAATTTTATCTGGGTATAGATCGGTGAAATTTTCAAACCCTGTTTCAAAATTCCATCTATCTAGAAAAATGCTTTCAACCCTTCCAGGTTTCCCCACTGGATCAAAAAAATTGTTTGTGTATAATGATATGGGCCATTCTGAAAACAAGAAAACTTAAAATTTAAGTTGTAAATATAATACAATATAGTCTCTAATAATTCAATATTTTCCTAACTTCAGCGATTATTTATTTGTGATATCGTGGATTTGTAAAACTACCTCAAGATTTACAAGAAGAAGGAAGAACACCAATTTTAATGAAACCTTTTTTGGTGATAGCTCAAAAAATAATAGATAGGTGTCAGAATATTTTTGCGAATGGACTCTCAGAGCCAAGAAAAAAATTGTTGTGCATGTATTTCATACTTATGATATATCAGTTGATTTGTTTTTGTTTTCTTATCTAGGAAAAGAAAATAATTTGCAGGATTGTAGCAAGTAAGATAAGATAAATGTAAAGTTACGAGAACAACATTTCTCATAAAGTAGTTACAAAAAAAATTGTTTAACCAATTTGGATTTGTTTTAAGCATTTTTTAAAGCCCTTAAAGATGACTTTTTATTGCAAATGAAAAATAGCATTTCTATATANATATATATATTCTTTGCATTCTTTGTTCTTTTGTTCTTCTATTCTTTGCTGTTTTTTTGTTTTTTTAATCTGAAAATTATTAAAATTCAGAATCATGTTTCACCTTTATCATGAGCACACATTATGCCTATGAGTACACCTAAAATCGTATACTTCCTCAAGAAATAAAATAATTTTGTTTAGTACAATTAGAAAATAATATCTTGTTTATTTATTTATTTTTTATCTAAAATAATATCATCAGTACTTAATATACATACAAATTCAAGTACACCCTTTGATATTGAAAAAAAAATTAATAATTTATTTTTAATTAATACATAATTATCTTGTAATTTTAACAATATTATTAATTACCATTTTAGTATACATACTTGGGTCAGCCGAATATTCAGCTACAAGAATTTTGTCAGAAATTTCAGTTTCCCTCATTGAATAAATGTCATGCGATATGTTAGTCGTCTCATTTTTTACAACTGGCAAATAAAATATTTTAGGATTAGGCCTCTGTATTGACAAATATAGCATTTCTGTCCATATTTTCATAAAGCACTCGGGGTTGGAGATTTGAATGATGTATCTGAAAAAAAAATTCAAGCTATATATTATAATTACCATCTAGATTTGTTTATTTGCCCAACCCGTAGCAGTTTTGTGAAAATGCTTGTAAAATATTGCTTTTTGCAAGCTCATCAAAACACAAATCTTCGGTTAAAATTTGCATGAATGCATTGTGTCCTCTGGGAAAATCCGTCAATAAGTTATCCTCTTTTATGATTATTATGCATTTATTCTTGTCAAAATAATTTCTAATAATTTGATGTGCGAGTTTGGATAATTGGTCATTAATTGTGAAGTCCATATTAATCTCCAAGCATTTAGTCGCTTGAAATAAAAGAAAAATTGTAATAAATGTTTTGAACATTCTCAGACAGTCTATATTGGCAAAATGGGAATTTAGTTCTAATTCTATTGATATAAGTATTGTAACTCAGCCATTTAGATATCAAATAAAAGCATTTGTTGACACAAGAAAATAGATGCTCACTCCTTTCATGTCATGGCTAAAATAATGATATTGACAAAAATTACCCCATTTCAAAGACCTATAATTTAATGCTACTTATTAATTCCCATCTCTGAGAGTAAAACTTATATGAAACAATGGTATGTAAACAAATCATTAGGCAACTCACAAGCATTATCGACATAAATTTAATTTAACTTGATGAAATTTGACTAAACTATGTAACAAATAGTTCAAATTTAATGAGTATTGTTTAAAAGGAAAAACTCAATGCTGTGCAAATAAGGTTCTCAGTACAGATCTTATTTTAAATTTTATCAGAAAAGAAAAATATTACTTCGTATTTATTTCTATATTTTATAACATAAACATCTTCATAACACTAACATTACAAAAAGTATGAAATAGTCCATAGAAACCAGATTCTGGAGGGCGTCGAGGGTGCATATAATCAGCCAGTACATTATAACTCATGGATGTTATTCTACTGACGCCGTTGAAATAAAAGACCTTACAACTGTCAATTTTTGTCTTGGCGATAAAAATATTATTTGTGTACATACCAATTGAAGTAAGCTGGAAACATCATATGTTCATCTGTCATTTTCTATAAGAATGAAAAATTTACACAGGAAAGTATAGATTCTAAACTTTTTTCAATAACCAGTCTCTCACGATTTTAAGGTCACTGTGGTGAATTAACCCAGGTCAGGTGCAATTCGGCGGGGATCCAAAATGTTATTTATATGGACAGCACAGTAGCCATGTCGATACAGAATTTATCATAGCTGATTATGCGAGCCGGGTTCAAGCAAAGCGACTTAGCTATGAGGGGAAAGAATCGGCTTTGATTTGTGTAAAAGCGCATGTCGGCTTCCAAGGCAATGAAGAGGCAGCCCTGCCGGCTAAGGCGCAAGACATCCTGATACTGTTGGACTACAACCGATATCCCTCATCCCTAATTAAAAAACACCTTTATGAGGAGTCTGTTAAAAAATCTTACAAGTAGTCAACTAAAAAAAAAATTTTCAAACTGATGACAGGGTCAGATTGAACTTTATGAGAACGATTCAGCAACCCGAAAAACTCATCGAACATAAACATGAAATCCATGCACTGATTAGTACTTGCAACACTGCCAGCTTGCATATGCAGTAGCCCTGTTCAGGATGTAGATCACTCCTTGATCCACTGCATAATGTTGGAGCTATAAGATGTCATTCAGAGGTCTGTAAGAGGTCATTTAGCATCTCATCCTGATGGGCATAGTCTGGACATGCCACCAAACACACCACGTAAATTTAAAAAAGAAAAAAAATTACACTCTTTTTTACCAAAAAACACAATAAGCAGCGTTCCTGTGGCAATTGATTACAAATATAATTAGTTGAACTAGTTTGTGGAATAAAGAAAAGTTGAGCGAAATGTTAAAAAACCAACAACTTATTTTATTTAAATGTTATTTACATAAAAATATACATATTTATAATCTGATAAAGTGAATAATTTATACTAACCTATTTTTTTTATATACTCTCTCCTTAAAAATATTAAAACAAGATTTTTTGAAATATTTATGTACATACAGAAATTTATACCCATTTCTTTTCTTTCACATTTGGCAGAGAATTTCTCTTGGAAGTCATCAATGGAGATCACAAAGGGCCAAATAAAGATTTCTATACCTTTGTACAATGAAATAAAAACAACATGAACAGATTGTTTCAACTAACTCAATAATACTGGATGAGCACCATAATTTAAAAATGTTAAGTTAGAGACAGGATATAATGTCAGAAAAGATGGTTTTCTGACTTGAACTTGCATCCTTAAACGATGAACGGAATATCTCTTGCTGCTGTGGGTTTAGCTGAAAAAACAAAACCATTTTATTTTTTTTTTTTTTTTTTTTTAATAAAAGATAAATACTATATAGAAAACTAGATTTACATACTTGATTATAGAAGTCTATAGCTGCAATGCATAATATTTGTCTGTCTTCATAATCATATTGTCTAATTCTTGACTGGACATGAGGAAATCTATTTAATTGTTAAAGAAATTTAAACAAAAAAGCAATCGTAGTTAAGAAGTCATTGTAATTAAAGGATACATAGCTCTCAGCCAAGGGTTGGACGAAGCACTAATGAAAAAACAGCACAAAGACCAG
The DNA here is from genome assembly GCF_000648675.2 of Cimex lectularius. Lineage (NCBI taxonomy): Eukaryota > Metazoa > Arthropoda > Insecta > Hemiptera > Cimicidae > Cimex > Cimex lectularius. Next base: position 2,150,071 of record NW_019392683.1, read on the forward strand.
ACTGCTGTCACAGCCGGAAGATTGTGGATAAAGTTGTTGAGCGAATGCACAACCCATTCTTGAAGTAGCGGCAGCTGTTTTTCTGAGCAAGCCTGTGTGAAGACTTGGAAAACCACGGCAGCCATGTTCTTTTTATGAGGCTGGTTTGGCTTGAGGAATGTCCCGATTACGGTAGTTAGTACGTCTGACGCCTGACAGAAATCAGACAGTATTCCTGGGAGAATTTCACAAACAATCTCAACCTCAACTGGGTACCCTCTTTTTATTCTGAAAATTTGTTTTTAATTTTAAAAAAAAATATTATTAAATTTTTTTCTGTTTATTTTATAATTTTATTATTTGTATTGTACATTGTTGAACACATTCTGCTGCGTGGAATTTTATTTATTAATAGAACATTTTCAACATCATGACATGAGTACTTTTCAGTGTTAATTGCATTTTTCTATCCTATAAAAATGAGTGAACTCCCAACAATGTGTGGTTTGTTGTTACAGTTTTTATTTTTTTATTTTTTTTTTATTTAATTGAATTCAGAATAAATGGTGTAAATATTACATTCTTATCATTAAAAAGATAACTGTCAAAGTGGGGTGTGGAAAAACAAAATAATTACATTCTACATTCATGGTTATTTTTACAATGTGAGCGAATTGTTACAAAATATCATTCCTCAATATTTAGATCATATCACTAGCCATACTTCTTTTTTTTCGATAAACATAGTTTTGTAAGCTTTATTGGAAAGTTAGAGTAAAAAAAAAACTTGGCCTTATGCCTCAGTATCATTAGCCAAAGAACCATATTGATTGATAATCCATAGCCAGAATATTTTTTGGGAGAAATGGAAGTACTCAGGAAATTCAGTGGTGATGGTGGGAATCAAACCCACAAACAAATAAAATTTGTTAATGTTAATGTAACGCTATAAGACACAAAGCTGCACCGGTATCCCAAGGGAGGGATTGGTCCTATCCCAATTGAGGGCAGAATGGTTAGAGCATATGACTTGTATTTGCCATGCTAGCAGTTCTGGGATCAAATCCTGACACTGACCTTGGAATTTTAATTCGCAATAATTTGTAAAAGTTATTGTTTAAGTGGTTTTTTGACCCAACAAATACTGGACGCTTAATATAACACAATTACTTTTCTTACTTCTCTAACGATCAGTTAATCCTCATATCTTGGAGTGATATGTATGGGGAACATATCTACTCCCCAAAAACAGAGGAGGGCTCTTCTTGACATGTTTGACTGTGGATCTCCTTTACAACTAAACATATTCTTCCAAATAATTTGTATCTAATCCTTCACTCCCACCTAATGGAATGATTCTTCCGATTGTTGACTGTCTGATTTGATCAAGGATCAAACTACTCTAAATATTGACCTCTGGGAGTAGGAATGTCACAGGGCAGTGTACTGAGACCAAACTTGTATCTCAGATAACCTCCTTGTTTCCTTTGCCAATGACAAAACTGCGCTATCCTCTTAACTTGATCTATAATTGCTTCAGAGGAGGTCCAGGCATGTGAATAGTCAAATGGATTAAACTAGGTGTATTAAAGTAAATGACAGCGAATGCACCCATGTTACTTTTTCTTTCTTTTACCCTTCATAATGACACTGTCAGGTGAAGCAGATATGACCCCGGGACCTCATAGTTATAGTAAATAACATTTAACTATTGAAAAAAGTAGAAATAGTAACAATGGTTACTGGCTACCCTCATAATGGAACAATGTTAAATGAGAAAGATTTTGTACCTCATTACACAATTATGTTGTACAGAAGCTAATAAAAGTTTTTACTTACTGGAGCGAATCTGATAAATCACGAATCCAGAAAGAAACAAAGAAATGTTTCTTAGACCTGGAGGATGTAGAAAGTCCAAGAATGGCCAAACATCAGCACGAGTGGGAAAGTTCTCAGGAAAAAAAACATTGCTACTGCAGCAACAGGATGGGCTTTTGAGCCCAGACGCAGGGAGACTATTCATTGACCATGGTAAGGAACTCCATAACCGAAGATCCCCAATTATTGCAGGTGTAGACATAAGTCATGATCTACCCTCAGGAGAAAAAGCTTTGACTATCATATCAAATTTGTGGCACCCAGGCTTCAAAAATTGCTTTTTCTTCCCTACACACTTATTTGAGACTAATAAAAAAAAGTGGATTAGCAAATAGAAGACAGTGTGTACCCTCTGAAACAGGGTAGATGTTGTGGAAGAGTGCCACTGTCAAGAAAGGACTCAGGGCTCCTTGATTCAGGAGAGGTCCTATCGAGGACAACTATACACAGGTTTCAGGAGGATTGGGTCAAAAGAAAGACGTAATAGATTTAGATCCAATGTAAAAAGAGCATTGTGTGAAGGCAGATGAAAAAAGATGCTGAAACATCAGAAAAGGCTGAAGTACGTGAAATCTGGTGTCGTCAAGTTTAGTCTTTGTCAAGTTACATATTGTTAATAAATTCATTTCTTCAGTTAAGAATTGTTTCTATCATAACTATAAGTAATTCAATCATTATTAAATATTATATTGGTCCAGAAAAGTGTAAGGTATTTTTTTTATCCCTCCACCTCCCTGCCGTACCTTAGGGAGAACCCATACCGGCGGACCTCGGCCTCTAATCTCATTTTACTTCTAATTTTGGGTCCTGGGGTACTTACCACCTTCCTTCAGTCTCGCCCTGTGAGGGGAGGAGGCCCAAGGAAGGTAAGAGTGTGAGATATATGAATCCTATTCTCTCTTATTTTTTTATTCTTGAATTTTAATTCCTTTTCACACAAAATGTTAATAAACACAAATGCTAAATAGCAATATAGAGTTTCCTCAACACTTACAATATTGTTTTAGCACTTACTTATCAAAAAGTGCTGCAGTTTTTTCCATTAATTCCATTGGCCAATTGCCAGCATGATTTTGCTCAGTATCACCTCTATCACTATCAGTCTTATCTGTGGGATGTAATTAAGTTAATTTTAATCTTATTTAATAATTAATTATATTTTTATCACTCACCAGCGTACATGCTTGCTATAAGCAATTGAAGCGCAGGGAGACTAATCCTAGGATCAGAATCAGAAAACCTGTCTAAAGCTAATCTTGTAATTTGTTCATTGAAACCAGCATTTCCGACCAAAACTAATCTTTCCAGTCCCTAAAATATAAAACAAAATATAAATTGTATATATATCAAATATCACATTTTTTGTAGTTTGGTCATATGCGATCATCCTGGTTTGCTGATCCTCTCACATTTAGGTATTTTAATGGTTTGGAAAAAAACTTCCTTCTCATCACCAATTAAATATGACTAAAAACACCCACCATGGAAAATGCCAAAATTTTAAAAATAAATCCAAAAGACCAAAGCAGTGATGATAGACCAGGATGATTGGAAATGATCACACTAGTCACTACGGATTTATCACCCAGATCTCAGGATGAAATAACCGTCACATTTTGACCTACCTGGATGCTTGCTAAATAAACTAAATTGTTCTTTGGCGATTGTATGAATGGGATTACAGTCTTTAGCATTGTTGGTGCTGAAATGTTGTCAATGCTCTCCTCTGGAAATACTTCCAGAAGGTACACAACGAGAGCAAGTAAAAGTAAAGAGTCTTCATCAGTTATTCTAAAATTAGTTAAAAATCAATACTGTTTATTCATTTTATTGATAATCTTTTTAAAATACTTACTCTTCACCATTTGCATGGCTGTGTTTATAAACATAATCAATTGCCATGTCGATTATTTTATTTCTAAAGTCAGAGGGGCTGAGTTTGGGAACCTCTGCATTCGGTTCCGGTTTCTGTTACAAAATTAAACAATTGAAATTAAAAATTATTTTGACAAATGCAACTTTATTTACTAACCTTTATATTTTGGACATTTTGTAGGAGGTACAATAAACTATTCAGTCCTGCAATTTTCATTGGAACAAACGAGCTTTTCAAAGAGCTATCTAATATCTTCAATATTTTTTCGCTTCTTTCATCTTCCTGAATAAAAACACATTTTGAGGATATTAAAACAACAAATCATCACTTGAAAGAATAATTAGTAAAATTAAATTACGCAAATATTCAATACAGCAGCTGCTTTACAGATCCCGATTATTATGTACTGATGTAAAATTTCATCATGATGAGGATGAGTTTTTAACAAATTCATAAACGTATTGAACATCCAGGTAAAATGATTTCTTTCAGTGAACATGTCGGAAAGGCACAGGACCGATTTGATCATGGATAGTTGAAGATTAAGAGAAATTCCACTCTGTTTAAAACCAATCAAATTAATTAAATTTTTAAAGATTAATTGTGTTTTAATACATACATTAGGAAGAACCCATTGACCATATAAATCCAAAACAAACTGAACACACGAGCGGATATCGATGTAATTTCCAGACCTCGATAAAGATGCCAGCATTCGATCATCTGAAATGTTAACTTGATAAACATTATACTGATATAATTCAAATCATGAGTATTACCAGTTCCTTGAGTATCTGTTTCAGCAATTTGAGCCTGGAGGTAAGAAATGGAAACCTGTCCAAATCCATATCTAAAGAAATAAGATGCAACTGAAACACTGACAGAAAATATAAATATAAATGTTGTACCTTGTAAAATCCTGAATTCTTTCTAAATTAGGCCTTTTATCAACTCGCATCAATTGTGGTTTATCTTCATTCGCCAAGGATTTCATTTTCCAGCAAAGAATCTCATTCATCTCTTCCAAACGCTTCCAATATCTAAAATTTTAAAAATAGAAAATAGGTTTACATTGCCAACATTTTTCATCCTTGATCATTCTTGTCTGCCTATTTTTGCACTTTGTCCATCAGATGTGTTTTATATTTTATATCTTCACTGATTTATTTTTTAAAAAATTTTAACCTTAGTTTGTAAAGTTTATCATTTGGCAGTCTTGGCACATGAAGCAGTCTGTTATCAGATGAGTTGCTTCCAACCGACGACAAAGTGCTCAGAACCAGCCAAGTTATCCCATCAATGGCTAGACTATTGGCCTGCATGATCGACGATATCTCTTCTTGGTCTGTGTTGTCCAAGTCAGGATTCGGGCTCAGTGCGCTCAGAAGACAAACCCACATTTCTTCAAACTGGTGTCGCCCAGTCCAACCGAGTAGACACATCCTAGAAGAAAAATTTATTAACTGATCTACAGTACGTGAACAAAGGTGCAATTTAACCTGTTGACAATCTGACTGAGAATTTCTGAATCATGAAGTAAATGCATAGGGATCGGAGGAGGAATGTCACCATCGATTGGAAACTGCCAAGCTTCTACAGGTATTCTACAAAACCAATTTATTTTCTGCTGCCTACCCAAAGAAATTATTATTGACCTAAAAATATATTTTATTTTTACACGTGAACATTCCCATAAATTGTTTAATTCAACAACCTTAGGCATTTATAAATATTGTTGGGACAACAAGTTAAAACATCAATAGACGAAACAAGGGAAGCAACTCGAAGTGAAGAGTTTATTATCTCGTCATTATCCTTAGTCTCTTCCATATCTAACAAAAGATTGATTTTTATTATTTCTCAAGCATAACAAAAAAATCATAACTCATACCACAGTCAGATCTCAAGTCTTTGAAAGGGATGTCCTTGCCGCATACAGATTTATGCAAATCGAATAAACAAGCGGACACGCAGGATATGCTGTTTATTGTTAAATGAGAGGACAATATGTCAATGCTGAATACAGCTGAAGCACACTCCAGCAAATTTTCAAGCATCCATGGCCACTCATCATATCTTTTAACGTTTGTTTTAATTTTCCAGTGTATCACCTAAAACACATGTTGTGATTATTTTCTTAATTATTTGACATTGAAAGATTTAAAAAAATTAATTACCTGTAAACAAAACATGCCAAATCTCATAAGATTCTGAGGCTGTTTTTCTGGAATTATTTTCAAAATGTTGTCCTTAGCTTTTAGCAAATCTTTAAAAGATTGCAAATAATTTATAAGTCCTTTCACAACTGGCATAACATCAGTTTTTAGATTCGTTTTACAAAGTATGTTGTTTAGTTTCCCTTTGTTTGGTTTCATCTCCTTAAAAAATAATTTTTTATACAAATTATATACTTAGAGCGATTTATGCTGAGGATGAACTTTACCTCATCTGTTGAAGGCAAAGCACGGCATATTTTTGCAATCAAAGCCAACAGAAGAGTACGTGCACAATCGTACAGTGGGACAACACATTCGGGCAATACACAATTTGCATCTTTGATGCTTTGCTAAACAACAATAAAATATATCCATTTAGATTAGTGTGTTTTTGAAATTTCAAGTACAGACGAAGAAAAAAGAAGTAGTGGAATATAGTTTTTTATTTTTATTGCTTCAAGGGTCTTCAGGGGGAGAGCAGAGGGTTCCATGAGCATGATCAGCTCATGAGGTCTAGGTGATGTAAACTTTGGATATTTCGATGTTTTAGGCAATAAATGTTAGCTTTTATATGGAAGGTAAACCTGCTTATATCCCAGGCTTGTCTGCTGAAGCCGGGTCTGTAGCTCCCTGGCATTGCGCCATCTCCCCAGTACTCTATGGTTAATAAATAACCAGCAAAGTTAAGAAAAAAAAAGCTCCAGGATACCCATTTGCATGAACCTTTTAAGAGGAATATGAATGCCAACCTTTTCATTACATAATTATTCAGATATCGTGAGATGCGGTCTGGTGTGATGTAGGTTTCAGAAAAACATTTTCTTTATCATGCCAACGTTTCGATCTTTTATTGCGATCATCTTCAGGGCTCAAAGTGGGCACTCTCGACACAGAAGACAAACACTTTGAGCCCTGAAGATGATCTCAATAAAAGATCGAAACGTTGGCACGATAAAGAAAATGTTTTTCTGAAACCTACATCACACCAGACCGCATCTCATGATATCTGAATAATTATCGATTAACGGTCACTAATTTCTATACACTTTTTATTTCAAATAAACAAACTTGTGGATCGAAGGTCTTCAACCATTTCAATTTATCAAGATAGATGGCAGGTGTGTGAAAAGAGTAATACATATATTTTTTTTTTTCTCATGTTGACTGAGATGATTGGGCCTCATTTCCATCTGCGATTCCTACCTAAAAGGCAACGTAAATGACCCATTTATACAAAAAAAGATTGATAACTGTTGATGAAAAGAGGGTTCTTTAAACAATGTTCTGAGAGGAATATCTGGGGGAAAATGCAGCTACTCACTTTTAACAACTCCAAAAGTTCTTGGACTTTTCTTAGAGAGGCATCGGCGGCCACAACGGTTAACGTATCGCCACGGTGCTCATTACAGGTCTGGGTTCAAATCCAGGATCCCTGGCCCTGCATTCGAACCTGACACACATATGACCTCTACTGTTGCAAACCACATATTTTTTTGCTACTTATGCCCAACCAAACTACTAATAATATTCTAGTTTATACTGCACACAATGGGAGTGATTAAAGCCAGTAAGTGACTAAAAATGACCAGCATTCATTAATTATTGGGTTGTCCGGAAAATAATGCAGGATTTTAAGTTTTCATTAAAAAAAATCTATATAAAATATTCTGTTTACGTTTACAGGATTACTCATTTGTATGAATGTCAACACTTATTAATCCTCTTCCAAATGATATTGTTTGTTTACCTCTGTAGCATTCCGCTACTTGGAAATAATTCAGTCATCCTTATAATGTCAAAGCGAGAATTTCGTACGATTTTCTTTTACGAGTTTAAACTCGGCCGAAGCGGAGCCCAAACGGCTAGAAACATTAACCAAGTCTGGGGCGAGGGTTGTGTTAATGAGTGCACTGTGCAAAGGTGGTTTAAAAAATTTCGGGAGGGAGATTTCAGCCTTGAAGATGAAGAAGGTCGTGGAAGGCCTTCCTCTCTTAATGATGATGTTCTGCGATCAGTGGTGGAAGAAAACCCCAAAACAACTGTTCGAGAACTTGCAGAGCAACTCAAAGTCAGTAAAACGACCATCGCTGACCACCTCAAGGCGATTGGAAAAGTGAAAAAACTCGAAAATTGGGTTCCACACTCATTAAACGATCGCCAAAAAATCAGCGCTTTGATGTTTGTGCATCACTTCTTTGTCGAAACAAAAATGACCCATTTCTGGCCAGAATTGTTACATGTGACGAAAAGTGGATTCTCTACGATAACACTAGACGTTCTGGACAGTGGCTCGACAAAGGAGAAGCTCCAAAGCCCCCAACTCATCAAAAAAAGGTAATGGTTACGGTATGGTGGGCTTCATTTGGTTTAATACACTACAGCTTCTTAAATCCTGGCGAAACCATCAATGCTGAATCATACTGTAACCAAATTAATACCATGCATCAGAAATTGGCAGTAATGAAGCCCTCTTTGGTCAATCGGAAAGGGCCCATTTTGTTGCATGACAACGCTCGACCACATGTGTCACGTGTAACGTCACAAAAATTATTGGAGCTTGGCTATGAAACTTTGCCTCACCCACCCTACTCTCCGGACCTCTCGCCTACTGACTACCATTTTTTTAGACACCTGGACCACTACTTACAACACATAATATTCAAAAATCAAACGGAACTGGAAAATGCATTTATTGACTTTATCAATTCTAAAAATTCTGAATTCTACTCAGACGGAATTAATAAGTTACCAACACGTTGGGAGAAATGTATTGAGAGTATGGGAAATTATTTTGATTAAAGAACATTGCTTTAAAGTAACTAGTTTCTTTTTTTTTGTTTAATACCAAAATCCTGCATTATTTTCCGGACAACCCAATACAAGGCAATTATTTTTCACCAATGCTCGTCTCCACTGTCTTTGCAGAATTGTCAGCTTCTTTGGAGCTTGCTTGGAATGTGCTACCCCACCCACTGTATTTGCCTGGTATTGCCTTTTCAGATTTTTACTCATCTCTCTGTAGGCTCTGCAAACAACTGTCAACAGCTAAGTCAATTTAGCACCCAACACATGCAGTTCTAATCCCATTCGTTCTCACTTTCATTCTTGAATACAGTCACTACTGTGTCCTTATGTCAACCTTGCATGGCCTATTCTTAATCGAGTCAGATCCTCTGAAGGGCACCCATCGACAGTGCTCTTTATAAGCGAGGCTTCTCTGTCGGTCCAGCCCACTGACACTGCCATCTTCTTTGAATCAGGTTTTTTATTGCATTTTTAGTGTCAGAGGGCTGGATCGCAATGGTCGTCCTGAGATTGGGGCGCCCCATCCTTAGCCGCCTCGCCCACCTTTTCATTACCCTCCAGGTACCCAGACACCAACCACCAATTTGCCAATGCTCCAGTTCGTGGTATCTCTATAACAAAAGCACTATGAGAGGGTCAACACAAAACCTGTCACGGATTGCAGCAACCAATCTGAGGGAGTCAGTGTAGACTAGGTAGGCAAAGCCACCATCATCTCGAATCATCCCAAGCACGTGCCAAATGGCATACAGTTCTGCCTTGTAAACGCTAGTGGGATGGAGCGACCAGGAAGTACCCAGGCACATGCCACACCTTCGTTGGTCTTAGACCTGTTTGTAAAGATGAGCCGAAAACCAGCGCACCTCGATCTAAGCTCAAAGAACATAGTTCGGTAAAGGTATGGCAGAGTAGACGACTTGGCTAACACATCGAGGTCTTCCCAAAAGACCCAGGGCAGAGTTGGCTAGTAGCCCAGCTCAAGTATGCAAAATTTTTCATTGAATTCACCATCAAAAAATGCTACAAACTTATTTGATAACTCAATATTTATCAAATATGGCACTTACCTTCAAAGATAATTGAGTTCCAATGATAAAGCAATATTGCAGAATGTTTGTATCAAAGCTGCTCGAAGACATGACAACTTTTAACTCCTCGACGCCAAGCATGCTTAAAAGCCTTGCACACTTTCTTCTATCAGAATCCACAGTTTTACTGCACCTATTTATACAGATTTTTTATAGTTTTGCACACAAAAAAATAGAAATAAAGCAAATGTGATAAAACATACTTGCTAATGATTTGATTCAAAAGCCACGATTTATCAAGTTTCACTGAAGAGATATTTTCCATATTAATCGTTGGCTTTGTTTCAAAATCCAAGGTTGTGATACCATACACTTGTTCACCGAGTTTCTTTAACAGGCTTATTAACGCATTGTGTCTGGAATAGTTAACAAAAATAAATTAAATTTGAAGAGTGATAATTTATTTAAACAAACCTTTTATACTGTTTTGGACATGAAGATAATTTTTTGAGTAGAGTGATTAATTTATCCTTTTCTAGTAACTCTTCTACCGAACTGTTGTCCAGTGTCAACATATACTCAATTGTTCTATAAAATGTAGTTTATGAAATAAATAAAAATGTAAAAAATATAAGAATATTGACTACGGTTAATACAAAAGTGCATACCTACTGCAAAATGCGGCTGAAAGTCGTGCGATTGCAATGTTTTTATTTTCCGTTAAAAATGAAGCGACTAGACACAAGACAGACCCAGTATATTTTGAATGGACGTTTTTTAACGTTTGTAACAACCTATGAGAAAATACAGGCTAAAAAGATAATATTCAAGTTATTATCTTTTTGTTGCTATTTTTCTGCTATACTAATTTTTATGCAAAGAAGGTTCAGATGAAAAATTAGTGTCATGAGGACTTGAATCCACGACTTTTGAATAGATACTCCAGTACCATTGAGCTATTGTGACATTTGGTCCTTCAAAACACCAACTTCCCACCTTAACTTACAACTATTCATACACTCAAAAACATAAAAAACCGGACACTTGTATTTATTTGTTTATTATCCATAATAACTAGGTTAAATCTTAACAGTTTAATAGTCCTTTTTTGTTTTTATTTGGAACAAATCGTGGAAAGAGAAATAAAAACAAAAGGACTATTTGACTACATTACACATCATCAATACTTCAAAGATTAATATTTACTTAAAATGTAAACCACCATTAACATGTTTTTATCATTGTAGAGTGTTACTAATCCTTTTACACTCTTCAGATTAAAAATAAAGACAATCAGTTCAATTTCATAATTTCCAGAGCCAGCTTGTTGAGTGAGTCCTTGGTGTGCAATGCTCTGTCATTCTACCATTTACAATTCTCTACAGCGGTTCGATCGAGGAGAAGGTAATGGTCGACCGTGATGTATGACGGCAAGAGAAAATAATTTTATTGCTCTTATCGCACTATGGAATCTTCATTTAACAGATTCCTTGATGTCAACTCCAAACGGTCCATAATGTAAGGGTGAGCTTTAAAATAGTCATCAAGAGGCTTCGTGAGAAAAGCCTAGTCTCTAGATGTCCCACATCTCTCTACCTACTGTAGCATCAGTATCTCGCTTGGATACAGGAACAATGAGGGCGGCTGTTCCCTTCAAAGATGAGTGCCGGTTGGATTTATGGCAATCAGACAACCAATGGAGAAAACATGGAGAATGCTTTACTTCATGTGCCATGCGTGAGTCTCAGCATTTTCAACGCAAGTCGGTTATTGGTATGGGTGGAATCAACACCTATACACAATGGATCTTTGACTGCAGTAAGGTACATTGAGGAAGCTCTTCTTTAAGATGTAGTCCCATTCCCTCTATTTGTTGAGTAATTATTCAGAAATCGTGAGATGTGGTCTGGTGTGATGTAGGTTCCAGAAAAACATTTTCTTTATCTTGCCAACGTTTCGATCTTTATTGAGATCATCTTCAGGACATGGGATTTATAAACATTGTTTACATTTAACAAATACATTTAGGATGTGGAAAAGTGAATTTATACAATGCAAAATATATTTGTTTATATTCAATCAAAGTATTTCTACTCATTCAAAGAGTTTGTCTTCTGTGTAATTGTGCCATTCTTGTTGTGTTGAGAGTGCCAGTGAGATTTTGCTGTTTTATGTTTATATACGTTGGATTTTGAAGGGGTGGGGAAGGAAGTCGGTATATAAAAGACAATTTTGTGTAAGGCGTCGGCTTCTTTGAAGTGAAAAGAGCGGACAAAGGGGAACAATGTGTTGGTAATAGTTCGGTCAGATTATCCTTTCAAGATTATATAGAAAGGGGATAAACAGGAAAAGGAAAGCTAAATTGTTGGACAATTAGACTATGTGAAAAATATTTGGTGTGTGGAATGTAATGTAATGATATATGTATGTTATCTATATTGAATTTGATTAATGATATTGGCGTAGCTGCGACTGAGTTTACATGTATCTGTTCTGTAATTGATGCTGTGTTTATCTCTGTTGATATAAACCATTTCTAAGAAATTACGTTTATGTTTGTTTTGTTCTGTAGGTAATATTTTTGGATTTTTGAAGTCGAAATTGTGTTGGTGTTCAAAATGGTGGGTAGCGAATGTTGTAGGATTTTGCTTGGATTTTTTGCAAGCATAGATATGTTGCTTTACTCTCTTGTCTGGATATTGGGATGTAAGACCGATGTAAGTTGCCAGACAGTTAAAACAGTTGATCTTGTAGATTACGTCAGATTTATTTGTTATTGGTGTGGGTTCTTTAATTTTGGAAAAAAGTGTTTGCATTGTTTTGTAATTTTTGAAAGCTATTTTGAAGTTATCGGGCGAGAGAAATGTGTTTAATTTATGAGATAGGCCTTGAATAAATAGCATGGAGATGTATGCTGGTTTGTTTGTATTTGATAACTTAATGTAGTATTGTTAGTAATAGTGGATGGTGTTAGTGTTGAGTGTATAAATCCACTTTTCCACATCTTAAATGTATTTGTTAAATGTAAACAATGTTTGTAAATCCCAGGCCCTGAAGATGATTTCAATAAAGATCAAAACGTTGGCAAGATAAAGAAAATGTTTTTCTGAAACCTACATCACACCAGACCACATCTCACGATTTCTGAATAATTATCGATTAACGGTCACTAATCACCAAACATTATTGAGTAATGTTCGACCACATGTAGCTCGAGTTGTCACCCATTACTTGGAGGATACAGGGATTACCACAACGAATTGGCCAGCATGTTCTCCTGAAATGAACCCTATAGAACACTTACAGGATATGATGAGATTACGATACAGGATATGAGATGGGGGGGGGTTTAAGACATCGTTCACCACCTACAACAAGCAGTGAACAGTTTCAAATTGCTCTGGTTGAAGAATGGGATTCTGTTTCCAGACAAAATCTGATTGCTTATTTACACCATGCCAACGAGAATTAAGGTCCTTCATGAGATCAAAAGACATAGTTTGCATTATTAAGAGGAAAGCTAGATAATAAACTGTTAAATTTTAACCTATCAATAAATGATTTTTCAGTGTTTTAGTGAATTTACTTTCATTTATTAAAACCCCAGTAATTTCTGATCTAGTTTAATTTAGAATACATTAAAATAAGTATGTTGTAATTAATATAATGATAAAAATACATATAATTTACATATGTTGTATTACAATATACAAAATACGAGTGCCTGGTTTTTTGACATTAATAGAATTTCCCTTTTCTGCCAATTCTTGAAAATTGCAGCATCAATTGCCATAATTAGCCATGGGTCATATTTCATTCTTATTTTTTAAGTTGATTTGTTGAGATCAAAAATTAGTCTCATGTTATTATCTTAAGTCATAATGAAATTTTAGTTTGTTTATTTTTACCTGAACGTCCAATGTGCATGTAGACAAAGCGTCAAGGAGGATTTTACTGTTTTCTTCTATATTATAAATAGAATTGAGCATTTCTACAATAGGCTGCTCTTCGCAGTTGCTGACAACATCCTCGATATGGTTGTCCAGCAACCATCTCAGCGACTTAGTATCATCAGGACGGCTCGCCTAAACAAATTCCGTTAGTCATTCTGATTTACACGCTTAGAATACCCACTTACCAAATATTTGCAATAGAGAATAACTGAGCCTTCTTTAACAACGTGATAATTCAAAGAATGGGACCCTCTTTTTTTTACTATAAGCTCCGACCAAAGTTCAATATTGCCGATCCCAAGAAGAACAAGTATTTCAGCCCATAAAAGAGTGATCATCGGACATTTACAAGCCATCCCAACAAACATTTTATGCATCTCTTGAAGCTCAGTATTGGAATTTAACAATGTCAATAACGATTTTGACACCTCCTTGTAATTACCTTAAAAGTGATACAAGGTACAATAACACTGCACAATTTAATATAACACATTTTAATTTAAAATAACTACCAGGCTGTAAAAGAAGAACACAGCAAAGGAAAAAATTAGAAAATATCTTTTCCAGATCAACTATATTTCCGTCAATTTTGCCCGATATTATATTTTCAATCTTGAGTGCACAAGTGTGAATTACTCTTGTTAAAAGCCTAAAAACAAATAAAATTGTTTGTAAAAAAACTTTGTAAACTAAAATACCTAGTAATTACTTTGCAAGAAGGTGTTGGGGAGCGATAGTTTTGCTAATTGTGTTTACTTTTAAAGGATCGTCCCCTTCCTCCCTGACGTAAAGATTCATCTCTTCGAGTTGTAGAAGCACTCTTTCTTCTTTATAAGTGCAAATTGAAAATAGCATTGTCGTCAGCATTCCCAACCATTGCTCTAGAGTTTGGCCCTCTTGCTATAAAAGCCCAAATAAATAAATTGAAAAACTATCATTGATCGGTGATTTTACCTGGTGAGTAAAAAGCAGGGCAAGTATGTTGTTTAATGGAGCGCTGAAGCTTTTGTTGAGTGATAGCAAGGCGTGAAGTGTACTGCAGTCAGTTATAAGAAGGCGACCCTCAGCAAGAAGAGGACGTATTGTATCAACAACTTGCCTATACCAACGTTTCCAGTGTTCTTCAAACTTCCACCCTTCCTTCATTAACTTATATATCATATCTAAAACCTTAAAACAAATTTAAAGTAAAAAAGGAACTATTTTTAAAAAAATTTTAAAAATAAATAAAGAGAAAATGTTGAATACTTGAGGGTATTCTGCTAATCTGATAAGCATAGCGAGAACAACTTCGCGCTGTGTTTCCAGCTCTTTTTCATCATTCATGTCTGTCGTGTTAAACATGAAAACGTGATGAATGACAGGGCCCAATGCTGGAATACCTGTAAAAGTTTCAAATTAATTTATTTTCCGTGAAGACAACCCAGTTTACTCACTGTGTGTGACGGGGTTCTGCCCACTGGCCATCAAGCCATCACACATCTGGATGATCTGTGGCACTCCAATGTTCGTTTTTGCCTGGTTTTGCTTGTTCAAGAGGTTCACAAGAAATGTGAAAATCTGCGGGACTAGTAACTCGGCTTGACTGAAGTGAAAAAAAGTATTTCTATGTTCAAACTTAAAATGAATTTGAATTAATATATTATATTATTTATGTTCTTGTACCAGATTTGGCCAGCTTCGAGATATTCCAATTGGCCTTTCACAAAATTCAAAAATACCAGCCCAGCATCGAGAAGGCAATAATTGACTTTAAGCTTAACTAACTCAATCAGAAGAGTTAAAACTTCAACTTGAAGTTTTACATTATTTGTAACCATATATTCCTACAAAATGTAAATACAGTTGTCTCATTAATTATGCACACATACATACATAATAAAACCAAACTTACTGTTAAAGACTGGATTACAATAGCTGTAAATAGGTTGATTTTTCTTTTTAATTCTTCAACATTATACTGTGGTTCGTCTAAAGATTTTTCACTTTCTTGTTTTTTCCTACAATATTTATATGTAGCATGAGGTAAATGTCTCCAAAAAATCACATACTTACCAATTAGGATTCTCCTGAAGCTCATAATTTTTAGAAAGGTAAAAAGAAAGTTCCTGGACCGGCTTTTGCAGAATGTAGGTGTAAAAACCTCCAGAAAAACTCGCATAAGTATTCTCTTCTTTCAAGACTTTCTGTGGTTCTTGAGTCGGGCGCCAGCTTTTAATCAACTGCGTGACCACTTTCACTGTCGCAGCTGAATCAAGGACAAAGGTTACTCTAAGATACTGCAGCAGTTCCTCCATCACCGAAGACAGTTCAATTAAGAAGGGATTTTCTGCAAGTTTCTCCATGCATTTTAGAGTATAGCAGATCAAATTAAGAAACTTTTCACTGGCTGCAAACTCTAGAGTTAACTGAAATTGAGAACAAAAGAACATTCAATTTTATTTATTAAGTGTAAAATTAAAACTGCAGGACCTTATAATTTGTGTATCCAGCTCGAACAATATCATAAAGTTTCATATAATGAGGGTTCGAACCATAATGGCCCACTACTAGCTTCTTTTCTTCTTTACCTTCCTTATCTAAAACATCAAAAACAAATTCTTTTTAAAAAAATGTATATTATTTGTAAAATATCTGCCATGATGAAATTGTTCATGTATAATCATCCTGACTTGTTTGTCAGACAATCCAACAGACTACTGAAAATAACAGAATGCCAAAATGCAGCATAGATAAAACCAACAAGAATTAAGAGACCAGCATGATTGGAGACAATCAACTTATGATTACTTTTTTTAGTATATACCTGTTGTTGATATTTTTGTAGGTGATGCAGCTCTTGATGTCCTCCTCCTCAGTGGCGAAGTTCCAGAAGACCTCGACTGTGTGTTCTCTTCCATAACTTGAACAAAAATAGCTAAGACACGCATTACATGCGTAAGAAGAGAGTCAACGCCAGCTACCAACTGTTATGAATATGGGTCAGTGATAAAAATTTGTTTAATATGAACCATTTTAAATTGAAAAAAAAAAGAAGAAGAAGAAGAAAACTGACCTTTTTATCATTTTTGGAAAGACCATTTGAAGCCAAGCCTAAAGAAAAGAAAAAGAAAAAGAAAATTATCAAAACTTGTCGAAATATCAATATGTACCTGTGAAAAGATTGCTGACAAGTTTTAGAAGCCACTGATGAGATTCTAAATCTAGTGAGATGGAAGAACTTGTCAATAATGTCACTCCAAACAAGAAAAGATTACTTGATGTTAGAATAGTGCTGGAAACAATATTTCATTATAGAAAAATCAAATAATTAATAGGACTATTTGTAAAAGTTAAAATATAAATAAATAATATGTAACACACCTAGAAATATCCTTTTGCTCTCCAAGATTAGTCAAAAGCTGCCAACCTCTTGGGTATTCAGTCGGGCTGAATACTTGTGACAACATTGCTAATGTTTCAATGCATCCATACTAAACAAATTGATTATATATATATTTTGTTATATAATCTGGTTTTATTAGATCTCACCGAAAAATATTTTAAAGGAGACGCTAACAAATGTTGTATTAACATCTGGACCATTCTGGACAGGACATTTTCCGTCATTAGTTTCTTTAATTTTGCTGTTTCGCCTAGAAGTCAGGAATGACATTGTAAATCGTTCAAAAATGTTATTATTTACTGTACAAACCTTTTTCCATGTTGTAAACATTCGCGAAAGTACTCAGGCTTAACATAGCACCTCTTGCGACGATGACGTTGTTTTGCCCATAATCAAGAGGAAAGTATAAATTTTTTACAAGGCTGAAAAAATACAATAAAATGAATATATAATCAAAATGAATAAAAGTATGGCTTACTTTATGACACCTTCTGCAGTAGTTTTTCTAACTCTGTCATCCTCATTCGCCAACAATTCCAAAACGCTATCTAACACTCTAGTCTGATATTTATTATTTCCTGTTATATAGTATATACATTGGTATGGCAGCATACACAACAATTCTATTAATTTCACCTGAAAATGTACATACTGAAATGCAGATACAAAATTGTTTTTCTCATTGTTTACCTTGACCAGCCAGTATGGGTTGTAGGCGAGATCTAAAAGTTTTTCCAAAACGGGTGTGCACACTGTGAAATCCATGTTCTCCATGAGATTTATTAAACAAAGTCCTAGTCCAGTTAGAGTGTGTCGAACACACACTGATGATTCATCACTTAAACCCTTGAAAACCATATATTTAATGCTCATTAGAATACAAATTTTAATAGTTATTTTCTATAGACCTACTTCGATAAAAAAATCAATCAACTTTTCTAAATTTAAATTTTTTGTTTCACTCAAGGTAACGTCTTTAGAAAACCAGTCTTTGGCGCCAGTCAATCCTTTATTATACATAGAACTTATAAATGTGCCTATTAAGACTCGAACAAGCCCTCTTAACTGAGGGTCAGTGTGATTTGCAAAGCAGAAAACATCACAGATATGAGAAAATCCTAAAAATAAATAAAATTTAATTTTCCTTAAGACATATGTGATTAATAATACAACCTTGAAGAGTCGAAAGGCCATTTTTGTCAACCTCTTGGAGAAAGACATGTGGGTTAAGTCGTACAACTTGCGTGAGACAAGTGAGAGCGAGAGCTTTAACTGACACCCTAGCGTTACAGCATTCGGGTATCAAAAAAGCTGTAACAAGACGTCGTGCACAGTAAACAAGAGGGCATTGATTGCTTTCAACGGCATCTCCAATGTCCCAGTCCTTCAAAGATGGAAGAAATTAAAATAAAATATCTTTGACACCTTATCGCAACAACTTACCATGTTGTTTTGCACTTCTAAAGGAGGCGAAGGCGAGTCCCTTAATGGTATCATGTCAGGTTCAGGAGATCTAGACCTATGGGGTTTCAACAACATTCCAAGGTCTTCGCTTGTAACAGACTCACTGTCAGGATAATCTATTTTTTAGACAATAAAAACGATGATTAAAATGGTTAAAAATATAATTACTTATAAACACTTTAAAAAGATTTGTATGTGCATACTTTATGTTCAAATTAGCATTACATTATGATAAGCAAAAACAAATATTATTAGTCCTTAGGCTGACACCAGCTCTAAAAATATTTAAAAACTAAATTCACTACATTTTTGTGTAACAAAAGTAAATATTGATCACTTTTTAACCTAATTAGGCTACGGTTACTGTGGATGCGAATTCCGACAATAATATATTCTGTCGAGTTCGTTCAAACAAATACTTGTTTTCCAATGCAAGTGCATGTCAGAACATGCACGATGTCGTCAGAACCATTTGACGAGTTTGATTTTTTCGTGTGTTCTGACATTGAATTTAAAGAGTTTCAGTTATTACACTATGGATATTGATAAATTAATTTGTCTTGTGTTTGCGAATCGGTGTTTCTGTGACGTGAAAGGCAAAAACTATCACAACAGAGATATATCTAGGACAAAGTGAAAGAAATTTGCTCAAGAAATCAACACTTGCAATGGGCCATATTTGGTTAGTGGTCATAATTGACCATATTAATTATTCTGATGAATAATTCTTTTTATTTAAGGTTTTTGGTTGAGATGAAAAATTAGGGTCATGAGCGGAATTCGAAACCACGACCTTCGGCTCAATACGCCACTTGAGCTATAGTGACTTCGATCCTCTCGGACACCTACTACTCTTTTGCAAATTTCACTTTAATTAATGTCGTCAATTATGATCACTAAACATACATGGATTAGTGCTGCATTTTTTTAAGGGATCAGCAATAAGTTTGACTCTCCTTATCGTCTCTTGTGGAAAATAAGTGGTTAACATGCTGGTTTTCCCACCAGCTATCAACAATAACTTAATCAACGGACTTTCACGAAACTAAAACTCATTTAGTTCAACCATTTTGCTGGGAGGCAGAAACGTACTGACTATCAGAAAACGCGCACTATGTTACCAAATTGTTCTGACATGGATTTCGGACGTACTCATCAGAACAAAATTATGTCAGAACTCGCAACCACTGTAACCTAAACCTTAGGCTTAATTAAGTTTATCACCTTGAATCAAATCGAGTGTAGGGTTTGGGCTGATGCTTCCCAAGCCAGGTGTATTTGGCAGATTCAAACCGTTTGTGTCGTCGTCCTGCAGCCATTCAGATAAATTTGTTGTCGGGGAAAAATCTATGTTCTCCATAAGTAGATGATCTTCTTGCAAAGGCGCAGTGGCCACACTCAATTCACCTAAGAGAAAAAAAAATTAACATAAAGAATAAAAAATTGTAATCAATTTGAAAAAAAAAAACTAGAAACTTATTTTGTGAAAAATTGTTTTAAAATGCCATATTGAAAACATACTCAAGGTTCTGTTTGTAAGTTTCCAATTAGAGGCAACGTGTATCCTCGAACGTTCAAGACCTTGATTGTCAGTGAGGATCTTCACTAACTGGGATGGTGGAGATGACAAAAGCTCATTCAGCGTTTCAAGTGCAGATGTGACAACATTGTGATCGCTGTGATGCGTCCAATAAAGGCACAATTCATAGATCTATTTCAAAAATAAAAACTATATTACATCATTGGACTATTCACTTTACACACATTGGACAGCAAGGCACAAAAAGAAATTTTATCACAGAGCATAACTTATTTAATTATTTATTAATATAAGCTGAAGTTTTTGATTATTGCTTTATTTTTTGATCATTACTCACCTGAATAACAGAATCAACTGATAAGACCACTTGTTTATTGTGTTTTCTTTTTGCACCAAAACTGCCATAGAGAGACGTTTCCTTGCCATCAGATTCCAAGTGGCTGATAAGACCTCGTATGCAATTTAAAACGCCTAAGATTGTATATGTACTGTGGTCGTCACTCAACGGTAGTACGCTGTCTGTTAAAATTTAATTTTAAAAAAAGATACAAAAGAAAGATAAGATCGTTATGGCAAAATATACCTAGCAAAGTGCTAAGTGTGTGGATTATGAAAAATTGTCGTTTCGGGCAGTGTAAACAAATCCCAAGTATGCTGCTAGCCGCTGTCCGTCTCATGACGACATTATCACTATGTATGTTTTTCATAAATGTTTCTAAAAGTAACTGTAAAAGCAGACAATAATTTAATAAATAAAACTTTTTTTTAAATAAAATATACCTTGACATCACTGTCAGTCAGAAAACACCCAAGCGATGAGAGAATTTTGGGAATAGAAGTAGCTAACGTTTCTAATACTGTTTCTTCTTTTCTCATCGCTATATTTACTATACATCCAACCAAACTCTGCATGCAAGTTTTTGCCTTGCTAAGTCTAAAAAAAAAATTAATTAAAAATAAATAAACTTTCCACCTTATTTAATCAAATTTACCTAATGAGATGTGCCAACTCGGCAAACCTCCATAACGCCGCTCTTAACGACCTGGCACTCTGGTTCCTTTTTATTTCGTTGTACAGTTCGATATTGATTCTGATGATGTTTGAGTCCATATGAACCTTTAAAAGTAATGTTTAAATTATACAAAAATCAACATATTAAATTAAACATTTAATTACTCTTATTATTCTGTTTAAACATTCATCAGCTATCATTCTTATGCTGGAGTCTTCATCATTGCACATCTTCAAAAGGGTTTCCATCGAGTATGAAAGGAGGTTTTGGAAATTTTTGACTTTTTTGGCCTCTGGCGTACAAATCATATCAGTGATTATAACACACAGACTCATTTTTTCTTTCGACCTAAAACATTAACACATGACAATTTTTTAGTCAATTATCATTTCTTTTCATAAATAATAGAAGTAAAGCTTTGATTTGGGCTTCAGTGATGGGCAATATTTTCTTAATACAGAACACAGAAAAAGTTTTTAAAAAATGACAGAGAAAAAACGTAGTAATTCCTGCTTTTCAGGAGGGCTTTTCTATCCAGGCTTTCTAATGATCAAGTATCGTGAGAGATTAGACAATGTGTACTACATGTTTAAAAAATCTAAGGTTATCACAAATAATTAAGGTAATAAAAACCAGGACCAATATGAGAAGACAAATACTACCATGGGTTCAATATGCTCATGACACTAACTTTTTCATCTCAACCAACACCTTAGATAAAAAGAATAATTGAAATATATCATATTTGGTTTGTTTTTACATACTATGAAGAATATCAACACTTTACAAAGCTAGAGGAAGAAACAATAAATGTTGACTAAAATTTAAAATAAAGTCAATTTATGCATTTGTGTAAGTTTTTCTTTCAAATTAAAATAGAATGTTTTTGGAATTATTTTATTTTCTATTTTTTTATTACATGTATATACCATAAATGTGTTCCTATTGTTTTTGATGAACTTTTATCTATTTACACACCAAAAGAGATAAAAATAACAATCATAAAAATTACAACCAACATTGTGGCCTGCAAGTTCAAAACCAACCCATATCTTTTTCTGTGCCATAAAACCCTAAGCAAACAGGCAAATTAATTTTGCTTTTCATACGCCTGCACCGTCTATAAGGAAATGGCATTTATTTATTTATAACAATTTAAAAAAATCAGGGATTAAAAAATATATATTTAACTATAAACAATGTGCCGAGTTATGTAAAGAGATCTCATGCTAGACTGATTCTTGTTAACTTGAACAAGAATTAGCGACCAGCCTTGGCCACTTCCTTTACAGAATGAAATGATGCACGGAGTAACATGCATACTTCTTGCATATTATAAAAATTGACCGATTTGATAAAATAGAAAAGAAAACTAAACAGAAACAAATATTCATAAAAAAAGATGGAATTTATTAGTTTTTGAATGCATAATTTGGTACAGGTTGCCAGCGGCATCTAGCGTATTTGCCATGCTCGCAGTTTTGGGTTTGAATTCCAACCAAGCCCAAGGAATTTTAATTGGTAATAATATTGGTTTTAGTACTAAATGGCAGACTGTTGTCTTAATTTTAATTACTTTTGTGCAGGTCATATCAATGATTATTTACAATTAATTAAGGTTTTTTATCTCAACTAAAAACCTTAATTAATTGTAATATATTAATTGGTCAAGCAGACCACGAAATTAGTGAATTCAATGATTATTGTGAAATTTCTGTGGTTTGCAGAGTGGTCATAAATAAATAAGATTAATCTATAATAATTAAAACAATAATAATAGATAAATTTGGTCTTTACTGATCATCCTGGTCTCACTATCATCGGTGTTGATCTTTAATTTGACTCTGGCATTTAACAGACCAACACGGAACGATAGGCAGACCAGAATGATTTGATCAGGCTGAAAAAAAATCTGAAAAGTGCAAACAAGGAAGAGCTTATCTTAGTTTATTTTAAATAAACAATACGATAGTTTTAATGTAGAAACATTGTGTTAATTCATAATAAATGCACCACATCATAAAAATTGATTTTCTGGTAATTTTCATTAACAATTGGAAAATAAAAATAAGAGTTTTTTTTACCACACATAAAAATAATTATGCACAGAAGATGAAGAAAATTGTGCAAGGAAATAATGAATAACTTAATTACGTTTAGATCGACCTTCGGTTAATAATTAAGTTGAAGAGACTCCTTCCAGTTCTCTTCAAATTAATAATGACCAAAGTCTAACCCATCATCAAAATCTGGAAATATTGTATGAATCATATCAATGATTACTAGGCACAATCTTGTATCAACAGTGTCCTTGTTTTATTCTTATTTATCCAAAATGATGAAAAAGTAAAGAAGTGCAAACAAAGAATAATAAAATAGATACTTTTTTATTTAAAACACTAATAGTTGAAAATCAATTAATATAGATGTTAGATAGTCAAATGCTGCCAATGTAAAATAAGTACATAATAATAACAGTAAAGCATGTCTGTTTATAAAATTAATTTTTTAATTGACAATCCAACCAAAAGTATTATTATAGGATAATTTATTCACTTCACTGTCCATTCTTATCTCATTTGTAGTAATACAGAAATAATTAGGTCTAAGCTTCTAATCTGATTCAGAAGGAAAAAGTAAGAAAAACAAAATGGATAAGTGTTAGGACTGTAATGTATTTCAATTATCATTGCTGAATATTAATGAATATTAGCATTATTTTAATGCTGACACACTGTGAGAAATTTTTTAA
Source organism: Cimex lectularius (assembly GCF_000648675.2). NCBI lineage: Eukaryota > Metazoa > Arthropoda > Insecta > Hemiptera > Cimicidae > Cimex > Cimex lectularius. Next base: position 2,173,960 of record NW_019392683.1, read on the forward strand.
AATAGTCCATAAGCTAAATACTGACTTTCACTTTGTGTACAAAAGTTGCTGACGTTTGTCATCAATATTTACTCATAAATCTCATTGTTAGAGATCAAAATAAAATACGCTGTGCAAAAAAACAGGCCAGCCGAGTAAAGCAATTTGTTCTGTGAATAGGGGAATGAAATAGAATTGACATTAATGAGTGAATAAACAGAGAATAAGGCATGAAAGTCATTGTTGATATTAAAGATCACAGAACACTTGCTATCCTTTTGTAAAACATTAAACAAATTTGGCCAGTTTTGTCTTGAATTTGTGAAACTACTGATAAACATTCTATTTCAAGAATTGCCCATTAAAACATATTTAGGGGAAAGAAAAATATATTTATTTTATTAGGAAGAAATAAAACAGAGAAGTAAAGCTAAGAAAAGCATTATAAAAAAATGAAATAATGCATGTGACGTAATGTGCGAAATTAAAATAACAAAAAGGCCACATTTTGAAATCTCAATCTCTATTTTAATTAATTGTACTTTTTATCTAAGGTGAATTATTGAGGTGAAAAAGCTAGTATCCCAGCGTGATACAAATTCACTTGAGCTATTATGGTTAGAGCATATTGAGCTGAAAGTCGAGGGTTCGAATCCCGCTCATGTCACTAGCTTTTTCATCTCAATCAAGACCCTTAGATAAAAAGTATAAATAATATGGACAATTATGACTACTAAATACATATATGGATTATTATTCTCTATAATAGATTATCATTATAAAACCCAGCAAATTATTATTATAAAACCCAGCAAGTTTTTTTTAATGGCAATTCACTAAAAAATGTCTTAAAACTAGAGATCATTTTTTTTTTTAATTGTTGCAACTGTTTTCAAAGTCACAGTGTTTATAGAGAAATTATATCAAATTAACTTTGTTTATGAGACACATAAGTAATCTAGCAAACTTAAATACATGATGAAAAAATTGGCATAATATATTGATATGGAGAAAACAGTAATTTTCCCACCTTCCTAAACATCAAATTGGACAGGTTTTGCCTTAACTTTTTGTAACGTTGTAAAAATCATACAAATTATTATAAAGTACACTATTATTTTTGACAATGTCTGGAAATAATAATTTATTTAAAATGGCTATCAATGTCAATCGCCGGTGGAAAGAAGAATTTAAAATATTGCCTCAGACGATGATTCTTTGTATAGAAAAAATAAACTGAATTACTTAATTATTTATTTGTTTTATAGCAAATAAGTGTATTTTATGTACTGCTTATTGTCACGACATTTGAAATAAAAGTTCAGCAATTTGCCAATTTTTCATAATTTTTTTAATCAACTATGAGGTTTGGTTTTAATTGGTTAAAGGTAAATATTTAAAAAAATCCAACTTTAAAGATGGCCAACTGCTGACACGTTACAGAGCAACTAGTATGATCTGTAACAACCAAATTACAGATTAATTAAATGATAAACAAAATTTCATATTATCTATTTGAAATGCATTTAATTCATTATGTTAAAAGCGGAGGTGATCGATAAACTGAAATGCTAGCACAATATCAAAGATTAAAAAATAAGGGTTCTTCATAAAAAATTGTTTGACTTTTTATCTACTGGAATTCCCTTACAGAACTGGACCGGCAATTTAATTACTGAGAAGCTCTAAACTCTTTCTCAACAACAAAATACTCATACACAACTCAACACTGAAACCAATCTAAACTGCTCAAAAATGAACCAGGATATTGCCAATTTTGTATATTTGCTTTCCCTAGCATGTTTATTTTATTTTTATTATAAATTGCATTAAAATTTATTATAAATTATCGGTTTTTACTAAAGGAAAATTTAATTAAGGGGTTTTGAAAACTGACAAAATAAAAGTTTTCAATTCCATAATTGGTTTCTTGGATAGAATACTTTTTTAAACAATTAATTATACTACATCGTGTATAATGTCCTCTGTTAGCTAAAACCTCTGTGCACCTGTTAAGCATACTGTTAATAAGGTTGTCACTAATTTCATAAGGAATTTTACTCCATAGATGCTGCACTCAGTTTTTGCAGGTCAACTTGCTGCGGATGGTAATCAAAAAGCCTTCTCTGCAATGTATCCCACATGTGCTCAGTGGGATTGAGATCTGTAGAAAATGAAGGGAAATTCCCATGTTTTCTAAACAGTGATGAACAACTCTGCCTCTATGAGGTGTGGCTTTGTCATCAGAAATGGAAAATCACTGCCAATGAGAACCCTGGTTTGAGGGATGTATTCCCCGATAATTTCTAAACATAATGGACTGTGGTGAGGTTGCCTTCAACAATGTGGAGTCCAGTTCATCCTTCAGTGTAAATGACCAGCCCAGACCATTGCAAATGAAGGGGCACGAATTGGGGCGTTGTACGCATCCCCTGCTCTCGGTAGGCTCTTCGGCTTATATCTATATATATAAAACAGTTCCGTGACTGACAGACCAAACCGCTGGATCTAAGAGCTGAAATTTCGACAGTGCATTCCTACAATGACAAGGATAGCGGCTAAGAAAGAATGTTTTGTAAATTCCATCCCTAAGAGGATCATATGGATAATTTTTAAGAGAAGAATGTGAGAAATGAGACGTTATATTAAAAAGTCATACTATCACTCTGTATCGCATTACAAAGGTCCATTAAAACAGTCCCGCATGGACAAAGTTGCGGGAAAAAGTTAGTATGGACATATGGCATGGAACTATAGGGTCCAACAAAACCTTCCATTCTCTGCAGAATTCAGACATTTTTGCAGATGTACACAACATTCTATGAGACAACCTGCAAGCAGTTCTTGTAGAATTGAACAAATAACAAAATCTCATTTAATGCTAAACAGACTATTAAAAAAATTGGTAGGAGTGTTTTTTTTTTGCAGGCATCTGCTTCATATCTAATAAATCTATTGTATAGTAAAGTAAGACAATATACATAGGGGAGCAGATGGGAAATGCTCAGGTTTTCTAAACATTGATGAATGACTCTTTCTGTATGAGGTTTGGCATGTCGCGAAGAAATAGAATATTTCCTGCCAATGAGATTCCTGGTTTGAGAGATATATTCCTTGAAAATTTCTTGGGCATAACGGACTGCGGTGAGGTTGCCTTCAACAATGTGGAGTCCAGTTCGTCCTCCAGAGTAAATGACCAGCCCAGACCATTACACCATCATTTCCAAATTGCACTAAAGAAAGCACGGACTGGGTGTTGTACCCATCCTCTGCTCTTGACAGACTCTTCGGCATATATATATATATATATATATAAAACAGTTCCGTGACTGACTGAAAGAAAACACACAGACCAAACCGCTGGTTCTAAAGGGCTGAAATTTTGATGATGCATTCCTACAATGAAATAATTTGAAAATGAGACATTATATTAAAAAGCCATATTAGCGCTCACAAAGAAATATTAAAACAGTCCCGCATGGACAAAGTTGCGGGAAAAAGTTAGTATGGACATATGGCATGGAACTATAGGGTCCAACTAAACCTTCCATTCTCTGCAGAATTCATACATTCTTTTTTATATGTTCTCAAAATTACAAGAGACTCCACCTGCAAGCAGTTCTCATAGAATTGAACAAATACCAAAATCTCATTTAATGCTAAACAGACTATTAAAAAAATTGGTAGGAATGTTTTTTTGCAGGCATCTGCTTCATGTCTAATGAATTATTGTTAGACAACACCCATTCCACGTTTTCAAAATATCAATTAAAACATATTTTGCAATACGTTCGTATCTGTCCCTCTTTACAAAGAGGTGTATTTATTATTTTTTCTCTATCTGGCCAGCAAGCTCAGGCCTGCCGTACGCAGGATCTACAGAAATGTTGCTTCATAGTCGCCCGTCATACGTTAAAGAAAGAACATACCACAATGTACAGTTTAACGCCACATTGTAAACAACCTTTCGACATTAACACATACTGCAATAATTCGAAATGTCAACAGGTCTGATCTCGCAGACTGCTTATGCGAAAAAAAAAAAATATCGTCAATAAACTATTAAAACTTTATAAGCCCTGGTCATTCTATCACAAAATATGTTTTTATGTATATCAAACATATTTTTTAACGGAAGAGAGAAACAGGTTCATATTTTTAATACACACTGTATAACAATATTTTCTCAAAATTTAATGGGAAATAATATTTTTATAATAAGTGTATGCATTTTTTCCTGTGTATTCCAGAAAGAAAAATTTAAGGTTCAAGAGTTATTTTTATTATATTAATAAATTTCTTTAATAAAAGGGTTGGTTTATTTATTTATTTTTTAAAATGTTTTTAGTTCGAAATGCAACGGGGCTTGAATAAATACCTCATCCCGGACTCGTCGGCTGGTGCGCTGGACGAGATGAGGGACTTGAGCGACTCGAGGGACTTGACCAGCTTCTCCAAAGCCGCCATCCTTGCCCGGACTCGGCGAGCAGAATTGACGACAATCAACCTCAACGACAACCAGCCCTAATCGACACGTAAATAAACGATGTCGTCGGGGAAAACAGAAAACAGCTGATCACCGATCAGACGCGCACTTTCGTCTACGGATCAGCTTCGCAAGCCGGCCGTGCGGCTGCCTTCCAACCGCATCAACTTCAATCAATCCTTCAAAGATCGGTTTGTTGAAAGCCTAACTTCCTGACATTTCTGACGATTTTTTGTCTTCAAATGCCCGATAATATATTTTAACATTATTGCTCGTTTCTTCTTTGTTTTTTGTAATGATTTATTATTAAATATTTTTTTTAATAAAACCTGACAAAAGACTTTATTAATAAATTTATATGGTAACTCTTCGAAACGGTTTAAGAAGTTTTGCTTTGTTTAAATAAGTGTTTTGATCTTGTTTTTGAAAAGAGTATGGATAATTTTGAGGTTTTGGTTTGAATTTTTGCGGCCGGTCTTTTCAGGCGCGGTGACGTCTCACGGTTCCCCCTACCAATGATAACGGGAATCTTTATTTCCGCAGTCCTTCCAAAATAAATTATTAAACGGCCTTTTCTAAACAAAGGACTGCTTTGGCATTTTTCCGGGGCTGCCTGTCAGGACCTACAGGCGGTACGAGATCCTAATTTCAAAACGAGTTTTTAAAGCTCAATTGAACATTGGATCTTCAGCTGACGGCCATCGCGACATCAGGGGCATTAACACCTTATTGTTTTTCGGTGTTAATACAACCAGGCCGATCAGTTTTATTTATGATCGCGTACGCCGCCAGTTCAGGCCTGTTATGAAGCGTTTCGGAAGTTGCTGGCAGTCCGTCGGAAGAGGCTGCACACGAGAGAAGTGCGACTTTCCAACTCGAGTCTTAGCTTAGCGCCGAGGATGGAAAACTTCACCAGGAACAGCGCGATGGGCTTGAGCGCGGCGTACCTGAGGAACCGGGAGCTTGGCATGACTCCCAAGATAGGGAGCAGCGACAGGTTCATGAAAGGTCTCTACACGTCGTTCCGCCCTTGCAACTACTGGGACCACAACGAGAGCCTCCAGAACGCTTCTCCCGGTGGGATTTTCAACCTGGAATTCTCCCCGGATGGGTAAGTACTTCAAAGATTCAAGTTCCCAGAAAAATCCGACTGCCAAAATTTACCAAAAATCGCCCTGATCTTACATTTTTTCACAGCTCTTACACTTTCTTATCCATTTTAATAACAGCACATTTACCAAGCATGGTGCTGCTGTAATCTTTCATTGATAATTCTAGCCCCAACATAGGCAGATATTAGTTTTATGTCAAGATCTCTTCTAAAAGTACAAAATAAGTCTGGCATTTTACTCTACAATCAAACACTATTGTGGGAATTACCTTGCATTGCTAATTTCAAATTGTCATATTGCTCTTCCTCGTCTGACAAAGAATCATTGATTTTACTCGGGCATAATACTGTCTTTTTCCTTTCTGCGACACCCAAAATATCTGGAATTGTGATACATGCACAATCATTGAAAAATATACACTAGTTGATTAATTTCAGATGCATTGCTCTTAAGTAACTTGATTTATTTTGGGCGTATTTTAGGTTTACGATGCCAAATTTCATCTTGCCCTTCCTTACAATAGCCCAAATATTTTGCTGTTTGTAAACTGTCAGAACAACTATGCTAAAGCAAAACAAGCTATTCTACTTTTTACGGGACCCTGGAGTGCTTGTTTTGTATTGACCCGTTGCTTTCCTTGGTCAGACTTAGAAATATGTGGCTTATTCTGAGAAAATATTTGTCTCCAACCTTCCAGCGACACGTGAAAGAACTGAATTTTGCTATATATAAAATTTGGTTTGGGATGTTATTGGGTATGGAGTCCTTCAATGAATCATACACTGTATTATGTTGCCAAGCTTTCGGCTCTATATTTGGCCTTCCTCAGAGGAATGTATGACGTCCTAAATAAAAATGATAATGTAATAACCATTTAAAAGTCAACAATTTTTTAAATATGCCTCTACACGTTTTTAACAGAAATTATAATTTCTAAGTTGTTGATATATAAAATTGTCCTAATGTCTCTGCTAAAGTGATCCAGGTTAACAAATTTTACATACTATGGCATTTGTAGGCTTCTTTTGCATTGATCCATTATCTCATTGTTATGTCAGAAATATTAGTTTTACTCTGCCAAAATTTTGTCCTATACCTTCCAGCAACACTCAAAATATATGGAATTTTGCTATAAGTACAGCATCTCCATCAATGTTATTAGTTTTACTATGGCATAATTTCATCCTGTACTTCCTTACGATAGCCCAAATATCTGAGATTTTGCGGTTTGTAAAACAGTCAGAACAACTATGCTGAAGCGAAACTGGCTATTCTATTTATTATGGAGCCGTGGGGTGCATGTTTTGCATTGACGCATTGCTTTTCTTGGTCAGACTTGGAAATATTTGTTTTATTCTGTGAAAATATTTTTTCCAATCTTCCAGTGACACCAGAAATAACTGAATTTTGCTATATGTAAAATTGTCAGAATGTCTCTGCTAAAGGAATCCAGGTTAAGAAATTTTACTTGTGTCAGAAATATTAGTCTTACTCTGCCAAAATTTCATCCTATACCTTCCAGCGACACCCAAAATATACGGAATTTTTCTATAAGTACATCTACATTAAAGTTTTTAGTTTTACAATGGCCAAATTTCATCTTGCACTTCCTTACGATAGCCCAAATATCTGAGATTTTGCTGTATGTAAAACAGTCAGAACAATTATGCTGAAGTGAAACAAGCTATTCTACTTACTATAGGACCCTGGGGTGCATGTTTTACATTGACGCGTTGCTTTCTTTGGTCAGACTTAGAAATATGTGGTTTGTTCTGAGAAAATATTTGTCTCCAACCTTCCAGTGTCACGCAAAAGAACTGACTTTTGCTATGTATAAAATTGTCAAAACGTCTCTGTTGGTGCGATCCAGGTTAAGAAATTTTAATCAATACTACTACTGGTATGCTTGTTTTTCATTGATCCTTTATTCTACTTGTTGTATCAGAAATATTAATTTTACTCTGCCAAAATTTCGTCCTATACCTTTCATCCACACACAAAATATACAAAATTTTGCTATAAGTACAATTACCGAAACGTGTACATCAAATTTTTTAGTTTTACTCTGCCAAAATTTCTGTACTTCCTTATGATAGCCAAATATCTGAGATTTTGCTGTTTATAAAATTGTCTGAGTCAGACTTATTTTTCTCTAGTGATTTTCAGCTTTTAATTTTATTTAAAATTGTCCTATATTTAAAAATAAATTTACTCATCTTTATAATGTTATTCTGGGTAGAAAATAAATTAAACAATAATAACTTGATATTAAATTTGCAGACAATAATTTTTATTAAATTATCTTAGGTCCCTTTTGGTGGCAGCTTGTGAAAAGCGAAGTTTAATGATATTTGATCCATTATCAAGACAATTATTGAAGACTGTTGATAATGCACATTATGATTGTGTTAATTGTGTCAGGTAATAATCTCACTTTTCTTTTTATATAATTTAGGAACTTACAAATCATTTATTTTCATTTGGGTAATTTCAAGGTTTTTGGACTCAAGAGTGTTTGCTACCTGCAGCGATGATACAACAGTCGCTCTTTGGGATGCGAGGAATCTCAAGTCTAGAATCAGGACTCTCACCGGGCATTCAAATTGGGTCAAAAACATAGAATTCTCCCAAAGTGACGGCCTTTTGGTAACGTCTGGCTTTGATGGAGCGATTTACACATGGGATATTAACAGGTAAGTTTGAATCAATTTTTGTCTATAACTTTATCTTAAACATATATTTTTTAGTTACTCCGAGGGTAGTTTCCTCTATAATCGGGTGTTCCATACTAATGGTCTTATGAGGACAAGACTGAATCCAGACGCTAGTAAAATGATCATGTGTACAACCGGAGGTTATTTGATTCTCATTCACAATCTAGATTTACGAACGTTGGCCCAAGATCTCGACGGTTTTAAGGTAAGTTTAAAAGTTCGAAGAAAAAATTTGATTTATTTGTAATTAATTATTATTATGTTACAGCCAAACATGTATAGGTTGATGCAACTTAGTCAAACCACTATACCAGTGGCAGCTAGCTTTACTCACCTTTTCTCAAAGAAAAGGAAGAAAAATAGAATCGAATTTTTGACTGATTTTCCGGAAGGGGATGATGCAGAAGTTGTCTCGTCATTGCAGGTAATGTTTTTTTTTTTTAACTGCTATTTTACATAGGTAATAGAGACCATCACTAGTTGATTTCACAATTGTTTTCTAATCTGCTTATTTAAGTAGATGTTTTATTTCCAATTTTGACGCGTTGATGCAATAATGAAGCTTCCCTACTTTCAAACTTAGTTCTTAACTGAATATTTATTTTCTTCAACATATCCATTGTTTATTTGATTCTTTTTTCATCGGTAATTTGATTTCCACATAAAATTTTCCAAAAGCTCTACTTGATTAATTTGAAATTGGATTTTCTCTTTTATTTAGAAAAATATATCGAGCTTGCCACACGATATGAAAACTATAATATTTTTTAAAAATCAAATTTGGCAGATTATTTGTGTTTAAATGTTTCTAGAGTAAAATTAGCAGTCTTATAGAACGATAGATTAATATCTGTAAGCACCTCTTTACGCCTTTTCACACCGTATTTAAATTGTAAAGTTTCATAATCGTACAATAAACTAGGGTAGAATAGGACAAAACAGAGGCAACACGTTTATAAATAACATACAATTAATTAAGGTTTTTAGTTGAGATAAAAAAAGTCAGTGGCATGAGCTGGATTCGAACCCACGATCTTCGGCTTGATACGCCGCTGCTCAACCACTTGAGCTATCGTGACCTCGATCCACTCGGACATCAACTTCCCATCTCAACCCCACCTTTTTGAATTTTCCTTCTTAATTAATTGTATGATATTAATTGGTCAAGCGGACCACGAAACTAGTGAATTTATAAATAACTTTTTAATCTTAACTAACCAGACCTCCATATGCTTTTGCCAAATGGGCCGTCAGGTGGATTTTTTGGTCGTTTGTCAGCATGCTTCATTAACTGATATGTGCCCATTTAAATAGAAAACATTCTCGCTTTAATTGTAAGGTGGATCATTGGTGAGATTTACCTGTCATTGAATTGGAATTTTTTTTTTTTTTTTTACCATTTTCAACAGGTGCATAGTTTAATTTTTATATAATATGCTACTATCAGCATCCAAAACCAATTTCTTGACATCAAAAATGTGAGATTCTCAAAATAAAAATAAAATGCTCACATTTAAAAGGACCATTTGAGTCAAAAGAAGGATCCTTTGATCACGTGCTTAATTTATATCCTATGATGTATTCCTTCAGGTCCATCCACAAGGTTGGTGTGCTTTGAGTCGAAACATTTCTAATGATGAGAATTCAGAATGGACATGTGTCCACGATATACAGGATTTGGAGGATAACGTCTCAGATGAAGAAATGACACCCGAGCAGAGCGGTGGGGAGGAGTCGGACACAGAAACCGAGCCACCGGCTGTCCAAGCACCGACCAGTTCTGAAATGGCATCATTTGTAATCGGACTCAACTCCCGTGCCAGGGTGGTGTCCAATTCTACTGGAACAGTCGGCGGCGGGAGGTTTCCGAGGCGATTCCTTCGCAGACAGAATGCCTTCAGGGGTTTCAGGGCTCAGGTGCCTTCCAACCAGAGAGGTGAATTCAGGGTTGCGACTACTGATGTTTGGGAAGCTCTCGTCGCCATACGAGAAGCCAGGGCAAGAAGGGAACGCCGAACTGAAGGTTCGTTTATTTTGAATTTTTCCCCCTCCACTGGCACACTGAGGGTTCATTGGTTAGTTAAAACATTTGTGTAATTATTATTATTATTATTTTACTTTCTTTAAAGCTCCTGAAGCTGATAACGATTCAAGGTTTAGAATTGTTAGAATGCAGAGTGGCATAGAAGGTGTGAGGCCTAGAGAACCTGGATTTATTACTTCAATTGTTGTTGGGTAAATATAGTTAATTATCAAAATGGAATGTCTTAAAAATTTTAATTAATTATTATTTGTTAAATTTTAGTACAAGAGTACCTCAGCAGAGAAGTGAAGGAGAGGAACCTGTAGCAGAAAGTCCACCTATAAATGACAATTTTGAAGAAGGGACTTCGAGGTACAACAACCGCTCCTTTTACATCGTAAGCCGGCCGAACAGGACTGGCCACCGAATAAGGGTGCCCAAGAACCACAAAATCCACCGGAATGTTTCCAGGCTTACTCACTACATACAAGAATCCAACGTTGGAAAAGGTTTTATCAAAGAGCTCTGCTTTTCAGCAGACGGCCGTCTCATCTGCTCCCCTTTCGGCTACGGAGTGCGCCTTCTGGCGTTTTCAGAAGAGTGTTCAGAGCTTTCTTCGTGCGTACCGAAGGAAGGTCCTATCAAACTCCATGAAATTGGTGCCAAAGCCTGCCACACTAATTTAGTCGTTAGCACCAAATTCTCTCCCCGCCATTGCCTACTTGTTTCTGGTTGCCTTACTGGTCGCATCGTTTGGCACCAACCTGTTCTTTAGTCCTTTTTTTTCTTTCTTTCTTAAAACGTATGGAGGAATGGGAGTTTTTTCCTCCATTATAAAAAAAGCTATTTTAATCTTTAGGTGTAAGTTGTACATCCTTTTAACATTTTATATTTTTGCAGAAACTCTTTTTAGTCTTTAGTCAAAATCAGATTTCTTAGTCAAAACTAGAAAGGGCTTACAGAGTAAAAACCATTACCAAAATCCTCATTGTTAAAGAGTTGTCAGTTGATAATAAAACTAAATCATATCAAAAAGTAAATGTGTAGACAAACTGTATTGTTTATTTCTCTGCTTAATAATTTTCTAGACTACTTTGTACATAGTGTTGTCAAAAAAGTATACATCGATCGCGATGATATGCTTTGTTGATTGTGAGTATTGACATTTTCACTGGTTAAAATAAAACTGTTCAAAGCCGTTGTTGCGTTGCTTTGAAAATTATCTTTTTGTAAATTGTGTAAATAAATGAACAAATACAAATATGCATATAATGGTTACATTATTTTTTATTTTTGTTTTCTGTGAGCTTATTGGCTTGTTTTTAAGAAATATAAAGTGTGGCAATCATTGAAATTTTAATTGTAGTAGTATTTTTATTATAGAAAATACCTCGTACTTTCACTCATAAAATTTTTTCTTTCAAAAACAACCAAATTTTGTTACTTTTAAAGAATGTATTCTCTTTAACTTGTAAAATGTTTTTAATGACCTCATTATTTTAAAATAGATGTAAATAAAAAAAGTGATTATGTTAATTTTCTGGTGTTTCATTGTCTAAAAATGGATTCCTTGAAAAACCGTATATCTGTGAATCATATACAGGATATTTTGTTACTAGTGTCACACTAGTTATACATTTCAGACATTATTTACAGCAATTTGTTCCTTAAGTTTCTGCTTTATATTTCATAGTTAAGTTAGTTTAGTTAGTTCTAAGTTACTCAATTCTTAAAAGTTAGAGATTTTGTGCGAAAATTGGGACAAATTGACAGTACAAAGTATGTAACCCAGGAGGCGTCCATTTTTAAAATTTGCCTTTTGAATTAGAAAGTTTTCATTATATATTTTTTTTACAATTTAGGGGAAAGGCTATAAGATTGATTTGATTGCATTTCAAGCTGATTTTTGACTATTAAAAAGTTAAAACAGAATTGCGTTTGATGATTCTGATGATCACCTTCAGAGGCAAAAATCAGTTGATTCTATGAGACACCTGTGGCACATGACAGTCCAAGTATGAGTCCCTCATACGTTCCTGTAGAGTTTTCAAAATTGGCCATTTTCAAAAGCAGAAGTTTTCATTATCTTTTGAGTAAAGGCAAATAAAAAAAAAGAAAACTTTTTGACTGCATTTCACATTGTTGAGTATAAACACTGATTTTTAAATTTAGTTATGGAATCAATTACATTGCATTTTGACGATCCTGATGATTGTCTTTAAAAGCAATTTGGTGAATATATGACACAACTGTAACATTAGACGGTTCAAAGTATGCGTCCCAGATGCTCCTGAAACCCAGGAGGCGTCTGTTTTAAAAATTTCCTTATTTCATCTTAAATTAGGAAGTTTTCATTATCTTTTTATACAATTGGAAGAAAGACAAAAAATGAAGGACCTTTGACTGCATTTCACATCATTGTTGTGTTCCAAACAGCATTTTTAATTTAGTTACGTCATGGAATTTTTTTAAAGTTTTGATTATCATAATGACCGTCTTATAAAGCAAAAATCTAATGATTATTCTGTAGGAGTCCTACAACATTCAACACTTCATAGTATGCGTCCCCAGAATGAACCCGTTTTCAAAATTTGCCTTTTGCACCTTTAATTGGGAAATTTTCAATACCTCTTTCAATTTGTGACAAAATAAATAAAAGAAAGGACATTAGGAGAAAGGAAAGAACACTTGTGGCTCTCAACATTTCAAAGTATGAGTTTTACCAGATTCTCCTGTGGCTCAAGAGGCGCTTTTTTCAAAATTTGCTTTGTGTATCTTGAATTATTAAGAGATCTTTATCTTTTGAAAAGAAAGAAGGACTTGTGCGTAATTGTTGAATTTTGAAGAATGACTTTAGACCGCATTGCACATAATTGTTGAATTTTGAACATTAATTTTTAATTTAACTATCTCATGGAATCGATTGTATTGAATTTTGATTATTGTCTTAAAAGGAAAGAATCTGATGATTCTACAGACACCTGTGTCACACGACAGTCTGAAGTATGCTTCCTATGGATGCTCCTGTAGCATAAGAGGTGCTCATTTTCAAAATTTGTCTTTTGCATTTTGAATTAGGAAGTTTTCATTATCTTTTTCACAATTTGCGAAAATACTAAAAGGAACAACTGCATTTCACGCCATTATTGAGTTTCGAACACTGATTTTTAATATAGTTATGTCATGGAATCTAACACTGGATTTTGATGATCCTGCTTATTGTTTTCAAAGGCAATCTACAATATATATTTCTGACTGCTTCATAAACTCTAAATGTTTATCTCTACGCCTACGATTTTAGCTTTATAAATAAATAATCATGCAATCCACCACTACCTATTAACATTATTTAAATACATTTACATATTTGAGAGTTGAAAAATTAGTCAAGGCTGAATTGCTTTGCTAAGTAAACTGCATTTTAGGAATTCATAGAGAACAATCTCTGGCATTAAGGCTTATTTAGTGTTCAATATAAATAATTTTATAGATAAAAATTGCTTTAAAAAAAAAAGGTTTAATAATGATTTAATTTTTAAAAGTCACATACATAAAAAACGACTAAACAAAAAATATATTCTACGTTTTATACATAAAGAAAAATGCATCAGACTAAAGTATTTACAGTTATACAGCAAATCATTTACAAGATATGTACATAATTCATTATATACAGTTTAATTTCTCCTCCTCCTGACCCTGGATATTCTCCAGGCGTTAGGCTCTTCGTATTTGTTATAAAGGGGTTCAAGGCGCTGTGTCTTTTTAAACTTGCTCAACTTTGTCGGGTCGGAGAATCTAAAGAATGCTGGAGCAAACTCGACGAGCCATTTTGGATCGATTGTCGTCACCTCCCGCATGTATTCCTTTGTGGTTTGGACCAATTCATGATAAATAACCCTATTGGAGAAGATTAATTAAATTTTCTTTTTTTTTTAAATAATAATTAATAGAAATTTACCATTCGGGTTGCCTGTTAAATAAAGCACTGCTCGGGTGGATGTAAACAACCTGACTATCAACCAAAGTCCTGTAGCCTTCCTGAGGATCTTTTTTGGCGGCGTTTCTGAAAAAACCCGAACAAACCGCCTTCTGGACCCTCACGGTATTTTTACCAGCAGACACCACATCTAATTTATGTCTGCAATACAAGATTTTAATTTAAATGCGTTTTTGTTGAAAAATTATGTAACATTTACCTGTCCATGATACCGAGAAGCTGCTTTCTTACATCTTGAGCTCGTTTTAAAGTCCTTATCTGCACAAAATTTTCATAACACCAGGCATTGCTGAACTTATTGTTCTTCCACGAGTTATAAACGGCAAGAAGTGTCAAGTGATCACCTTCTGCCTGGTTGAATTTAGCCTTTTTCTGATCTGCTAGGGCTTGTTTGTCCTTTGGCCTGTCAAATTTAAAAATGATGTATTTTTTTCTAATTAATAACAATAAAATTTATACAATAAATATAATAAATAAATATAATTTATACAATATTTATATAATAAAAAAAATATAACAATAAACTATCTTACCTGTAGAATACGTTCTGTACTGAAAGCATGGAAACAACAGTTAAAATCTCATCCGAACACTGTAAGTGGACAGACATAATGAGCATTTTTGATAGATTGGGTTCTAGAGGAAATTCAGCCATCTAAAAAAAAAAATTAGTTTCATTCCAAATTGCAAGGTAACATGATAATTTATGTTGCATTGAATGTTTCACATTACATACATTTATAAGAATATAGCTTTTTTACTCACCCTTCTGCCGAGTCTGGTCAAGAGACCTTCATCATCCAAGGCACTGAGTGAGTGCAATTGTTCCAGGGCCATTATTAAACTCTCCACAGGTGGAGCATCCATAAAATCAAAATGAATCAAATCGTTGATACCCATAGTTTTCAACTGTAAGACCTGAAAACAAAAAATTGTATTTAAAACCTGTTTGAAATGCATTATTTTTAAAAATAGTTTACAGTGGTAGCGAGGTTGGTTCTCTGGATTTCTGGGACAGGAGTAGGTAACATTTCATCCCTGTACGCTCTCTCAGTATACAATCTGTAACATTTTCCCGGTCCAGTCCTTCCAGCTCTGCCTGCCCTTTGTTTAGCTTGTGCCTGAATATGATTATTACATTATAAAAACAACAAAAAACTAAATTTTAAAAAATAAAATACCTGCGAAATTGGGGTGACGACTAGAGAATCCATGCCTGTTTTTGAATTATAGACTTTTTGCTTTACAAAACCAGGGTCAACAACGTAAAAAATCCCATGGATTGTCAACGAAGTCTCAGCAATATTTGTAGCAATAACAACCTAATATGTTTTATTTATAAATAAAATATCCAAAATATGTTTTTAACAATTTAAAAAAAAAAAAAAATAGTTTACATTACCTTTCTTGAACCTGGTGGAGCTGCTTCGAAAATTCTAGTTTGCATTTCACTAGGGAGAGCAGAATAAACAGGAAGTATAATAAGTTCGGGTACATCAGGTCCGAGGGATTTCATCCTTTCATATAATATCTCGCAAGCAGTATCAATTTCCTCTTGCCCTATTTGACAAAGATATTCAATTAGTTCTATTTTTTCATGAAATGTTATTAATTGTTTGAACAAAAATAATTTACCAGTAAGAAAGAGTAAAATGTCACCAGGAGGCTCTCGCAGATGAATCTGCATGACTGTGATAAGCGAAGCATCCAAATAATCCGTCTCTGGTTCTTTCGTATACAGTACCTCGACTGGAAAAGTTCGACCAGGAATTGTGAAGATTGGAGCTTCAAAGAAATACTGGGAAAATTTCACAGCATCTAATGTAGCTGAGGTAACAATTAATTTAAGTTCCGCTCTCTTCTGTACCGCTTGTTTTAAAAGACCTATGACAAATTACAAATACTTAGTATATATTTTTAATTTATTTTATAAGATAATTAATTATTGTCGTACCGAATAAAACATCAGTGTGGATAGTCCTTTCATGAGCCTCATCCAACATAATTACAGAATAACTTTTCAGGTCAAGATCTACTAGGCATTCTCTCAACAACATACCATCTGTCATGTATCTGCAAAATAAATAATTAAACAATTGTTTTATAATAATTTTAAGATTGTATTTTAAATATTTACTTGATCGCAGTTTCTGAGCTTGTACAATCTTCAAAACGTATAGTATAACCGACTTCTTGTCCGAGACGGCACCCAAATTCTTCCGCTACTCTTTTCGCTACAGACATCGCTGCCACTCTTCTGGGCTGTGTGCATCCGATTTTTCCTCTTGAGGTAAATCCCGCTTCTGCAAGGTACTGAGTCATCTGCGTAGTCTTTCCAGAACCAGTTTCACCAATTACAATAAGAATCTGGTTTTCTGTTACGGCCTAAAATTAACAAACAAAAATTGAATATATTATTAATCATAAAATTATATTGAACGAAACATATACAATATACAGTTTAGTCCTGGTAATCCGAATGTCTGTCTAATCCAAACATCTTTCGGAGGGGAGAAGATGGAAAGGAGGGAAATTACACTCAATTTTATGCAGCGCAAAAGCCAGCAGTTAATTTCACAAACAAATACTTTTAAAAAATCATGCCGAATGTAGAAGTATTGAGCCAGCATGAAATTTTCAAGTATTTGGTTGTGAAATTAGCTGCTGCCTTATACACTGCACGAAACTGACTTTGATTTTTCTCTAAATAAAATATGTATATTTTTAGTGATATTTTAATTTAAAATGTAACGTTACCTTTATCAATTCATCCTTCAGTTTGTAAATAGGTAAACTTTGCCTTTGTTCTAAAAGTGTCATATTTGTTTTCATGCCAAATGAGCTTTTCTTTCCTCCAATGACATGTTTTTTCCATTCTGGGAGGTCCTGGTTTGTCTGCCAAATCCCTCTCATGTTCGCTGCGAATGAACGTGAATCATCTGGAAAAATAAAAAGTTAAATTTGGATATTTTTTTCACATAAATCATTATACAGTAGAGTCTAGTTGATCCGAACTGTTCAGATTAGCTAAAATTTTATTAGCTGAATAACTGCAATAATGCAGCAAACAGTAAAATTGGTCTGGTTCATTAAGGAAATAAAGCAGAATCAACGTGTACAAATACATTTACTTTGAAAACTAAGCTGGAAATTTTGAGAAATCTGGAAAAGGGTGAGAGTGAATGGTTTCACATTTCTAATCATTTTGATCCGCCTATCCTCCTTTTCAACTATCGCCATCTTTATATTTCATTATTAATCCAACACTGAAGATGGATATAAACTGAAACATGACTGACAGACCAATACAGAAACCACCAAACTGCAGGTCTGAAATCACCTGCAAGACCTTACAATTTAAGGGTTAAAGTGTAGCAAAATCACCAGTAGAATTTAGAGCCAAAATAATAGACCAATACCTTTTAAATTTAAATAGAAAATGAAAAAATAAAATAAAAACACTATATTTTAAAAAATCAAGAAAGTATTCTCTGATGACAAATGGATTAGACAGAATTCAGATTAGTGTGACTTCTCTGTACTTACTGTCTGGAAGTGGGTCAATCCAATTTTTAAGTCCAGTTGGTGCTGTTTCGATTTCCTGCTCCCTGTTGAGCATCTTCTGCTCTCTCCTTTCTTTTGCTAAAGCGCTCTGCATCATAGCAGCTTGTGCTAGTGACCCATCTGGATTTTTAACGATACGCACCTAATATTCAAAGCATGAATTTAAAAAAAAGTTTATAGTACTAATTTTGATTAATTTTGCTAATAAACTTACAGGACTTAGATCATGAAGGTTTCTACCATGACCTGTTAAAAACGGTGGTTCTTCTTCTACAATTTCAATTTCGATGTCTTCTTCCTCTGCTGCCTCTTTAGGCAGTAGACCTGTTTCATCATCAAAATCTGGCAGTTCACTTTTGTCTATGCAAGAAGCCGCTAACATCTATCAAGAAATAATATTAAAACCTTATATTGATAGAGGTTCAATTTTAAATTGTAAAAATTACCTGTTTTATTTCCCATTTTTCAGGTGATGATATTCTATTGACTCTTTTTCTGCTTTGGAAATCATCATTGTCATCGAAGGACCCTAATTCGAGAAGTGTTGTCGGACGATCTGGATTTCTCATTGAAGCTTCTTCTTCCCTAAAAATATTTATTCATAATAGACCACTTAGCAATACTAACATATATACATGCATTACATAGACATATACATACCTTTCTTTATTCATTGCTTGATTTACAACAGGATTTAAATCCTTACCAGTCTCTTGATCTACATCTTTCATTGATAGAGAAACTTTCTGTCCAGTAACTGATAAAACTTTCACCTAAAGTAGTGATAAAATTATTATGATCTACTGTTTGATATTAAAAATACTTATACTGTTATTATATTTCATTATTTTCTACTAACATATTCATTTTTTGTTTTGTTTTTAATATTTATTTACCATGACTTTCATTCCTCTGTTTACAACATCTGAAACGCTTGTCACTCGACCTTCTCGCCTTAATTGTGAAATGTGGACCAGCCCTTCCCATCGTTTCTTTAACCCTTCTAGCTGAACGAAACAGCCAAATGCAACCATGTTTGCAACCTTGCCATGGTAAATTTTACCAACTTCGGGCTCATTCGGTTCGTCCCCTTTTGCTCTGAAAAAATTATTTTATTTTTTTATTATATAGTAATTAATCAATATAATTTATTTTTGTGAAGACTCACTTGTCATCTCCATTCTTTCTTCTTGAATCAAAATCTCTCCTTCTATCATGGCTGCGGCTTCTATTCCTTCTGCGATCACGACTTCTCCTCCTTCGGTCTCTACTTCTGCTTCGTTGATCCCTGCTTCTTTCTTTGCTTCTTCTTTTAGACCTGTCACGACTGGAGCTGCGCCTTCTCCGTTCTCGACTTCTACTCCTTCTTTCACGGCTCCTGCTCCTTCGTTCACGACTCCTACTTCTTCTTTCTCTACTTCTGCCCTTTTTTCTACTCTCCCGGCTGCGACTCCTTCTGTCAGCCTTTCTGTTTTTATGCTTGTCTGGAGATTTGCTCCTTTCCTGTTTTGGCTTGACCTGCCTAGTCCTAATTAAAAGTTTTTTTTATAATGTTACGAGAACAAGAAAGAAAAAAAATTGTTACTTACGATTCTTTCGATGGAGCAAGTGCTTCCAACTCAGCCATAGCATCACCGACAACATCATCAAGGTCTTCCTCCTTGATTGGTGGTTTTTCTTCCTTCGCCCCATTTATTTTGGCAGAAATGTCATTCGGAATGGCCAAGCCAGGGAATTTTGCAGACAACTTGTCCTGTTTTGTCTGTTCCTTGGGTTTTGGCTTGTCCGCTTTGGGTTTCATGTGTTGTATAATACGCAGAAGATTTGCAATAAATGACTCCTAAACAAGTTCATTTAGTTACACCACTGTTATTTAAAAAAAAAAAAAAAAAAAAAAAAAAAAAAAAAAAAAAAAAAAAAAAAAAAGTCTACTTACTGAAAATTCAGCTTCATTTTCAATGAGAGCTTTCTTGAAAGATTCAAATGTGTCATTTTTTTCAGCAAGATCAATGATGAATTCAGCTAGAAAAAAAACTAATTAAAATCATACATTCAAATTGATAGTGTTACATTTATCTTTTCTTATTTCATTTAAGCTTCTTGTCTGTGGTGTTGTTGACTTTTATGCTCAATGACATTCATTATAAACAGTTGATACATAGACATAATATTATTATACATGATCAGATAGGGTGTCTAACTCAAAAATAGCTAATATTTCTGGGTTCGAATCAAATCCTTCGTCCATAAGTCTAAGGTAAGCACTTTTGACCAGAATTACTTTACATTATAGACATCGCCTAAGAACATTTCTTGAAGTGAAGTATTTATTTCATTTTTGACTGGAATAGCTAACCCCTTGGATAAAAGCTTTTGTAAGCATTCATACACCATTGTCTCTAAATAATCGTTGATTTAAAAAGGCACATTCAGTAAAGTTTAACCTCGTATTTTGGTTGGTCATAGCACGTTTTGGACATTAAAAAAAAATTAAATTGAAAAAATTTGAATTTTTCTTTTATGGACCATATTTATCAACATTTTGTTTGATTAGAACTCCATTGTTTTTAAATCCTTTATCTAATTCAACAATAAACCAATTAACTTCAACATGGTAGTTTTGTTCATGCATTTCAGTTTTCATTAATAAGAGCTTTAATTATTGTTTGAGTTCATGTTACATACATATTTTTAAATTGTTTATTTAATGAAATAATCAATAAAATTCAAACTTGGCAAATCAACTGAAAGAAGTGTAAACTTTTTTTCATTTTTATTCATTTATTGGTGAAACCAGTTCATTTAAAGACAAAAGGCCAGGGGAACCATGGAATCTTGCCCCTATTGTCTTTCCAATTGATTTTCTTGGAAAAACTTAGACTTTTAATCTATTTTTGGTAGGTTTGTAGGGTTTTTGGACAAGATTAACAGTTTTTTTTTTAATATCTACTCATTAACTAATTAACACTATATTGGCAACTTTATGTTTTATATATATTTCATGTTTGTTTATATTTCATTGGTTTTAAATAGTTTACTTAATTGAATAACCAATAAACTTTAATGGGGCAAATCAACTGAAAAGAAAATTGGTAATAAAATTATTCAGAAATCGTGAGATGCGGTCTGGTGTGATGTAGGTTTCAGAAAAACATTTTCCTTTATCGTGCCAACGTTTCGATCTTTATTGAGATCATCTTCAGGGCCTGGGATTTACAAACATTGTTAACATTTAACAAATACATGTAGGATGTGGAAAAAAGCAATGTATATATATATTTTATATTCAATCTACTTTGATTGAATATAAAAAAATATCTATTTTGCATTTATAAATTCACTTTTTTCCACATCCTACATATATTTGTTAAATGTAAATAATGTTTGTAAATCCCAGGCCCTGAAGATGATCTTAATAAAGGAAAATGTTTTTCTGAAACCTAAATCACACCAGACCGCATCTCACGATTTCTGAATAATTATCGATTAACGATCACTAATCACCACACATTGGTAATAAACTTTTGGTCTGTCACAGCAAGTTTTGAACTATGCTCGGATTAATTTTAAATTGAGACATTCATTGAAAGATTCATGCCTCGATTTTTAGTGAAAGCTGTTCATTCGCAGTCCTTAGAATGATCATGACAATTATGCAATTTAGCCCCTATTGTTTTTCCTACTATTCTGCTGAGAAAACCAGGCTTTTTTTGTCAAGTTTTGATCTAAGCTGTGATAAGTTTTCCAGTTTTCATCATTAAGAGCACAGATTACATTACATTGTTATAAATAATAAAAATATCACACAAATTTTTTTTTAAACATTACATAAAAAATATATCATATTACATTGTTTTTAAATTGTTTATTGAATGGAATAAATAATAAAACTTCAACCTGGCAAATCAACTGAAATGAAGTGTAAACTTTTTACATGCCTCATACATTTCTTGGTGAAAACATTTCATTCAAGATCTTTAAAAGATCAGGGCAACCATGGAATTTAGCCTCGGTTGTTTTTCCAATTAATCTACAGAAAAAATAGACTTTTTGGTGTTTAGTGGTAAGTTTTGGAGCATGCTGTAATAAATTTTGGATTAAGAAAATTTTTCATGCCGTTCAATATTCCGTGAAGACAGTTCATTGGAAGTCCTTTAAAAAGGTCAGGGTCACTAAGGAATCTTGCCACTGTTGTTTTTCTAATTAATCTACTTAGAAAGCTAGGCTTTTTGACGTATCGCGGCAAATAGTGGATGAAGAGCTAACTAATTTTGAATTGAAAACTTTGATTTATTCAGTTATTTTTATTAAGAGCACAGTATCTAAATTTATTTACTACTTAACGCTACATTGACAACTTTTTGCTTCTGTTCATATTTCATTGTTTTTAAATAGTTTACTTATTGGAATATCTAATAAACTTCAACCTTGCAAATCAACTGAAAAGAAAATTAAATCTTTTGGTCAGTCATAAGAAGTTTTGGATCATACTGGGATAAATTTTAAATTGAGATACCTTCAAACGATCAGGAAAATATGCAATATAGCTCCTATGGTTTTTCCTATCATTCTGCTAAAAAAACCAGGTATTTTTTTATATTTTTGGCAAGCTTTGGTCTAAGCTGTGATAAACTTTGAATTGCGATTACTGATTAGTTCAGTTTTCATTAATAAGAGCACAAATTTTAAATTTATTTATACTATATGGTACATTACTTTTTGAGTTCATATTACATTGTTTTTAAATTGTTTATTTACTGGAAAAATCATTACATTTTAAATTCAACTGAAAGGAAGAGGTAAACTTTTTTCATATCTCATACATTTCTTGGTGTAAACAGTTCATTCAAAGACCTTTAAAAGGTCAAGACAACCGTGGAATCTTGTCTTGATTGGTTTTTTTCACTAAATCTGCTAAGAAAACTAAACTTTGATGCTTAAGTTTTCAAGTTTTGGACCATGCTGTGATAAATTTTGGATTAAGAAAATTTTTCATGCTGCATTCATTTTTCGGTGAAAATGGTTAATTAAAATGCTTTCAAAAGAACAGGACAACTATGGAATCTTGCTTCTTCTTTTTGTTTTGTGGCAAATGTTTGACTATGTAATAACCAACTTTCAGGAGAAAATACTAGATTTGTTCAGTTTGCATTAATAAAAGGACCAAATTAAAATGTGTTTATTACTTTATGATACTCTAACAACCTTTTGTTTGCGTTTGTATTATTCCATTGCTCTTAAATAGTTTACTTAATGGAATAATCAACAACAATTAAACTAAAACCTGGCAAATTAACTAAAAGAGCAAACTTTTTGTTCACCATCAGTTTTGAATCTTGCTACAATAAATTTTAAATTGAAAAAATTTTCATGCCTTCTTTTTTGGGCCAATGGACCATGCAATCACTAATTTTCAATAGAGAATACTTGATTTGTTCAGTCCTTATTAATAAGAGCACAGCATTCAAATTTATTTAATACTTAAATTGTACTTTGTGTTCATATTTCATTGTTTTTCAACATAAGACCATGCTTGGAGAAATTTTAAATTGAGATAATTTTTCATGCCACGATTCTTAGTAGAAAGGGTTTATTCAAAGACTGTCAAAAGGTCAGGGCAACCACAAAATCTTACCACTAGACTTTTTGATGTTTTATGGCATGTTGTGGAGCATGCTGAGATAACTTATGAATTGAGGCAACTTTTCATGTTGCATTCATTTCTCAGTGAAAACAGTTCATTCTAAGATTTTAAAAAGTTCAGGTCAACCATGCAATCTTTCCCATATTTTCCAATTGATTTTCTTGGAAAACTTGAACTTTTAGTCTATTTTTGGTCGGTTTGTAAGGTTTTTGACAAGATTAACAGTTTTTTTATTGGAGCTTGAGCAGGTGCGTTGTAGATTCTTAAACTGTACGTCATGAATTTAAAAGGGCAAATTGTACAAAATTACCAAGAATGATATTAGAATTGATGTTTAAAAAATTAAAGTTTCTTGAGAAAACGTGCAAAAAGAAAAGGTCGTGTTTTCAGAGAAAAACTCACCTAAATCTTTGTCGTTGAGCCCTAGATGATTTTCCAGCTCGCTGCATACTTTGGATACCAAAGACAAATGTTCCAATTTCTTCACTTCGTCCATAATTGAAAGGAAAAATGTGAAAACTGGAAAATGTCAAAGATTAACGTAAAAAGAACAAATATGAAAACAAACGCTCCTCGCTTGCTGGTTACCGGGCAAGACTACCAAGTACCAAGCGGGGAGTGCCAGGGGCGCCCGGTTGGCAAGAATGCTTTTCACGGAGGCTTTGCCCCTGGACGTCACGTCTCGTGATTTTAGGCATACTACGTGGATTTCAGATTTCTACACCGAAAGCCGACCAAAATGGGAATTTAATGAAAGTGGACGAAACTCGTTTCCAGTCGGTGAGTCTGTTTATGTTGATTTTCTTTCGATTTTTCTGCCTTTACTTCCCTCGGAACTCGACAGGAAAACACATGTCGTTCCGGTTTCACGTCAGAAATAGGTTATTGTCAAGATCCTTGACGTTTCTTCCTGAAGCTTTCTTGCCGGGTGTCTGCTATTTCATCCGACCCAAACTATTTTTTTTTAAGTGAAAAAATCATTAGTAAATATTCAACGGCCTTATCGTCTCGATATTTTGATCCGACCAAACGTTTCACTCTCATACTATTATGCAATGTTTACTGCGCCCTTTTAATTAATCCTAATTTTCTTCTCTCTTCTTCTTGTCAAGTTGTACATCCGGATCTTAACCAGGCTTCGGTTTTAAAGGAATGATGCAAGATATCGGGCCTGAGTCGTCGACGAACTTCGTTTCACAGACGTCAAAGCACATCGAGCAGGTGAGTCTCTCATTACTTGACAGGTACAACGAACGAAACCCGACGGAAGTATGTTTTATCCAATCCAAATACCAACGATACGTTCCTTACAATTTATACACTTTCAAGAACATAAAACATAATAACAAACCAAACCTAATTTTTGTTTACTCTCCTTGCATTAAAAATAAGTAATTTGTGTATTTGTTCTCTAATAAGACATTAGACTGTGTATAGCACCACATCTCGTGTTTTGGACTAGTTTGTTTACATCGGGGCTTCCCAAATTGGTCCGTGGATCCCAGGGAAATTCGAGAAATATTAATGATTACACAAATAAACACAGAATAAATAAAGTAAATTAATCCATATTTTTTTAGTGGTCATAATTGTCCACATTAATTATTCCAATTAATTATTCTTTTCATCTAGGGTTTTTGATTGATAATTAGTGTTATGTGCGGGATTCGAACCCACAACCTTCTGCTCAATACGCCGCAGTTCTAACCACTTAAGCTATCATGACTTTGATCTCCTCAGACCCCAACTTCTCATTTCAACATACAACTGTTCGAATTTTCCCTCTTTTTGTCATATTTTCAATTCGAACGGTTGTAGGTTGAGATGGGAAGTTGGTGCCCAAGAGGATCGAAGTCATAATAGCTTAAGTTGTTAGAGCAGCGGCATAATGAGCCAAAGGTCATGGGTTCGAATCCCACTTGTGACACTAATTTTTCATCTCAACAAAAACCTTAGATGAAAAGAATAATTAATTAAAATACAACAATGAATACTGAATTTTTTTTTATTCATTCTAAGTTTATTTTTGCACACATAACCAAAATAGGTAAGGTAATTGAGATGGACGGGAATGGACAGGATGGTTTCCTAGGAATTTCATTGTTGATACTGATCTCCTCCAATACCGGTAAATGCTGGATTTTTCCAATGTTATATATAAAAAGCCGTTATTTCTTGAAAATGTGACTCAAAGCTCAAACTTCTCTCGCGAGTGCACCACCTATTTGTGTAATTCTCCCAGTTATTTACTCCAATATGGATATGTGGCTGGAGTGCTGTCTGAGAAAGCGTGCAGTTTCTCAATCCACATACACAGTTGAGAAAGTTCCGAATTGGCATTGATGAGGCGGAAAGAAAACCTCCTGAGAGGACATTACTGAAGACAAGCCAGATGAAAAACAACCTTCAGGTGAAGTACCTCGGCAGGACCCAGCATGCTCTAATTGTACAAGTCACCAAATAGGTGCAGGTCAAAAGAAAAAAAAAAGTTCTTGCAACCATTCAATGGTTCCAGTCAGATTGTGACACCATTTGGAAGGGTACACACCCAGAACGCCGGCAGAAACAGACTGATTTGAGATGAGGAAGCACATTGAGCTGGTTGCTTCTCAAACCATTAAAACTCACACAAAAACTGTTAAAGGAAGAGTATGGACCCAGGAATGGTTGAATAGGGGAATATCTGGTGAATTATGTATGTTTCTATTGATTCTATTCTTTTTTGATGCAGCCATCGTTAAATTGTTCAATCAACAAATTTTGGTGATACTTTAACATTGTAGCAGGGAAAATAATGAAAAGATGTTTCAATAAATTAATGGCTCTTTCTCTTTTTTGGTGCAGCCCTCTTGGTTACTTGGCAAAACTGAACGATTAGTTAAACGAACTGTCAGTTAACCTGATTAAAGCCTTGTGGCTCTGATCAGTTCCATTTTTCTTTGGTTATTAGTTTTTCATCCTCTTGGATGTGTGTTGATCTTACACTAAAAGGGTTTTGATTAACAAAAGAAAATTATTGTTTTTCCTTGAGGTAGTAGTTTTAAGACATGCAGTAGAAAAATTGAAATCAGCACAAACTGAAGAATGTGATCTGAATGAAAGAAAGCTTTCTCTTTTTCTTTTTTCTTTTTTTTTATCGAGCTTTCGTGAAATAGTTCATTTATCTGACAAAGATAAACAATTAGCCAAACAAACTAGTCAGTTAACCAGATTAAAACCAAGAGCCTTTAACACGCCGGGTTTATCCGTTTCTTAAACAGAAGAATGTACAAAACAATTAAGTGAACTGATGATGAAGATGGCCTCAGCTAAGCTTTTTATGTAGTTTGAGTAAAGAAAATTATCATTTTACCTTTCGGTAGCTGTTTTATTTATTTATTTATTAATATAGACGGGTAAGAAGGCCAATTTACAAAGATACAATAACAATAACAAATCTAAAGTTATAAACATGCCAAGTAATAATATTCATATAAAAATATTGAAGAAAATAACACAAATATGTATATAACAACATTTTAAAAAAGCATTTACTTATATAAGAAGAGAGAGAAAAAACTATTTGCAATTGTATAGTCAGAGAAAATATTTCTTTATTCCAAGTGTATTTGAGTTGAACATATTAATGGTAGTATGCTTATTACTAACAGTAAAAATTCTATAAACGATAGCGGATTGAACTTGAAAGTATTTTTGTGTTATCATTATTAATATGGTACAGCTTTGCGTTGTCAGCAAAGAGCAAGAAGTTTTTATTCTGAGGGAGAAATTCAGCAACATCATTAATAAAGATCAAAAATAATAAAGGGCCTAAATGAGAACCCTAGGGCACTCCAGATTTTGCGTCGATAAATTTAGACAAAGAATTGTTAATATTTACTTGAAGCTGTCTATTACCATGCAAATAACTATGAAACCACAACAATATGGGTCCATCGAAGGCCAGAAAATTTAATTTCTATAAAAGCAAATTAAATTGACACAATGAAATGCCTTACTGATGTCCCTGTAAATTACATCAACTTGTGTATTGTTGGAAAATGCAATTTATGACTGAAGTAGTAGAAAACTGGAAAACAACCCAAAAAATAAGAGTATGAACCAAGGAATGGTTCAATAGAAGAATATATTATGATGGCACAGAATTCTGTACATTTCAAGAAATGAAAAAGAGCTGTACCTTTTTTTATGGAACAATCATGAAATTTTTTTATTTAACTGGCCATATTGAACAACAATAAGCTTAATGAACTGAGTTAACCAGATTAAACTGATGTCTCAGACGCATACCTAATAACAGAAATTTTGCCTTTGAACTGTGCAGTTTCATCTTTTAGAAATGGTAGCAAGAATGACATGCTCAATTGATATATCAGTAGAAATTGAATCTTAAACAGAAAATTATCTTGCCTTTTGGTAGCAGCTTTAACAGTTGCAGTTTATCTGCAAGTTTACAGAATTTTAATTGGAAGAATCTTACGTAACAATTAAGTCAACTAATGTTTGTATGCAAAGCTTGGCTTTTCATCCAGTTCCTCTGTTTTTCTTCTTTAGTTATGTCAGTTCTCCTTGTTGGTGTGGCTTGGATGACCACAAAAAAGTTTCCTTTTTGCCGCAGCTGCTTTAACACTAAAGGAGAAGAAAAAAAATAGGCAAGTGTAAAAAAGAAAAAAATAGACCAAAGAATGACATGGAGAGTTAACGCACAGGATTCTGAGCATTTCAAAAAATGAAAAGAATTTCTTTTTGATGCAGCCCCTATGAAATTGTAAGTCAACTGGAGTTCAGGCAAATACCAGTCGTTAACCGAAAAAACTTAAAGTTCATTGCTCAGACATGAGTCACTCAACTTGTCTCACTTATGTTTATTCCTGCTTTCTCTTGTACATTCTCAAACCTTTTATTACACAAGTCTTCTAAGAAAATTGAATTTTTTGAGTTCAATATAAAGAGGGCTCCATGAGAGAAAGGTCTTCCGCTCTACAAATAATGTATACTTGTATTCCACCAAAGATTTTTGGTCTTTTTTATATTTATAGCTCTCAATGGTGGAAAGTTCTAGTTGAAAAACACTAGTCTGGTATATATGCGTACCCATGGGTAATGTTTGGTGGTATAATTTGATAAAACAATCAATGAAATAGGCAAATGTTTTGTAGAATACAGTTAAATTAAAAAAATAAATAAACAGCTTAGATGTCCTTTTTAATGTATACATTGAAAATATCGTGTATATTTTGTGATGTGGAGTGTCGTCCTACTTAACCACCTGTATCCCCAATTAAGATAACCTTTACCCTAGTGGCAGCGACATTCCTCCGTGACAGTGTTGAAGGTAATTTGTGCGCTACGGAAGAATCTACATTCAACATTCTTTCAAAATGCAGTGTAAACAGTATTCATATTTTTGTGAGGTATACCTATCTATGTAGAACAAGGTCATATAAAGGAATATATACACAATTAGGGAATTGCAGTGGAGCCCCAGCAAAGCCCACTTCTAATGATTGATGACTTCCTGGATTTTTTGGAAAAGATTTAGGTTTGGCGTTCAGAGCGCAAATAACTTAAAGACTGCTTTTTCTACTCTTTCACAAAATAAATAAACAAAAGTTGCAAGTGTCCCAAGAACAAAGTACAGTTTTGTATCCATGGAATTAAACTCATGATAACTTCGGCAAATGAGAAACCTTATGTCTAACCCACTGCCATTGTGGAATGATTTATGATTATATATAATTATATTAATATTATTTATGGTTTTTATAATTCGCCTGTGCTCAGAAAATCTTTTTTAGGGATGGTTGGGGTTATTATACTTATGATACTTATGATGGTTATTATACTTAAATCTAGACACTGTTTTGAGTTGTTAATTACAATATTTACATTGTGGATTAAGCGAATTCCAGCACAATTTGAATCAAATGTAGATTTTTCATTCAAAAGCACCTGCAAGTTTGAAATTTGATTTCTTTGGTAGGAGAAGTGATGCCTTTAGCTTATTAATTTTGCCCAAAATGAGTTAACTTCAATGCAGTCAGTTAGCACTAATTGCAGTTAGTGAAATCACCTGTTTGTCTGAAAAACAATTTTCTGTACCTACTAAACATAAACGTAATAAATTTCACAAACACATAATTTTATATTTTGCTATTAAAAACCAATAAGCAAAACAATTGTGCCCAACAATTTATCACATCCAAGAAATGTATATTTTGTTAATTATCCTGTAATCAACAAAACTTAATAACAGAACATCAGTACCAAAAGTTGTACAAAAATAAAACTATATCAACGCTATAGATCAACAATAACTAATTTTTCTTATTGTTTTCAACCATATACTTTAAATTTCAAGTCAGTCAATTCGTAGATATCCTTTACAATAAAAATGATGCTCCTTTATTGCCATCAGTACAGAATTTTAAATCCTCTCTATACACGTAAATTGTTATTATAAATGTTAAATTTAGTGATCTTCCAAAATTTTTAGTAGTAATGTTGGTTTGAATTGGATTTGACAAATTTTATTTATTTCCTCGTAATGTTTGTTAGGCTGGTGAGTGCAAACACAAAAGTTGAACTAATCTAACTGATGATTTGTCAAATAAATCAATAGATAGTCAATCCAGTCAAGCCCCTATCTGCCCGCTGCACTTTGACTTTGTTATACTGTCCGCTGTCCCTTTGTCAATACAGTTGTTACATTTATAGAATTTATAGTATCCTTCTATAGATTATTCACAGTTTTCGTAAAGTTTACAATACAATTGAGCAAATTGAATTAGGTTGGTGGGCCCTAGAGAATGGAAATCCATAAGGTTTGATACAGATTAAAAAATTTATGATTTGTTGTTATCAAATGGGCTGAAATCTGAAAGATTATGGTGAACTCTGTGGTTTATCCAACCATACATATTCCAGAGATAAAAAAGTTTTATAAATCAAAAATACTTCATTTTGAAACAAATTAAAATTTATGTTATTAGCATAAATGGTTAAGTTATGAGATTTCTTATTGAGTTCTGTGGGTTCATTTATAATCATTTTGGCTTTTTGCTATCATCAGTCAAGAGTTTGGTTCTTTTTATCTTTCGCACATCAGTCAAACCACTAAAGATAGAAAATGTTCAGTTATTATCATAGCAATACAAATTCATTGTCTATAAGTGTTTTAAAATTATTTCAGTAATAATTTATTATTGTTTTTTTTTTCTCAGAGGTATCAGAAATTCTTAGATGACCTCACTCCATTTGTGACAGGAAGATGGATCGGTGCATGTCTAATGATTTTAGCATTCGTAGCTCGAGTTTTTATAATGCAGGTGATTTACCTTTTAAGCAACTTTTTTTTAATAATTATTTTTTGGGCTTAATTATTATTAATTATTGTTGAAATTGTTATTAGGGTTGGTACATAGTTGCTTATGCATTGGGAATCTACCATTTAAATTTATTTATTGCATTTCTAACCCCAAAAAGTGACCCAGCGTTAGCGATGTACGAAGGTAAATATTTCAGTGTCAGGTCTGGGTTTTTTGGAGTATATCGATTTATTTATTTTGTGTATTGTTGTTTTAGAGGATGGCGGAGGGCCAGAACTTCCGACTAGGGCAAATGAAGAGTTCAAACCATTTATCAGGAGGTTACCAGAATTTAAATTCTGGTATTCGGTATCAAACTCTACTCTCATAGCATTTACCTGTACTTTTTTTGAAATATTCAATATACCAGTATTTTGGCCCATTCTTGTCATGTACTTCATCACGCTTGTAGCGATTACAATGAAGAGGCAGATCAAGGTCTGTGTTGAGTCATTTTATTTTTAATTAAAGAATTGTTGCTAACTGTTCTAATTTTTGTTCACAGCACATGATAAAATACCGCTATTTGCCTTTCACTCATGGAAAGCCGAAATACGCCAGTGCCAACAACACAGGCAAGGTGATTAATTTAAAGTGACAGGTGATACCTTCTGTCATTAAATCACTAAACCGCCCTTTGGACAAACTATCCCAATCCTTAGAAAATAGCAATATTCCTCTGAAAAGAGTAAGAGCACTCGGTGAAATCTGAAAAAAAAAAATGACACCCTTATTTGATCAGTGTTTCGCCTGTGAAATAAAAAGTGGGGTTCAAGGAGTTCTGCTACCAGGGTGGTATTAATGTGTAACATATTAAAGAAGGAAATAACATTAAAATACTATTCCACGCTTTTCTTGTAAATAAATTGCCAGTTAAAAAGTTAAATAATTAAACTACAAAATTTTTTGTTTCCAATGGTATCACTTAAAAACTGTAAATAATATACTTGCTCTTGGTGGAGGCCTTGTTTTTTTCCAAATCAGTTTTGTTATTAGTTACCAATGTCAACTAGAGGCTGGGGTTTAAAAAATTTATTGTTGATAAAAGATAATTACGGTCTGTAAGAGAAAAAATGTTATTGCATTTTTTTTAATAATTTCCTAATATTATTTCAGTAAAATCATTACCTCCAATCAAGGCTTGCAGATCTTTTTTCTCCATGTTAACTGTATTATAGACAGTTTTAAATTATATTTACACAATTAAATTATTTTCTTTTGTACATGATAATTTATGATTTTGCTTATGTTGTACTTTGAAAAAAAAAAAAGGCAGTTCAAATAATTTTATGTACATATAATAAATATTTAAACTATACAAGTTTACACTTGTACAAGGATTACACTTCAAAATAATAATATATTATGCTATTTTATATTAAATAACAAAATAAAATAGATTATTTGTTTGAAATAAAATAAGTATTTTTTCAAGAAAAACTCCCATTCCACCTATTGATAATTAATGTGCATATTCATTTTTAAAACGCCTTGATTGAGTGATGATATACATATTTTTTAAATGATCTCTTTTATACTATTAGTGCGCTTATAGACGTCGGTTTTTTTTTTTCTTCTTTTTCCTTTGGATAATGTTTTTTACCAGACTTGCAATGTTGTATAGGCTATAATGAAAGTATGTGCATGCATCAGATATCGGCAACTATGTGCTGTTGGGTGCTTGTCCCCCCCCCTTCATGCAATGGACACCGATCCAGCATAAGAAAGTGCTGTCAACCATGCCAGTGAATTGATGTGTCTAGACGCTACCTGATGTATCGCGTGTTTTCTGCAAATTGCTTGCCATCCCTGCTTCTTTAAATTATCATGTTTGTCACGTGTTTTAATTTATCATGTATTATCGTAAATACAATTTTTTTTTACATTCAAAAATAATTATAAAATTTTATTTCATCTTCTAATTTCTCAAAAAGAGTATGAAATGCACCATATTTTTCCCTTTCTAATAATATAGGATGTACCCATAATGACCTTTTATGTTTTTCTGTTTCTTTTTGTTTTTTCTTGTATAAATAGTAGGCCAATAGAATTTGTTTTTTCTTATCACATGTGTAATCTTGGCTACCAGTTCATAGCTGAGCCAGGAAGAGACTGATCTAAGCTATGATCCATCTTGTCGAAAATCTTACAAGTATACAAAAATGTCCATTTATTATGGATCCATTGTCTGATGAAAAAAAATAGACGTGTACAAGCGCATTTAGGCCAATTGCTTGTTATGCCGGTTGGATGTCATAAATTTAGACTTAATCAAAGCACCATTGATTGGAATATTTTATTGTTGGTAAAAGGCCAAGTTATTTAGGTTTATTCTATTTTAAATGATGTGAAATAAATTAAATATACTCAGACAGAAAAATGAATTATTATTTAATGTGATAATCTTACAATGTGCACGACACTATTGTCATTTGCAAGGTGTGCCAATTGGCCATACAGAAATATGAAAAACAGCATAAATAGCCCAGCCTTAGATTCAACATGGCATAAAGACAAATTTGAATTTCTTAAACATTGGTCCTCGTAGTGTATGCATGCTATTTTTCCCCTTTATTGTTTGAAATTTTGGGTTGGCCTGCACTCCTTATTTCATAAATATGCACATAAATGCAAATGTACAGTTAAAAACACTAATTAATTTATTGTGTTTTCAAAATTAATCATGTCAAATTATATGCGAGCACTTGTTTTTTGTTGTTCTTAACCTTTGAGTTTTAAAAACAATTTATTTTTCTAGCAATTAATCCTTTGACCTTAATAATTTTATTAATGCTGGCTATAATACCGGCTGTTCAAAATTTTTGTCAAAAACGGAAGTTGTCTTTAAATTTCCTTCTTTTAGATGTGACAACTTGGATCATTATAATTTATTTTGAATTTGAAATTTAAAACTTTTGGATATGACAATTGAAACATTAGAAGTACAGCTGCTGGCTTAATCTCTGAAATACAATAAAAATTCATTCTTTATGCAATAAAATTTTTCCCCCTCTTTCTTTAACTTACTTAATATTGACTTGAATTTTGAATTTACTTAATATTGAAATACTAATCTTAAACTAATAACTTATTAAAATTCTTTCACATCCAAATGCCAAAAAATAAATTTCTAAGGGCTGAAAAGGTGGAGGAATGCACGCATTGAGAGGTATAATTAATCTATGATGCTTAGGTTTATTTGGGTTGCTGGGGACTTTTTATACATTTAACAAGGTCTCTCCTTAATTGTTTTTTTAGGTTTTTTGTTATAAAATTAAAGATTATATTGTCATTTATCAAAAAATATTAATTTGCAGTCTGGTAAGGCATTTTTTCTTTTTCAAATAAGCCAACTGATTCTTCTGTTTTTTTTTATTGGACAAAATTCACTTCTGATTTTTAGTTGACTAGGTCCATAAAAGATTTAAGTGAATTTTATAGTTTTCTTTAATAATACAATTAAATTTTACCAAAATCACAAAAAGATACAACAATTTATTTGGCAATCATATTTTGATTTTTTTTAATTTTTCATAAATTTGGTTCAAATAAGATGAAGCTTACTTATGTTCAAATCAGATGCTTTATGTATTTCAAATGTTAAACATATCCTCCATATCCTAATAACTGAAAAAGGTATTTATTGAAAAAATAAGAATAATACTTTTTAATTTTCTCAGATCGATTTATTAAACTTAACGTCATCATCTTGATTATTACGATTTAGATTATTTATTGCTCAGACTATAGCTTAAAAGTACAAATGGTTAAGTTTAAAATGCCAAATTTCTATTTTGTGATATGTTATATATTTTAACAATGGTAGAAAATTTCAATTAATTTTTTTATTTTTTTTATTTTATTGTTTTCAAATTTGAATTTACTTACATTTTGTGAGTGAAATAATTTAAAGATAGCTTATTAAAAGTGATTTCAAAATATTAACGTACAAATTTTAATTGTGTTTTAGGCTGAAGCAGTGCCTCTTATCCCCCCTATACCTGTTATACCCGTTGTTGTACCACCGCCAGTCAGTGAAGCATAAATTTCAAAGTTCAAAAACCAAAATTATATTTTAAACAGTGCAATAGTTGTTAACAGACTTTTTTAAGTGTTTGATTAATTATTTTCATGTGATTGTGCACTTTGTGATGCCAGCCGTCTTTATTTGCATGAAAGATTGGATTTCAGAGAGAGTGTATTGTGAATATTTAATGTCAAGAGATTTTTGACTACTGTATAAATTTATATATTTTTACTTTGTGAATAATATGAAGTTATTGTACACCGGGAGGGATAGTTGGCACATCTTACATTTTCTGTTGGTTTTAAAGAAATTGTTATCGTTATTTTACTCATTCGGTACTTGATTTATTTCTAGTTGAACTGCGTGCTAATTTTTTTTTTTTTTTTTTTTTTTTTTTTTTTTTTTTTTTTTTTTTTTTTTTTTTTTTTTTTTTTTTTTTTTTTTTGGGGGGGGGGGTTTAAAGGATTAAAATGTGCAAGGGCTCTGACTATTATTTTAAAAAAATGCTTTATTCACTGACTTTAAGGAAGGATCTCCTTCGGGTTTCTCGGTTTTGCAGCGCATATTTCAGGATGACAAGGGCAAAAGCATATTTTGTCTTCTCTAGTTTTTAAATTCAACGAATCTATAAACATCCTGCAGACACTCTTTTTATCAGCCCTAAAACAAAAATAAAATATTAGATAACTTGTTTTCTTCATATTGTTGTTATAAATGTAACTTGTGCCTGTGTTTAAAAAAATTAATATATGTATATCTTAAATATTATTATTATGGATTGTGTAGTTAGCATTATTGTTATTAATCATTTGTTAATATAATATCTTTTTAAAAAGTTTTGTTTTTTTGTATGTAGTTAACATATCTAAAGCACCTACAAATTATATATTGGACTGCAAAGTAAGTTTGTAGCATTTTAAAAAGGGGAAATTCAAAGACAAAATCAGATATTTGTAAATAAATGTAATCCATTAAAAATGACCCATTTTTCTTGTTCTTCCTTTTGCCATCTTCCAGGTATTTTAATTGTTCTGGGGTAAGACATAAATAAATGCTGTTTTGTAAAAGCAAATATTTGGGGAAATCCCCTTTTTTGTGAAATTCAGAATAAGTCAGAAGTCAGGCATAAATTGACTGTTAAATATCAATTTCTAGATCAAATTTTTGCAATTAGTTGCACGTAAATGCACCATTTTCCTTTTTTCACCCACCAATCATATGGAAGAGCATTGCTTGTTTTTTCCCCCTTCTATAATCTAATGTAAGAGAACCAATTTACTATGTGTATTGTGTGTTGCACCCTTGTCTGCTGCTGATAAACTTATAAAATATACAAACTTGTTGAAATTTAAAATAAAAAAAAATTACAATGCCTTCATTTATAAAACAATTACAGATCAAGTGATAAACTCAAAATCCAAAACTTGTAAATGACCCCTTGCTTTTAATTGAAATTCATTGATTTAAATTTAGAAACGAGTTTAATTTTTTGTGCATCTTCGTACTGTGATATTAATAAAAAACCTACTCTTTAGCTTGCTCTCTTCTAACTGGGTATTTTGGAACAGGCTCATGAGCAACATAGTCTCGCTTCATCACTGACAAATAATTATTAATTTCATTGTGCTCATCTATCCATCTCTGCCTTTTGTCTTTTATCAAGCCATAGTTAACTGCATTAATCTTTAAAAAAAATACAACAATTAAATATCTTAAAGATTACTAAATCAATTTTGTTTACTGTTAGCTCATAATTATTAGGATGATTGTCCCTGATAAAACTGGTTCACTTATGCTGAACTGACATCTCTCGCGGGTTTGTTGAACTCAAACTCAATTTTCAGCATTGCGCCACTTCAGTGAGGACCCAGTGGTATATACACCTCACACGGACAATGAGACAGACTGTTCCTCACCGAAGATGGTGCAATACTGAAAATTGAGTAATTCAGTTGATCCATGAGTTGAGACCCAACGATGGTTCAGTCCAGCTTTAGTTCGGACCAACATCCAGCATCAACTCTGGCTCACTTATGTCTGTGAGGCAAAGTTCAGCATTTTGACATCTTCAGTGCTTGGAATTGTGTTATTGTCTGTTACGTCATTCGCGTTTATTTTTGTTTGTAATTTTATTGGAAATATCCAAAAGTTTGTAGGCTTAAAGCAGTCAAATCAGTAGTACTCTACCTACACAACATCAAAATAAACAATAACTGACTGGAACAAAGAAACAAACACAAATTTTATCATTCAAATACTCTGAAAGAACTAAGATAATGTGTAAAAAGGGACAAACAACACACCAACTGCTGAAAATATGAAAATGCCAACAAAAACAAAATCAGCTAGAATAAGCAGATTATCAGAGATGATAAGCTATTAATTTAATTTGTTAAAATAATTTCCTCTGGATCAAGATGCACGTCATAAATACCTTGTTGGCCAAGTAATCTTTATTATTGCCAAACCTTCGCCATATATTGTTGTAATTGATATCGTACAGTGTCAAAAAGTTGCACTCAAACTCTTCATCAATTAAGTTATCAGCGACTGGTTTGCCCTGAAGGAAAGGAAATGTTAAACAGGTAAATATAGTGAATAAACTAAAAAAGTAAAGTAATTCCTGTCATTCAGGAAGGCTTAACTTCCAACTACCCATTAAGTGTTGTGGGCAAAGGTCAAACCACTTTACAGTACATTTTTCAAACTACTGTCAATTAAAAAAAGCCATGGAATATGAACCAAGAACTTCTAGCTTGGCAAATACGAGTCAGACGTACTAACCACTCAGCCACCATGGTCTCCTTAAATATAGTAACTATGACTTACATAGGCCTCATTGACTTTAGTCGCTACAGTTTCTGCATTTTCTTCTATGCAGTTATAGTCTATCGATGCAGGTTTATAATCGATGGAATAGCTGCTCTCTTTTTTTATATTGTGTCTTATGAATTTGTACTGTCTTTGAAGCCAGTTGCCTACACGGATCCTAGGGTCTGTGTAGTTGATTAAACTGATTTCTGAAAACAAATAAATAAAAAAACAATAGAAATGTCAATTTGTTATTTAATTATGATTTAGGATTGATCAAACAGATTTTATCCATAGTCAAAAATAAAAACATGCACAAAACAAGGACTTTTTTTAAGCTTTTATGAGCTTGCATATTAGCCAGCGTACGATTTCGTTGGTTGTATCATCTCTATATAGTTGGGGGGAAGGGATGCATGCAAAAAAGGACCAAGGACGACAATGGGAATCGAACCCACGACCAGTCTATAACACTGACTACGTGGCTACGGTGGTCCTCAAACAAGGACTTGATTGAGACAAAAGATGTGGCTGAAAAACCCTAACTGAAACTCCAGCTATATTGAAAAATATACATATACAGAATTTCACAGTTTTATTTATTTACTTTTTTAATATTTTCAAATTGAAACAAGTGTACCAAATTTTAAACATCAATTACATAAGCAGCACTGTGGCAAATTTGAAATCAACCACCTCTTGATAATGATCACATTTAACACTAATGATGAAGGAAAATGAATAATTATATTTAAGATGCTTCATAAATTTGTACATATTACTGAAAGTTGTAACCCAAGTTAAAATTTATAAGAATGATTTTTGCATTATTGAATTTTTTTCTTCTGTTATAAAATACATTTTTCAATGTATGAGAGGGGGATAAAGTGGATACTATGATCAGCATTATCGATCAATGATTATATAAATAAACAATTATTGAAACACAATTTCGCTCGTTGTGAAGTATGGGGAATTCGCATTATTATGACATATGTTTGCAATACAACCAACATTAAAACCTAAACATACTTTTTGATTCATGATGAAAAATTAAACACTTATAATTTTCTAAAGTATGGTATTTTCCTAACAAAAACAAAAAAGGAGTGAAGTTCAAAACGCGTTTTTGAATTTTTTTAAATATGTATTTAAGCTTGTTTTCATATAAGTTCCCCTTATGAACAAATTTGTAGCTTTTTGTTTTGTCTATCAGGTTTATTATCACCTCACAGGACCCCACAATGAACAAATTTTCAGACTTACTCTCTTCCTCCCTTGGATTTTTGAACGACACAGTCATTGTGAAATAGGCTTGAAATTATAAAAACTACTTTTAAAATTTTTATTAACTGCAATCACATGTTTCAACACTTTTGAACTGTTTCTTGTTCTAAACAATATAAACCTCCGGGTTGAGGATTACGCTTGGGGAAATAAACATGTTGTAAAAAAATCAGGTTAAAGGAATACAGACTATAATCAACAATCATATATTTATCAACATAAAACATCTACACAGTTTTACATCTACAATCACTAACAATTAATGATTTGAGTTTTCGACAAGGGGTTCAGATGTCAAATGTGCAGTATTGACAGTCGTCAACAACTTAAGTTTTGTTCGTCCCTTGTGAAGAACTGTGCCAAGTAGATTGCATATTCATTAAGCAAACATTTAATATATCCAAAACGATGAAATCTTTCTTTAAAGATTTTTCATCCTGGTGTTTGCTATAAGATTGCACTGAAATTTGGATGGAGTATCGGCCGGAAATTTTTCATCACAATACACAACTACATCCAGGCAGACAAACATTTAACTAAAATTTTTGGCATGTAATGATAATTATAATGAATATTTTAATGAACTTTCATGTATATCATTTTTTTATTTAGGAATAATTTTTTGGTGTTGTGTATATCTCTTTTTTGTTCTTAAACAACCAAATTACAATACTTAGTAAAAAAATCTTTCATTTGTTAAGTTATATAAGGAAGACATTTCTAAATAACTAAATAGATTACAATTCACAAATACCAATAATAATCTATATAAAATGTGTTTTAAAAAAACCCTGGTTAACGTTATGTATATAGGTAAAATAAGAAAAAATGTATGACAATGACTTGAGTGACCTCTACATATTGTAACATTGGTAAATAATTTTCTTTCCCTGAAAACTATGTTTATTTATTATTGGACCTTAATTTATATCTTGTAAAAATGATTTAAAAATTTTTTACAAATTCTAGTCTAGCATCACTTAGTCTTTCTTTTTGTTATATATATATAAAATCTATTTACCTAGCAGGTACTGATCTACAAATCAGACTTTAGAATCAATGATTCCCCTTGTATCAAAGTTCTAATAATTGGCCACTCAATTTATATTAACAAATAATAAAACATTAATGCTAAAAACTACCTACAATGTTTCATTTTAGAAGAAAACATAAATGAGATCATAAAGGAAACAGTTAAATCACACATCTCATAGCTTTTTTCATTAGTCTTAACAAAAATATCATTTTTTTGTTGTTTTATATTAAAAACCTTGGGGCAATATATTTTTTAACAATTTTTTCTGGTCAATAGACTAAACAATCTCTTGACTACCTTGTTCTAGAAAACCTCTGACTTTAAAATGCCAGATATTTGCTTCTAAAAGGTACCATTTTTTAACGTCAATCCCAAATATTCTTGTTACTACAAGGAATTGACCTGTTGTAGATTCATTTATTTACGATTTAAATGAACACAATTTAATACTCTGGTTAGTTTTCTAGTCTCATCGAGGAAAAACATTACAATCTACAATCTCTAATAGGAGGAATTCTAAAAAGTGATCCCTTGCGTTTTTTAAGTTTAATTTTCCAGAAATATTTTTAAAAGGGTTTTCCCCAAGGTAAGGCCAAATATTTCACACCGGCCTTCTCTCATCAAGGTACCAATTAAGCGTTTGTTTAATATCTTTTAAATAATAATAAAATAACAATCTTTGGCTTTCATCACATTAATTTTTCTTAATTACCGATGTTTAAGAATGATGAAAATACAATATTTTATCTATTGGCCAAACAAACCACAAAAATTTAATTTGTATTAAAAATTATTCACTGTTTATGTCATTCTATGGCTATGTGAATATCTATTGAACATTATTTAGTGCTATCTGTATTACAAGTAATTTTTTATCTAATTATTTCTTCTTTGAAATTGATATAGTAAAACCAATTTACACAACTGGATTTTTAAAGATTACAAAATATTTTGATTGTCTGGCCAATTTAATGGACATTTAAAAACCTACAAGGAAAAGTTTTGAGCGTAACTATTTCTTCATCTTTCACAATAAGTTAATAATAAATTAGGCCTCTATTAATATTTTTAAAAAAAATTAATATACGGTTGGGTTCAATTGGAGTTTCCATATTGAAATAGGTCTTTTAAAGACAGTGACTTGACCCCGTTCTTTACCGCCGATGATGAATACACAAAATTTCGTTGTCTCTCTTTCTGTCCGTGTAGCGCTTGATGCTCTAACTCTTCTGTCTGTAGAAATATTCATCTGAGAATTGTAAGAGTTTAAGGCAAGAGGCAAGCTTTTAGGTGGTATGGGTTTCAATTCAATCATTTCTTGCCTGCTGTTACTTCTCCCCTGGGCATCTTCTAACACGCTATCTGGAGGACTGTTTAAAGTTTTGACATACTCGTTATCTGAGAGGATTTCCTTGATATCTGGTCCCATGTAGTTTGGATTGGAGAAACTATAAGGGCCCTCTTTGTTCTCTTTTTTGGTTTTTTCAAAATTGCAGCTTGACGATATTCGATTCATTGTCTCAATGCTTGCATAATCTGACGTTTCATCACAGTTTTCCTCTGGGGTAGTGAGGGGGTTGCCAAAACGGACAGAAGCTGATTTTGGAAATCCTTTTCTCGTCTTAGGCTGGAGTTGCT
This sequence comes from Cimex lectularius, assembly GCF_000648675.2. Taxonomy (NCBI): domain Eukaryota; kingdom Metazoa; phylum Arthropoda; class Insecta; order Hemiptera; family Cimicidae; genus Cimex; species Cimex lectularius. The sequence goes on from NW_019392683.1 coordinate 2,215,648, forward strand.
GATGGATGGAGAAAAAATCTTGTTTGGCCGTACTCGAAGGTGCTTCTTCATCATCCAGATATACTAATTTTGTGACCTCAACAGGTGTTAGTGTGCAAGATGCTAAGGAAGAAAAGTTAGGCACAGATATAGGATCTCTTGGAAGTGTAGGCTGCACACTGGTAGTTGGAGAAATCAAGGATTTTGCAATTATATGATGGCTCTGGGACTTTACCATTTCACCAACTAAGGAAGTTTCTGATATGCTTTCTGTACTGCTCAAAACGGAATAATTGCACTTTCCCGATTGCCCCAATCTGGTTAAGTTGATTTGTGAGAGTTTGGAGATTTCTTTGAGAATGCTGAGATTTGATGCTGTAGGAGTTGTGTTAGGCCTATGGTTGAGAGAACTTCTTGTTTTAACTTGGCGCTCTATTGAGCTGCCGCTCCTTACCCTTTTCGGTGAGCATTTACTGATACAATTGTTTCCTTGCAAAAGTAGTTCAGGGACTGTCAATGCTACGCTTTCAGATCTCGGTTGAGGTATCAAACCCTCCAAAGTCAGCTTCTCCCATGTTTCTGTTGCTGAAAGGTTTAAAGGGAAATTTTAATAAAACATTTGTATTATAATTATAATTATAATCTATATCTTACCAAAATGAAATCTCCACAACTCATTGTTTGCCTGACCTGCTCTCTCCCCGCCGAATATAAGCATAGAACTAAGTAGTTTGCACGTCGCATGACTGTGTAGGGAACCAGGTTGCACTTTGCACTTTACCTGAAGCCATAATTTCCTGACTGGAAAATTTAATAAAATTAAAACTAGAAAAAAAAGAAGATTTGTTTATACTCATCACCTGTGTCAAAACGCCATAGATCAGATCTCTCTTGAAGATCAGTCATACCACCGAATATCCAAATGGAACTGTCATGAATCACCATGCTGTGTTTGTGACGAGCAGGAGGAGAAACTCTTCCATTTGAGAGGAGATGCCAAGATTCAGTCTCTGAAAAAAAATTAAAGCCATTGTAAAATTTTACAAACTTAAAGAAACCAGACAGCATCTCACGATTTCTGAATAATTATCGATTAACGGTCGCTAATCACCACACACTTAAAGAAACCTTTTATTATTTTTGAAAATTAATAATCCTAAAACATATTTATTAATATGCTTTGTTCAAGCAAAAGGGTCAGGTTATAATTTTATTGTACATCTCTGTACATATAAATTTTCAATAATGAGGCACAATTATACTGAAAATGCTTTTTCATTTGCAGCTGTTTGGTTGATATTTAGACATAGATTTCATTAGGAAAGTACTAAGTATTACTAAATTTATGCATTACTTAAATGGTAATCAAAGAAAAGATTTGGTTACTTCGTGAAGCTTTGGAGGAATATATAAGCTTCATCAGGACTTTGAAACATTTATTGACAATTTACAAGATTAACAAATATAAACATCTACCAATGAATTGTACATCTTATTCCTCTAAGAATCGTTTGAAACATTAACTTTCAGTACTGTTAATAGATGTTAATATTTGTTAACCCTGTGAATTATCTATAATATAAGTCCTGATGAAAGGGGATTCCTTGTAAGCTTGACAAAGAAACTAGCATGATTTCTTTCTTTTTTCAAATTGGGCATGTCGCTGATTTTTTGTTTTTGATTGTTGACTTGTCTTTTTCATCAATTACACGAGATAGTTTCAATAAAATAGTAAGTTTAGACAATTATTGCAAAACAGCCAAGTTCGTAGACCAGTAGAATACAGCTCATTTCTAAGGACCTCACTCTTAAAACTTTAAAGGAGATAATTTATTATATGTGTAATAAACTATTCTGAAGCAGTAAACATTTATTTATAATAATTATTATATTGAACTTTCACCCAAAGGGTTGTGCTGACCCTCGGGTCTACGCCTAAAGGGAGTTCATCTACCCCATGTAGGCCACGAGTATCCCCCTTAAGCCAGAAATCCAGGAGATCCCAGAAATCCCAACCAACAAGAAAAAGCTCCAATGAGTGCATTTGACAGCTAATATCAGCCCCCAGCGTATGCAAAATATAAAGTAGCCTAAAACTAACTAACTTCTAAAATACAATCACAAATAAATACAATCACAAATAAATACAATCACACCTGCATACATTGCACTCATTCTGAATAGACAGGCGAGTATTTTTATAAATATTATGCCATCTTCCCTAAGCACACACACTACTAGAAAGACAATAGTGACACTATATTTCTTTCACCATCTGCCCACCACACACACACTAATGGCTCACACAGCACCCAAAAAAAGGGAAAAAATAACCACAAAATAAAACTGATCTATATATAATTTAAAAAATACCAGGTCTTCCAAAAAGCAAAACAGGTCACCCAGAAACCCCCTATTGGGCCAGAGAACCATTCTTAAATTCAACAATACACCTACACACTCTCTGTAAGGAGCTAAGGGACGACAAGCTTCTGTCAACCATTCTCTGCATAAGGAGTACCTGTGTGGGCTTTGGCCATTGAAATTTTATGTCTAATGAGAACATTAAACAATTTTAATTATATGTCTGATTATTAATTGGATTCTCATTAACAACCCATTAAATTAAATTGTCAGTAGGTGTATTTCAAATTATTTGATACCAAAGCCTGAATATACAATATTGGGCTATAAAGCCAAACCAAAAATTATTAAATTATTTATTGGTCTATTGACCAAATTACTTCTTTCAATTAATTAATCTTTTTATGTAAGGTTTTGGTTGAAAAATGGCAAAAAGGAGGGAAAATTCGAAAGGTTGAGATGGGGAGTTGGTGTCCGAGTGGATCAAGTGGTAGAGCAGCGGCGTATTTAGCGTGGGTTCGAATCCCACTCGTGGCACTAGCTTTTTCATTTCAACCAAAAGCTTACATAAAAAGATTAATTAATTGACAGAAAATTTATTTTTCTCGGCAACCTTTCCAAACCTTTCTAAGCCCTGCTGTCATAAAAGTTTTCCTGTACAGTATAACCAGCGCGCCGTTAATTTTGCACTGTAAGCCTAGATTACATGGTACTTTAAACATTAAATTATTGGCTTATGTCTTTATTAACATGTATTTTCAATTCAGAAATAAGTACAATCTATGGCCCTTTATTATGATCACATGATTCACGATAGATTACTTGATGCCGTAGATGATCCTAATCGAACCCATTATTTCAAGGGAAAGTCTTAGAATTAGATCATTTTGCAATTTCATCACTCTCGCGTAAGTATAAATTTAATGCCTCGATGAAGAACATGAACATTTACCAAATAAGTTCATTTTTTAAACTGTATAATAGTTAACAAATAAGAATAATACAAAGGGTACATTGAACATTTTTCGAGAAAGTATGTTCATCTTCGACCCTGGAAAATGGCAATAAAAAAAATAAGTAACACGAGCGTTTATTGCTTACCAAAATGGAAGACCCACAATTCGTTGCACGACCCTTTCAGATCGCGATACCCTCCGTAAATAACCATCGTGGACCTGTGCACTAGGGCGGAATGGCCCCTTCTACCTTTAGGTACAGTCGCCCCCTTGCCACCTCGGACTTTTCTCCAGTTGTTGTTCTGGAAAATAAAAACATATATCAAGTTTCGACAGGCGATTACAAACACTCTTGTAACTTTCTGTAATCTAGCTTAGTTTACAAACAATATTCTCAGACCGACTAATATCTCTAAGTCGATATATCGGTTCTTAATGGAACCGGGGTTTTCTTATAATTAAAAAAATCTTTTATCACGTTTGCTCAAAATCAATTAAAGTGCTCTGTTTTGAACTAAAAGTTTCTTAATATATATGTGGGAGGTTTATGGGCCGACAAATAACTGATGAGTTCATCGCCGGCCATTTCTTTGTTTTTACTTCTTTTTTTTTTCTTTTTTTTTCTGGTTTCTACCTCACTTTTTCAACTGTCAGATAGAAACAAAAATACATACAAACTACAGACAGACGTACACATCCGACAACCGGTAGCACCGCAATCGTCGGGGACTCCGCCCATCAAACCGAGTGGTACACGCGACACTCAGCAGGACACCAGGACTTTTATTTGCGAGTCCAGGAGGGGTACGAACGGGTACTATGCGCCTCCAATAGCCTCTAATACCCAACTCCGACTTTCCACCTTCACGAAGCTTATGCGGGTGTACCCTGTTAACTAACAAACGGAAAGAGGGGTATGGAGGGACAGGAGCTGGACCTGACACCTCCTAATCCTAAACCCAACACCTACCCCTCTTCCCACCCCACANTTAACCTAGCGTACGAAAAAGACACAGGGAACCAAATTGCAGCAATAACAGTCAATGACTTGATGCTTCTGAGAAGAAGGATTGAGTCTATTGACTAAACTAGGGAACTGGGAAGGCACAATAAGCCAGAAGGCTGCAGTGCCCGGAGAGAACAAACCCCGCTTCCTAGTATCCTTTTCTACCATACCATACCATACCATACCAGGAGCTTCATCCGAAACCACAAAACCATGGCACCCCGCCGTGGAAAACACGGTTGCGAGCCAAGCCATGGCACTATCTCAGACTATGTCGGAGTCAGGCGTCGGCAGCATTGTCCTACGATACCGGTTTCCCATCACCATCCGATACAAACATGTAAATCCGGTCACATTCACTCTTTCGTAGTATTCGATATTCCTCGAGGCGAGGTCGAACCAACTCCATTTTCTCTAATAACTTACTTTTGCTCTCAAGAAGTCACACCCTCACCTCAGCGTATTCGATATACCTCCGATTAAAAAAAAACCTTCCTTTCACGCTAATAAATTACATTCATTTCAATAAATTAACTCAAACACAACACAGACACTACACAAACCACATGTACATTTAAAAATCCCAATAACCCTAACGTATATGTATCACTCCCGTGCCCCAAGACTACCAAAAGTCCGATGATTTGCCAAAATTGTCTAAATACGTCAAGCCATCTACGATAGAAAAGGTGCCCGTGCGTTATTCTTGTATGACCTATGTTGTCTTCTTCCTGACTAATTAACGTTTGTTAAAAGGTTACTAGGTTATCTATTATCAACATAATATCATATTTAATATGTTTCAGGTCTTGTAAGAGCTTTCAACCAGTGGGTAGCTAAAACTGAAGTTCCTTTGTTCTCAAAATCAAAATTCTTACCGACTCATTAATTTTCTTATTCAATAATTAACGTTGGTATATTTTAACTGACATACAACTACTATAAATTAACTTAAGGTCATATATTATCAATATCTCACCCCATTTATTATATGATAATAAGGATCGAAGTCACGATAGCTCATGTGGTAGAGCAGCGGCGTATTTAGCCGAAGGTCGACGGTTCGAATCCCGCTCTAGCTTTTTCATTTCAACCAATATTTCACATAAAGATTAATTAATTGAAAGAAGTTATTTGGTCAATCGGACCACGAAATATTTATTATATATAAAACAACCACTCCGCTGAGTTTACACATTGAAAATTATATTTATCACCTATCAGAAACTTATTTATTTTTACTGTTTTGAGGTATACATTTTACTTTCTAATACGAGAAACAGTTAAATATAAAATTTTCTTGTATTTAACAAGTGAGAAACACGCACACGTGAGAAAAAAGGCAACAAATGATTTTTGGGCAATCTGCCACCGACCGGACCATTTGTAAGGTGAAAATCCGCCCACCTCGGTACGAAAGGAAAGTGAATTCGTTCTTCACCAAAGAAACAATTTGAATAGAAATTCACCTTTAAAAAAACTTTAATCCAGTTGATAAGAGTTACTGAGTGTCGGCCGTCTATGAACCCTAAACCCGAAATCTTCACCCTCCAGGCGACCAAAGGGGTCGTTCCCCTTTCGTACAGAGTGGTTTATGATATAATATCCACCCCCAACGAAAACGACACCGGCGGAATTTCATTTAAATGAGGCCTCGGGCATGTGCCGCCAGTTCAAATCGACAGGGGCGGCAGGCATTTTCGAAATTGAGGAACAGGGGAATGACCATTTAAATGCACCCCTTCCGTTAAACGGAGCGTGACTTGAAATTGAAATAAACAGAGAATTTTGGAAGATAAACATTGAAAAATTAATTCCTGCAATTATTTTACAGAGGCGGTACTAACGAGCTCTATGAAGTTTACTGCCCTTTTCTTTCATGACAAGCAATTGCTTATTGATCAGTGACACGCGAGAAAGCATGAAAAAGTATCATGACTATCTCTTAAAAAAGAAAGTGGATAAAAACCATCTACTATATTTAAACAAACTCCTTCTAGTTATAGTAATTGTCTGTTTATAACAAAGAAAAGAAATAGGGGTGTTAGTCGGTCAGACGATCATAAGTCTCCAGTTCTCAAATGGTTTGATATAAATTATACAAAAGCAAAATTTCGTAATTAACTAAATAAATATACCAAGAACAAACACCGAAGAAAATAAGATATTAACCAACAACATAGACCTAAATCATCCTACTCCCCTGTAAAGGTTAATGGTGTTATTTAAATTGATTAAAATAAAATTAAGTATCATTTTAATAATTTAGTATGACTTTTTGTTATTGATAAGTACAGTGTTTTTAAAATGTAAATAAAATAAAAACCTTACAAACACAACGTCTTTCATTTTACTTATGCGTCCTGCATGTAGAGAAAGGTTGCCCGATTTCTCTCAGTTAATTGAAGGGTGTCATTCCTTGGCTCTATATAGAGAGCGAGCAGGATGCCACCCGGTATGAGAATTATGTTTGAGCACAGCAGCGAGGCCGATATTTGGAGGAAACAGGTATTAAAATTGTACATAGTACTGGGCATATATCTCGTTTTGTGTTTTCTTTTGTGAACATTGATAGTAAATGTATTTATGAGAGTGAATGTGTAAAATGACAGTTGGTGAAATATTGAGTATCCCATCGACCCTCGATCAGACTGGTTATATTGTGTGTTAACGGACGGATTGGTATATAAACATAAAATCATGTATATAAGAATGAATGAGAATGCCTAGGGATAAAAACTGCATGAGGTGGGGTCTGAAATGACTTAGTTGTTGATAGCCCCTCGAGCCTAACTTCGGTGACTGGGCGGGTAAATCAAAGTATGACTCCTGGAAAATGTATACGCACTTATTAATATAGATAGAAAATATAAATAGAGAAATTAGAACTAGATAGAGGGATAGTTCCCTAGTTCAGTGCAATCCACTCAATCCTTCTTCTCAGAAATATTAGATCATTGACCGTTGTTGTTACAATTTCATCCCTAGGTTTTTTCTATATGCTAGGTTATTCTCCATTCAACCCTTGCTTCGCATCCGAAGATGATATGCGTGGCTGTTTCTCCCTCGTAATTACAGTTCTGCGATGGTATGTCCATGTTATGTACTTGTTTTCTCAGATGCTAGTGACCTGTTAATAATCCTACCACTCCTCCTCTACACTGAGAGACAGACTTGAGTTTACCAGTCTTGGTGAGGGCTGTTTGAGCATAAGTTTATCCGTTTCAACTTTTGTTGTATTTGGATTCATTCGGTGATGGAGGAGTCTGTATTTGTTTTTGTTATCCCAAGTATAGATTCCGGGCCTAAATATAATCTTGCACATCCTCCTCTGTCCAATGTGTCTGCTTTTTCGTTACCTACAATTCCGTTGTGCCCGGGCACCCAAGATATCATCAGGTTGTAGTGTTTCCCCAGGTTTTGGAAATTTTGGATGCAATCACATACTAATTTTTATATTATTTTTTTACACGGTAATGCTTTAATAGCTGCTTGGCTATCAGGTCTTATAAGAATTTTTTGTCAGTGTAACCTCTTTTAAGATTTTCTAAGTCACAAGCATTGATGACATGTATTTTTGCTTGAAAGACCGAAATGTATTTCCCCTTGGAGTTTGACTGCTTATATTTTGGGCTTGTACAGAAAACACCCGATCCGGTTACTTTGTGTGTTTGGGGCTATCTGCATAGCATGTCATTGTATCTGATGCTCTCCTGAGTTCTTCCTCTCCTTTAGAGAGAGGGAAGAAAAAAGAAATAGAGAGAAAAAGTAAAAGAGACAGGGTGAGTAAGAGGGAGAGAGGTGAAAGATGGTAAAGAATATAGAAAGAGGAGTGAAAGGAGGATGAGTTAAAATAATGTATATATTTGTCCAAATGTTAGTCTTACTAACAAATCATTCTTCCGAACTTTGTATGTTTTATCTTCAATGAAAAAAATAGGATAAAACGTACAAAACTTGCCGTTGGAAAACTTCGATTGGACGGGTGATGAATCGTTTTCACGTGATTGATGAGGACAAATATCGGTTAACCGGTTCCACAGTCCATGATTTCATTTCGCCCATTATTGATGCGGTCGGGCAACGGATAAAACCGTCGGACGGTTCATCCTGAACAGAAAATAATATCGTCCCAAATAGTCTTTTCAGAGCTGTCACAATATTTTGTGCTTTGCTTTTATTATTTTGTTAAAAATGTAAATTAAAGACTTTGAAGAAAATTAATTTCAGAAATGTTCCTTCCTGTCATTGTTCTTCTAGGGGATGAGAAGCGTTGCAAGCAACCAGCTTTCCACTTAGTTAGCAGAACCTCAAATGTGTTTCATTCCTGCTCTAAAAGGACCGTAAATTAACAATTTACTTTCGGGGATAACAAGGATCCCGGACCCCTTTTATAAATCCCTCTTTACACTATGAACTGCTGTAATTTTACTCTACTTTAATTTATACGCCTTCAGCGGTCGGCCAATTTGGCCGATGTTAGTCGTTCCATTAGTAGTAAATGTGAAAAATATGAGAAGATATTGAAGATTATGTGGTTTTATATCAAAAAATTAAGCGATATCGTACAACATTTTAACATTAATTCATTTACTTTTTAGTGGTCAATTGACCAAGTTACGTCTTTCAATTAATTATTCTTTCCATGTAAGGTCTTGGTTGAGGTAAAAAAGTCAGCGTCAAGAGAGGGATTCGAACCCTCGTCCTTAGGCTAAATACGCCGCTACTCTACCACTTGAGCTGTCGTGAATTCGATCCTCTCGGACACCATCTCTCCATCTCAACCTACAACCGTTCGAACCTTCCCTCTTTTTGCCATTTTCAAGGAATGTTCGAACAGTTGTAGGTTGAGATGGAGAGTTGGTGACCCAGAGGATCGAAGTCACGATAGCTCAAGTGGTATAGCAGCAGCGTATTTAGCCGAAGGTCGTGGGTTCGAATCCCGCTTGTGACACTGACTTTTTTATCTCAACCAAAACCTTAATTAATTAATTTTAACATTAGTTGAAAACTTAGTTTGTTATGCTTAAATGTAGTTAATTATTATGAATTTAATATAGTCTATTTATTTCTACCTTCAGCTGGGTTTAATTTAACGTATAAGCCGTGAATTGTGCATGTTGAATCAAACATACAGCTGTCAGGTGTAGAGAATGTTAATTATTCAAATGCCTAGGCTCAAGAAGTTTAAAACGATTTGCATGTATATTGTAAAGGGAATTTTGCTCATGAATTCTATATAGATGAATGGTAAATGTAGGAAGGAATTACCTAAAATACAAAATTTAAACTGTTTGTTTAAAGATTTGATTTGTTTCGATGGGACTTAAACAAGTTGCTGGATTGGTCAAAAAAACGCATCGGTGATTTCATTGGGCTAATATGATATTAGTGATGTAGGCTTGGATGCTTTGTGGATCAGGGGATGAGGGTGGGTCGCCATGGTGACCTACTATCCGACCTGGAAACGTTGTCTCCACGGGTTACCATTGATTCCTTCCTTCCTACTTCTTCGCTGGTGCTTTTTTTCCAGCCGCAGGGTGACTTCTTTTTCCAGCTAGTCGTTTCAGAGTGTCGAAAAGCGAAAACCCTACTTAAGGGAGGACGGGGCGATGTTTACAAAGTGTCGGCCTGGCCTCGTTCCGGCCTAACAAACCGAAACGCAACTCCTCTGGGCTTAATTGCAACTTTTAGTCACGTTACGGTGGGACCCTACGACATTAATGTTGACAAAAAAAATCACACCATAAAAAGCCATGAGCTATAGGAAAAGGTTAAATACACTGACAGGCAAAAAATTCCAACCACTTGTAATAAAACCGTATTTATATATTAATCAATGTTTCGCGTTTAGTAAGGCTCAGTAATTGAGTCTTTTTGTAAAAAAGTTTTTAAAAAAGTAAATTGCTAAGGAAAATTAAAAAATGACGGACAGATAAAATTTGTTTTAATTTTGTCTTAGATTTTTAATTAACATTTCAATATCGCGTATTTCCACCTTGCCTTAAAACATCTCTTAGACGCCTCGTCATACTTTCTACGAGTCTGGAAATATCTCTTTGCTGGAGGTTAGCCCATTCTTTACGGAGGGTACTTTAAAGATCGTGGAATGTATCAGGAGTTGATGGACGTGCTCTTTTTCGTCTTTTGAGGTTATCCCATAAATGTTCGATGGGGTTCAAGTTTGGAGAACGGGCTGGCCAGGCTAAGACCCTGATGTTATGCTGTTGAAGGTACGTTGGTACTATGCGCGCGACATGTGGACGGGCATTATCGTGCATTAGAATAGGATTTTAGCTGATTTCATCGAGGATAGGCAACGCATGATGTTCCAAAATGTCATTCACATAGCGAGCGGCCGTCAAAGACTCTCCACGAAAAACAGCCAACTCTGTGCGACTGTCCATTGAAATTCCCCCCAACACCATCACTGAGCTCCGCTGAAAATGGCTCTGGGAAAAATCACAGGCTTCGTACTTTTCATTTCACCTTCTTCACACTCTTTCACGCCCATCTGTAAAAAGTACAACAGACCAATCATCTTCCTTAGGCTAATGGCTATATCGATATCGGCTATATTATATATATCTCGAGCAAAGCGAGCCCTGCAACCGTGTTCTGGTCAAATCCGGTCCTCTTACAGGGCGAAAAGCCATCAGTCCATACTGATTTAATCTTCTTTTAGCAGTGCGTTAAGAAATTTGGACACCTCGAACTTCCTGGAGCTGATGAATCGCTTGAACAACAGTAAGGTGTCGTCAAAAACATCAAAGAACTGCGCAACTCTTGCATTAATGAAGATTGGTAAATTCTATTTTTTATTCCATTTACGTTTTCCTAGTCAATTGACCAAGTTGCTCCTTTCAATCAATTCATTATTCTTTCTAAGGTCTTGGTTGAGATAAAAAAGTCAGTGTCATGAGCGGGATTCGAACCCACGACCTTAGGCTAAATTCGCCGTTACTCTACCACTTGAGCTATCGTGACTTCGATCCTCTCGGTCACCAACTCTCCATCTCAACCTGCTAATTTTTTTTTTTTTTTAATTTCCAACAAATTTGGTTGAAATTGTTGATCATGTTTATAAAGTTCAATCTTAAAGTAATAATCTTAGCTCGTTTTAGCTTGGAGTTTTGCGACGTCGTATTCCAGTTAGCGGGTAATTGCATTGGCTGGGTTAGGTTAGGTAGAGTTAGGATTTAGGAAGGGTTAGGGTTAGATTACATTTGCATGATTCAATGTTTTTCAGACAAGAGGAGAAAATATGCTAGTGTGAAGCCCATTTTATACTCTTAAAGTATCAACCCTCCCGATTCGGCCAAAACAAGGTGTACGCTCGTGAACCTTAAAATAAGCAAGATAAACGCAAAATATTAGTTTAAAAAACAGGGACAGACAAAATGAAAATAAGAAATAATACGTCTGATGACAAATAAATTCATAGGTAGGTAGATCGATAAATAAATAGATCTCAAACAAGTAGGCAGGTAAATAGACTAAATAGTGAGAATGAAAGAAAAATGATAATTAAAGGGATGTACAAAACATGTTCAGACAATGATAAGTAGTAGTTGGTACTGATTTTGCCTACTATGATAGATAGAAGTAGGTAGAGAGAGTTAGGAAGGTAGATAGTTCAATAGCTATTTATATACAATACATAAACCCCGAATATATTTTTGCCCACTTTATACTATTACAAACAATTTTCACTTTTCAGAACCAGTTATTTTTCTAATATAGCATATATGCTATAGTAATTCCCAGGGAGCAATATTAAGATTAGTAAGTTTATCAACTCAACTATAAATTTATGTACACATGAAGAGATAGCCTGAGAAGTAGGTAGGTAGCTAAATACCTAGTGTTAATAATCATTATGAAGATGAAGTGGTTAAGAAATGAATACAGCGAGAATAGGTCTACGGGACTTTTATACAACTTAACGTAGAAACGTAAGTGAGAGAGAAAGAAAAGCAGTCAGGGTGAAAGAGGAAATAGATAGAAAAGTAGGTAGATAGAGAGGGAGAGAGAGGAGGGAGAGAGAAAGAGAGAAAGTGAGAGAGTGAGTGAGTGAGTGAGTGAGTGAGTGAGTGAGTGAGTGAGTGAGAGAGAGAGAATACAGACGAAAGATAGAAAAATAGAAGTGAGAGAGAGAGAGAGAGCGAGAGAGAGAGAGATCAGACGAAAGATAGAAAAATAGAAGTGAGTGAGAGAGAGAGAGAGAGAGAGAGAGAGAGAGAGATGGCGGGCGAAAGATAGAAAAATAGAAGTGAGAGAGAGAGCGAGAGAGAGAGATCAGACGAAAGATAGAAAAATGTAAGTGAGAAAGAGAGTGAGAGAGACAGATTACAGACGAAAGATAGAAATCATAAGTGCGAGAGGGAGAGAGAGATTATAGACGAAAGATAGAAAAATAGAAGTGAGATAGAGAGAGAGAGAGAGAGAGCGAGTGAATGAGAGTGAGAGAGCGAGAGATTTCAGAAGAAAGATGGAAAAATAGAAGTGAGAGAGAGAACTTGAAAGATTAAACAATTAATTATAATTGTAATTTACAACCTTTTTTGATATGCTCGTTATTTTCAAAATAAATAAACCTTTTTACGAACAAAAAAGTCAGATCTGTGCAGAGAGCCTCTTACAAACAGTAAATCCAATTGTTTTGATCAGTGAACAATGTAATAAACGTAACATGTTTAGGGGACCCCTTACAAAGCAGTGTTTTTTACAACTGATTTTAACATTTTTTTATGATTCATAGTAACATTCCGTTTAGTTACGATAATTCAAATAATTTTGTTTGTGATAATTAGTAAATACATTTCAAAGGGGTTTAATATTAATTGAAAGTAACATTCAAAAACAAGATTAACAAAACCTTTGCATAACTTTGATATTGATATATCCTTCGTTATACTTTAGAAACGGATAAAGCTGTTCAACGATCGAGGAAACGACTCTCTCTTACAATGTAGAAAAATAAGAGATTTATAAGGGTTATATATAATAAACAGAATGTTTTCGAGACCCTTTTATAAATACACGTTTAGACCCCAGGGGCTGTGACCGGCCAAAATATTGGTCATACATCAACGCTCAACTTTACGACAATTCTACCCTAGTCTAATCCGATATTTCTTGAAGATATTGAACCAATATTTTTATGGAAATACTTGTTTACATCGGTCAAAGATACAGTCAATATTTGTTTTTTTAATTGTTTTTTTGTTATCGATTGCAATATTTCAGAGGACCATTGCTAATATGTACAATTCAATGCGTAAAACTTAATCTTCAACTTCAAGAACTTCATACTGCAAACTAATTATTTTTTACTCTTATGAAAGCCAACTCTTGGCGCTTTTACAAGCGAGAAAACGTAACAGACTAATTTTTGTTTCAAATAAAAGAGCTAAAAAATTGCTTTGTTTATTAATTTAATATGATAATATGTAATAATTATTATATACATTTTTCAATCAAGTCAAATAAGTTTACTTTTTTCACATATCGAATTGAACTGTTGATAACTTCCCTGAGTCCATCAGATTTTGCTTAAATGAAAACCATCGATACATAGACCCAGTAACATGTGTTGTCAGATTTGTAGACGAGCCACCACCAATTTTTTGTTTCCTTTTTATCATTAGCTGTCGGCTTTGTGTATTGAGATGGCATGTTTAACCTCATGTGAACCTTGCTCGTTGAGACTAGTTTTCATATTAGCCTTTTGATTTTTGGTACGAGGGTAGCAACAGCAGGGGGTCAACCTTCGGATGTCGGTGTTATGAAAAAAATCCATGTCCCATTATGTCGGGTTCTGTCTTTTAATTTTATTTTACTTAAAATTAAAAATTGAAGAAAAAAATATTACTTATTGTTGTAAGGATTCCTGTCTAGGCCTTACGTACAGAAACATTATTGATCTTACCGGACACAATAGGACATGGTGATGATCAGTGGATTACCAAAACGTTTTGTCTAAGAGGGTTGAAACACAATTGACTGATGGATACGTTATTGGCCCGAATTTGTAGGGTGTAGGAACAGAATGAACACAAATTGTTTCATCCCTCTGAGGGTGCTTCAACCAGTGTTGACACTGGGGAACCCACGGGTCTAAAATTGAACATAGGTTGGTAGATACTCCCCTTGCTCGGGTGCTAGGGAGGAATATCTCTATTAATTAGAACCCTCTTCTCTCTTAGGAGGGGACCCAGATGGTACACTTCCTGGGGAGAGGTCCCCGGAGGGCATTATTACCAATAAGATCGTATTAGGAGTCCATTCTATTCCATAAGCGCGCTTCACAATTTAAAAGTGTGTATCATTAACTTTTAGTTTAAATAAGTTTATTAATTTTTTTTAGAGAAGGTGAAAGTGTTTGTCGGATTTATTTAATATTGATATCTTTCATATTTTAAATGGAAAATTATTAATAGAAATTCACTATAGCTACATTGAACTCTCACATACTGAGAAATAGTAGATTGCTCGATAAATTAAGTGGGGTTAAGGAAGCTGGAAATTTTTTCAAACCACCCCTTCACCCCCTGGGATTATTTGGGTGAACCACAATTATTTTAACCCCCAGAACAAATAGTACGATGCACCCTAGTGGAGGCAATTTGATTTTTATCTAATCCAGTCGAGGGAGTTTCTGATAACCCCCTCGTCGCGTAAAGTGAAGCCCCAAGAGACGAATATGGCATTCTCCTCGGGTCGATACGGAAGACGGATTTGCATCTTGGCTGAATATCACCCGACTTATAAGCAGAATATTGGAACATTTCGAGACTTGTTTATAAAACCGTGTTTTTCTTGTGGAACACAAAATTTGTAGATTTTTTAAAATCTTAATTCACTCTTCCACAGTCGGACTATACTTTTTTTCCTTTTTATCAACTTCAAAAACAATCTTTTTTTTCTACAGGTTGTAGAATAGTCTTTTTCTAGGAGTGATTTAGTAGCTTCACTGGAATGGGCATGATCGAAGAAATGAAGGTTTTGTCTAGAAATAAATGTTCTCTTCTTATAACGTATAGGTTTGTTAATTAATCAGATAACTAGAGATAAAGATCTGTTAATTATTTGAAAAAACATTGGGTGATGAACCTGTAGTTTGGTCGTTTTCGTTCTCGTCCCAAATCTGACAGACCAATTTTATAAATGTTCTCTTCTTATAACATATAAATCTGTTAATTAATCAGATAAATAGAGATAAAATATGTTGCTTGTGTGAAAAACACTGGGTGATCAGTCTGAAGTTTGGCCATTTTCGTTCTCGTTCCAAATCTGACAGATCAATTTTATAAATCATCTGAAAACAGAGGGCGATTTTCAGAAACAACCAAAACGTAAGTCAAAATACAAATTGGATCAAATTCAGACATTCAAATCCGATCTATGAGAAGAAGGAATGACCTGGTAAGAGTCGAAGGGTTGGAAGATAACGAGTACTTCCGATGCGATTGGGCACTGTTTCTTCCCCCAGGATTATGTGAGGATTACCAAGTTCACGTACACCCTTCGCTCTTGCCCCGGGGAGTTGGACAATCCGATTAGCTTACTTTTGGTTGACTACCTGTTGTCCAGACTAAATCTGAGGTCAAAGCTTTGTCAAGTTCGACTGATAAGTATCGAGAAAATTGTTAAATGTTTTGAATGATTTAATTGTTCGCATTTGTTCTAATTTTCACCATCTTGTATAATTTTGCTCAAGCCAGGTAACACCCTGGCTGTATATTTTTTCTGTAATTAATAGGATCCAGATAAGTAGAAACCCTTTTAATATCTCGAGCAGAATTATTGATTGAAGAAAATTCGGTACAATAAGAAAATGTTGGGCCTTGATGAATCATATAAAACTTTTTCGGTTATGATCACAATCCACCCTCAGGGTACTTAACGCGGTATTGTGAGGGGCTCCCCTCAACATATTTTGTTTATTACATTGCTAAATTATCAAAAGAAATTGATTTACAGTTTGTTAGAGCCCCTCTGAACATATGTGCGTTTACTTTTGTTTTAAAAACAAGCTTATTTATAATGAAAACACCGTTTAAAATGCATCAATTGTTACAAATAATACCTTTACATAGGAGGACAGTTGCGTAAATATTTAGTTTTGTTTTTAAAATTATTTAAAAGTAACGTTTCAAATTTTGAAGAAATGTTGTTGATAATAAATTCTCGAAATATATAAAGAAAGATTGGTAAGTAAGAATACAGGAATATAAATAGAAAAACTATAAAATAGACAAGTAAATAGATTTAGGTGTTTAGATAAATACATTGGCATATAAATAAATAGATTGGGAGAAAAGTCCAGAGAAAAATAATAGATATTCATGAAGATAGGTACCAAAGTAAATAGATAAATAGAAAAGTACAGACATGGGGATAAAACGATAGATAGTAAGGTAGAGAAATAAAGAGGCAGATAAATAGAGGAATATATATATTCCTACAAACTAGCTAACTAGGTAGATGGATAGAAAGATACGGAGACAGATAAGCAGATAATAATTAGATATTATTGAAAAGAAAGTTGGTAGAAAAATGAAAATCATGCTCGCTAGCTACATAGATAAAAAGTTCGGTAAGATAATTAGCAAAATTAGTAGATAGGAAGAATAATAGATAGATTAAGGGTAGTAGGTATATCGGTATATGGCAAAGGAAGAATGTACAGAAATAAACGGAAATATAGATACCCATGTAGGCAGGTAGAGAAATAAGAAAATAAGAAGATATGAATTAGAAATAAATAGATAAGAAGGTAAGGTAGGAATAAGTGAAGGTAGATAGTTCAAAAGATAGATAGAAAGGAAAGTAGTCAGGTCACAACCTTGCTAACTAGCAATAGATAGATAAGAAAATAGGTAAAAAGGAAGAGAGACAAATAGGCAGGAAGAACTATCAAAAATTAACTAATAGGTAGATATATAAACAGAAAATTAGATAAGCAGGTAGAGAGATAAATAGGCAGATGGATAGGAAGGTAGGTAGAAAATTCAAAATCTAGGTATTGATAGACAGATAGATAGAGTAGGTAGAGAGATATGTACAGAGGTAGAGAGATATATAGGCAGATATATAAATAGGATGATTAGGATGATACACAGGGAGGTAGGTAGAAAGAGGAAAAGCTAGCTAACTAGCAAGAGAGGAAGTTAAATAGATAGATACTTATACAGAACTAAAAAGATAGCTAGATAGTAGGTAGATGGATCAAAAACTACCAACTAGCTAGATATATAGAAAGATAGGTAAGAAGATAAGAGGATAGATAGAGAGAACAATTAGTAGGTATGTGTTGTTAAGTAATCAGCCTTATCTTCTCTATTCCTTTTATTGTAAAACCATCGTCATTACACCTAACAACTTTTCGAGTGTTTAGTCTAACTCCTTGAGTGGAATTAAGCTAGGAAGATAAATAGATAAAATGAAAAATAGATGGATAAATTGATAGGTGTAATAAATCAGTCGGTAGGTGGATAATATCTAGTAATCAATAGTAAACTCTAGATATTTTAGTGATTATAATAAATAAATATAACCAGTGATTAGGAAATAAAAACAGCGAGAAAACACAGACCAAGGTTATTTTTAATTAAATTAATTTATTAGTTTTAATATTTCTCCCACAAACGTTTTGCCAGTTTTTTATCCATAACAAATTGAGGAATTGTTTTTGGTAGTTTGTTTATTTATTAAAATATGAACCAAATCAGGCTTGTCGCCGTTTTTAAACGCCTGCAGATCAAAAGAAAAGGTCGTACCTTTTAAATTAATTAAGGCGTTTAACAAATAGCAATGTCGTGTTTCGATGTTATCATGTCTTCAATATTTGTTTTATCAATGTTTCAAAATTTAAACGCGTTTTGGTAAAGTTCGCCTTTAACACGCAACACTTACAAAAATTTCCTCTCAATGTATTAATTATTCATCTCAGAACCTTTCCCTCCTCACTCTCGACCAGCACTTTAATTTTAATAGAAGCATTCGGATGATAAATAGCTAACGAGTGGGCTGTAAGCTTAGACGATCAAAGCGAAACCTCACGGGGCCGCACGGTGACAGTAAGTGATACATATAGCTTTCTCGGGTTCTCGCCTCCCATATACCAACGCCCTTCCACCTTACATTTCTGATGAAACTCTCCAATCATTGCCTCCAAATCCGTCAAGCTATCAAGCTCCCCTACTTCAAATTTATTCCGATCCTTAAGGAGGGTGGGCAAGTTTTTTTTTCAGGAAAGTATATAAACATTCTGTAAATAAATATAATTCAATGTTTTTACCTACTAGTCTTCTAAAATTGTGCAAATAGGTTCAAACGTTGTTAACAACAAGAAGTAAATTTTTTAGAAGATAGAGAATATACGATTGACACCACATTTGTCCTCAAATTGATCTAAAATGTTACTTGTATAAAAAAAAATTGTTTAGTCGTTACATGTAGTATTACCGTACTCGATCATTGAATACTGTTTCAAAAATTGATTTCTACTTGATTTTTAGATTTGTGCAACTTTATCCTTAATTAATCTTTTTACATAAGGTTTTGGTCGAAATGAAAAAGTTAGTGTCACGAGCGGGATTCGAACACACGACCTTCGGCATTATCCTTAATTTCGTTGTTTAGTATAAAAAAAAACATCCTATACAGGGTGTTCGGCCACTCGAGTTACAAACTTTGTCAGTAGATTCTACATTCAAAATGGAACCAAAAAATCCTAATTAACTATTGTCCGATTCTCCAAGGTTTTGGAGTTAATCCTCTTTTTTTCTGATTTTTTAAGATTTCACGACCTTGCTTCAAATGAACAATTATAATTTCAAAACTAAAAGGTTTTGGACAAATCCGTTCATACCATTGAAAACTACGTTAAATTTCCAATAATATCAATACTTGTAAACTTTGGTGAAATAAGCGTTTTAGTATCCAGGATTTTGAGAAATAGTTTTTGTTTAAGTTAAGCTTTTCAATTATGGTGATTCTAAACTACTATTTCCAAACCTAGAGACCAGCAAATTTCAGAAAACGTACTCCATTTAATATCCTTTTTAGTAGTGTAATTGCTTTTTTAATTACTTTTTCAAAGATGAAGATATTGATGAAGGAAAGGTAAAAGCCGTGATTGGCGTATCGGTAAAGTGGAAAGATTTAAAAAAAGAGAGAATTTGAATGAATTTATTAAACTTTTTTTTCATTTGGGTTTGAAATCGAAATAGTACAAGAATTTACTTATTCACCAGCAAGACTGCAATTTTGAATAAAGGATTATTGTATTATTATTCCCCGGAATATAAGTTTTAAGATTCAAAACGTTTTTAGTTCATTCATTCAAAATTTCCTTAAGTTTTTTTTTATTATTCCACCTTTTTTTCCTTTCCTTCATCAATTTCTTCAGCTTTGAAACAAGTAATTAAATCACTAAAAACTATATTAAATGGAGTACGTTTTCTGAAATTTGCTGGTCTCAGGTTCGGAAATAGTAGTTTAGAATCACCATAGTTGAAATACTTGACTTTAAAAAAAATATTTTTCAAAGTTCTGGCTACTAAAACGCTTATTTCACCAACGTTTACAAGTTTAGTATTGATATTATTGGAAATTTAATTACTTTTCAATGGTATCAATATTTAATTAAGTTTTCAATGGTATCAATGGATTTGTCCAAGACCTTTTAGTTTTAGAGTTGTCATTGTTTATTTGAAGCAAGGTCGTGAAATCTTAAAAAATCGGAACAAGGAGAATAACTTCGAAACTGTTGAGATTCGGACCATAGTTAATTGGGACTTTTTGGTTCCTTGAGTGTAGAATAGAGCAAAGTTTGTAACACGAGTGGCCGAACACCCAGTATAAACAAAGAATGATGATACTCTAGTGTTTAAAAGGCAGCAGGTCTCAGAGGATAAATTGAATTGTTTTCAGATTAAAACTATTTAATTTTGATAGTCCTGATGTTTGGTCTTAATCTTAAAATAATTGGCAGGATAAATAAATCATCATATAATTATTATTAATCAAAACCCGATTTTTTCTAGTTCTTTTTTTGTCTATTTATGTTTACACAATTTGTTTATTGTCACTTTAGACTGGATATATTACTGCATACTGTAAACATTGAATTGTATTTACCTTGACATTGTAGACCCAAAGAGGAGCTTCGTTGCAAGCTGAAAATCCGACTTCTCCTCCGAAAACGTAAATGGAATCCTTGTAAGCCACCGCCGTATGCTCTTGGAGATTTGGAGGCTTATCCCCGCTTGGGTCGAGCTGTTCCCAAATCCCATCACCTTTGGACACAAACACTTGTCTTTCAGCACATGACAAACATAAGAAGAAGAATAAAACAACAAGGGGTTGAAACGTTGAAGATTATTCTACAAAGCTTCACTGTTGACGTTGATGAAATCATAAACTCTGACTGATTTTGAAACATATTTATGTATACTTACTCAATGAATATCTCCAAAGGTCTTTCAGGGGAATGTTTCCATTTCGCCCAGCAATGAGGTAGAGGTGGTTGCCGTAGAGTGTCACGCTGTGTTTCGATCTAGAACAAGGGATTTTTCCATTTCCGTCATTTTTCGGTGTGACCGGAGTCCACATCTGAAAAAGCAAAGGGCCCAAATGTGTTATTTGAAAGCCTAATTTGTAGAATGAACGTTTTACAAAACGCCACCCCCAGGGGAGTACTAATTTGATTGGAAGCATAGGTTCCCCCGGGGCTTGGGTTGCCGGGGGTAGTTTAATCAAGAGTCAATCCACCGCCATCGATGCGATATTACACGGGGATGGTTTTAATTTTTAAACTGGGTTATTCGGAGCCTGAAGATCGTATGGTATTCCAATAATATCAGATGTCAATAACAACCGGCAATATTTGGCTCCTTGCCTACTTTAAACACCTAGTCAAGTCACAAACCACGAGGGTTTTTCAAAAAACCATAAAGCTTCCTTGTATCCTGGATTATGAGCCCATAAGTTAAAGGATTATAGTGACTGTAGCAAATTTCTTTCACCTTCAGAGAATAGGCAGACCAAAATGATAGGAAACGAATAAATTACAGGTTCATCATCCCCCAGATCACGCGGAAGGATCTCACAATTTTTACTCTATACTGTATTAAATAATGTGAGAGGAATAAAACAATAATAGTGTGACATTTTGATAGTTTTGTTTGAATTTATTGACAAACTAATTTTTTTTTCGCCCAAGGTTTTTACATTTAATATTTTTGTAGATTCAATCAGATGAGGTCAAGATATTTTGTAACTTAGAGGTTTTTGAGGTTCTTAAGAATAATATTATCTCAAGATGAAGGTTTGAAAGGTTCACAAACGGAAAAAGATTTTTTACTTTAAGCCAAGTTGCAGGCAAGGCTTGGCAGACTAATGGCTTAATAATGGTTTTACGAGTGGCGTTTAGGGAAAAACCAGGCTTTAAAAACAATGTTCAACAAGTTGTTAATATTCATCCGAACTGGGAGCCGATGCTCGCCCGGAAACGAAGCTGAACATCCCTAAAAGCTGAACTGCAGCAATTACCGAGATGAAAGTCACCAAGATTAAGACGTTCGGATGGAAGGGGGACTAAGGAATTAAGTTAGAACTGATTAAATAATTAAGCGCTGAGTAATATTCAACGCGACCCTCTGGTTGTGGGTTGATTAAAATTCGTGAACAATACAATTCTATTATAAAAGAGACGGTAATATATTTGAGGATTGCATGTTGTTTAATGCACTGGATCATTCACTCTTCCCCTATTCAATATCGCCGGTCGGCCTGGTGGGAGCCGCGAACGAGCTTGCTCACAATAAAGCTCTCGTTTGAAAAATAGGTTGTCGAAATAAATTGTACGGTCGACAGATTTTATATCGACACAAGCGCTAATTTTCTATTCACAGTGAAATTGCTTTGGGTGAACAAAATCTCAAATAAAAGGTTTCCTCTTCATTTGTACATGGGAAATGAAATGGGACTATCGACATTTAGGCAGGGAAAGAGTTAATTTCGAAAATGACGAGGAATGCGTAAAAAACCTACCAGATTCAAAAGAATATAAGGCAGCCAAAATATTTAGATTATGGCCCGTGGCATCTACAATCTCCATTCTTCCACTACGGCCTAAAAGATTGTGGAATTGGCCATCTTTCGTACCCCAGAAAGTACCTTTAACGTATGTAAGCACTTTCTGGGATTCCTCTTCACTATTTTCTCTAGTCGTTAGTGCCGCCTTTCCGAGTGTACTAATTCCGGGCTAATGCTTTGCAGTCATATTAATATATTTTGGTGCCTCTGCTGTTTCATAGCGTATATTTGTTTTCTGGTTGAGATTTTGAGGAATTTGATTGATTTGCACTGGTGGATTAATCCAGTTTGGTCTTTTCTTTCTCAATCTGTTATTCGGTTCCGTTTTTGGCATGCTTTGGGCCGAACCAAGGGTGTGAACTGCTCTTGTTTTTGCTATTTTGTCAGCCTATTATTTGCCTTCAATCCCATCGTGTGCATCCACATAGACCTGATTGTCCTGTTACTTGATTTCGTTTTACCATTACTTGCGTATAGCTAGGCATTCCTAAACCAGCTTTTAGACGGAGTTCTACTGCATAAATCTCTTCATGGAATATTGATGGGCTAGAGGTTTCGCTATATAAAAATTTGGGCCTTTGTTTCCTGCTTCAACTACATGTTCTATTTGAGATCCATCTGTATACAGATAGGCCGCTAGAAACTAGAAGTTTCATGGATTTTATTTATATTTATCTTAATCTATCTAGATCTAGATCTATTTATATTTAATTTTGACAGACATTTTTGTAGCCATTTCTTTTATTTTTATCTTGGTTTTCTCAGGTCTGGTTTTGTTTGTTATTACTTGTGTATCCATCCTCTGGATTCACGTATGCAACAGTGGCAATTCCATGCCACTTCTATAGCTGATGTTCATTAAGTTATTCAATTTTTGCAATTTCGTTAATTAATTTTATATTTTTTCCAAGGTTTTTGGCCACCATACTTATATTTTATATTATATATATTTTTGAAAACAGTAAGAATCATTAAATCCTTTGGCTAAAAGACTCTGCTGAAGAATTATTGTAACAATTCTACATTGCTGTCGACTTCCTCTCTCACCCTCTCTCTCTCTCTCACACTCTCTCTCTCTCTCTCTCACTCTCTCTCTCCATTCATTCTCTCTCTTTTCTCCTTTCTCACTCATCTCTCTCATCTCATCTATCTCTTTCTTTCTCGCTTCTATCCTCTCCTCTCATCTGAATTTCTTTCTTCCCCCTCTCTCTCTCTTTCTCTCTCCATCCATTCACTTTCTTTCCTCCTTTCTCACTCATCTCTCTCATCCCATCTCTATTACCTTCTCGTTTCTATCTTCTTCTCTTATCTCAATTTCTTTCTTTCTTTCTTTCTTTCTCTCTCTCTCTCTCTCTCTCTCTCTTTCTCCATTTATTCTCTCTCTTTCCTCCTTTATCAGTTATCTCTTTCACACTCACTTACTCTTTCTCTCTTCATCTGCAACTCTAATTAAAATTCGTTCATGTCTTTATCTGTCTGTCTGTATCTCTCTCTCTCTTTCTCTCTTTCAATTTCTCTCTCTCTTTCTCTCTCTCTTTCTCTCTCTCTCTTTCTTTATCATCTTCTATTTTTAGAAAGAGTCGTACAACCATTTTTATGTATAAACGTACCAAATTTTGTAGGTTTACTCTCTTGACATTAATATAAAAACACCTTGTAGAAACCGAAAAATCCTAAAATGTTGAATATTATCTTAAAAATAAATAGAAATAGATTATTTGATATTAGATGCTTTTGTCCACATATTTTTATATTAAGAAATCGTTTTAACACACTATAAAATCGATAAAACTTGTAAAGAATTGGTATGATCTGAATATTTTTAGTTTAGAGTTTTTTTAAAAGCACTGTTCATTATTTAATACGAATCTTACAGTTCTAAAAAAAAGAAAAAACTAGCGTGTGAGCGGCTGTTATAAAACTCGAGTAATACGCTTCGCATGAGTAAGCATATGACGTGCTACCCTGTCAGAGGTACTTATCGACGGGCACATCCCTTTCATGTGGGGATTGTCTGTTTGTTTGTTTTGTCTATAACGAAACGATATCCATGGTTGGATAGGGTGACACAGAGTTATTAGGGTAGAATGTCCTTTTCAAGCATAAAAAGGGGGAGTTGTAACGAAAATAATGTCTTACAGCCACCACCTTATCAATACTTCTATATTGTATACATAATGGTTAGATCTGTTGACAAGAGAAAGCTCGAGAAAATGTTAATATTATTTTAAGTAAAAAACATGCTTTGATATAGAAATGAATGTAGTAGTTGAGAATTTACACTATTTGACTTATAAAATCTATTTTAAAAAGTGTGAAAATTATATTTAGTGTTTTAAGTTTGTAAAAAAATGAAGAATAAGCAAGTAAGTTACAGAGCATTTTTTTCTCTTTTCGGTTCGCTTATAATTCACGTCCGAAAACAATTTTTTTGTGAGAAGGGTTGAGGCGCAAACAAGAGGGTTAGCATACAAAAGACCCCCTTCTTTTAAGATGAAGTCGAACGATTCTCCGTTGTAGAAAAGTGTTTCAACACAAAATCGATAGAAATACACCCAACAAAAAAGGTAATACAATTTTATTATTGCAGAGATTTATTTTTACCAATCTTCTTCTTGGTGAGGGTACGGGTGAGTCTAAACTAGGAGATATTTTATTCAAAAAGGAGAAATTGTCCAGGAAAGAGGAACAGGTGTTAAATCTCTGCAGTTCTCTCCCCCTTTTCTTTTTTTTCTTCTTTTTTGATTTGGTCTCAGATCACATTCGGTCGTCATTGCGCGTTTCCCCAACGGACGGAGGACGGTAAAGTGGCCATACATTTTTAAAAAGACTACGTTTTGAAGGGGACGTGAAACTGTCGGCCGTTTTCACTACTCTACGAACTGGAAAACATGTGCAGAGGACTAAAACTTGAAATTTTTAACGTTTTCCAATTTATTTTGTTTACAATGGATAAACCAACGGCGATTATTTCTCTAATTTATAACATCATCTTTTATAACACTGTACCTATTAATTATATTATCTTCCACCGACATGTAAGGATTATATACGTTTAGAAGTGAGAGGGGATGTTCATATATCCATTTTTTGTACTAGCCTTAAATCTGTTTGAGTGCACGGCTAAACAAATTTCCAATTGTTTGCTAAGCATTCAAGTCATCATCAGGGCCTGTGGAATCACGGGCATTTAAAAATCACGATAAGTACAATGATAACTTACAAAATTTTATAGTTTAACACTTATTTGGGTACTTGATAAGTGTGTATCTATCTATTTATCAATCTGTTTCTAACATTAAGAAGTTCATAAAATATTTCTCACTGAGGATGGCGTAAGCCCAAACACTTTTGTGTGACATCTAATCACCGGCCCGTGCATGAACAACCGAAACCAAATTTAACCGAAATGTACATGAGCAAAGCTGGAAAATCATACTACAACCTTCGTATATGTCTTCAATAAGCAATTGATAAACATAATTTTTGATAGAATAAAAAAATTATATCCTCCGTAAGAAAAATTAATTGAATTGTTTGAAAGTAAAAAAGGATCGAATTTTAAAAATGACTGTTTCAACCCAAAAGTAAAAGACTTATCTTTTTACAAAAAAAGTATTATATGAATCATTAGATTTTGAGAGAAAGTCAGAGAGAGAAATTGAAAGAGAGAGAGAGAGAGAGAGAGAGAGAGAGAGAGAAGAGAGAGAGAGAGAGCGAGAAACACCAAAACTGAAATATAGCTATTTAGATAGATTTTTTTTTTATAATTTGTAGTACATTACAACTACCTTAAAGTAGGTAATAAGTAACAGTGAGCAAGGTAATTAAAACAAAACAAAATTAAAACCAAGAGTGGAGTTAATTTCTTAAAATAAAAATTTCACCATAACCTACTTATGGTACACCATATTTGTCACTTCGGCACTCATTCTACTAACTCATCGTGCGGCAAAGGTTGCCATTTTTATCAAGTACTTCCTGGAGAGGGGCCAAACTGAGATAAACTTGGACTACAGCGTACCCTCAAATAGGAGTTTGATGTAAAACTTATTGCCAGGGAGTAAAAGGCACAAAATCGACTTGGGACATTTATAAAAACTAAGGCAAAACTGCATTAAAAGGAAGAAACGCGCATAGCATTCACCAAGTCACGGTAAAGATTAAAGATTAGCCTTTGAATCAATGTCATAAAGAATGCGAATGATTTTTTTTAAGCCAAAATCGATAATTTTGTTAAAACAGGAAATTCTCAGGAAATTATATTTAGAACATGATCGATAATTAAGACTTATTCATGTAACCCAAACTTTTTAAACAAAATACATAAATGAGTAAAACATCTCTGAAAAGATTCAATTGCGCCTATTTTGTTTTCTTTAAGATAATCGAAATATCTCAAAAAATGTAATAAACAATCCCCTCTAATCCGAGCGAATACATTCCAGTGATGTGATAAATGGAAATAGATTTAACTTAAAACTTTTTCGACTTTTTAAAACAAACAACTACAGGCAATAAAAACAATTAGTTGTACGAATGCCTAATCTGATTTGTGCTCCGCTGTCGAGGGCATAAAAGTTATCCTAATTGAATCCAATTGTACACAAACAGCTAAAGATAAAAAAAAATGAGAGCCGATAATTGGACAAGTACAAAATAGTTTTCTGCGTTATCGTATTGGGAATAGAAATATCTCATTCTTACATCATGTCAACAGCTAAAGAAAAAAAATCATAATCTGATTTGTAAAAACTAGTTTTCTTTTTTGGAATTTTTGGAAATGACTCCATTTAATAAATCGGTGTGTGTACCAAGTTTCTTTGTTCTGCAGATGTAGAAACAGAATTCTCCTAAACATAATGTCCTAAGATAATGACTAAAAAGTATATGAAAATCAACCAAAAAGAGCCTTTTTTCTGCCTTGTTGACATAAGCTTAAAGAACTCCATTTCAATGTGTACATTAAAGTCAAAACGAATATTAAATAGTATTATCAGTTCTGCTGCATTAAGGTCAAATTTTCTCGAATCTTACTTAAAAAGAAACTCAAGAGTTGATCTACGTGCAGATCATAAACTAGTCTGTTTTGTGCTGAAAGTGAATTGACTAGATTCAACTTAATTCTATTCACCAATTGTGAAATATCATATTTGCCCATACCTTCAAACAATATGAAACTACAAACGTCTATTTTTCCGTTTATGTTGGGAAAAACTGAATCCTTTTGATTCAACTCAATTTCAAGACTTAAAGAAAAACGCGATCCAATGATTTGCCTTTTCTGTTGAGATATGGTCAATTTTTCTTGAATCTAACTAAAGAACAAAACAAAATCATCAATACTGATCAACCTGAAGACCATGCACAAGTCTTGTTCTGTAATTAAAATGTACTAACAAGATTCAACCGAATATGTTGAACTAAAAAATAAAAATAAATAAACATAAACGACTAGAAAATAGTATATTTCGTCCTGTCCATGAAATCAAATTGTCTTGAATCATTAAATAACATAACTATCAGGTCACAAAATAGTCTAGTTTTCAGTTTCTTTTGGCATATAAACTGAATTCAATAGATTGACTGAATTCAAGTTCTAAAGTAAAATGAAACAAATACTAAATAGTCTTTTCCCTTCAACTGATGAACTAAAACAGTAAATAAATTTTTTTTTTAAATTAAACGACTAGGAAATAGTATTCTTTTTCTGTTACCATGAAATCAATTTGTCTCAAATCGAAAAAGAACTTGACAATCACAACATACTCTAGTTTTCTGTTGGCATAGAAACTGAACTATTTTTCAACTCAATATCATGGCTTAAAGAAAAACGAAAACCAACACTAAATAGTCTTTTCTTTCTGTTGCAGTTGTCTAATTTTTGAATCTTCCTAAAGAAGAAAAGCATCAATAGTATCATCATGCTGATCATGCTAAAGACCATGAAATAATATGTTTTTATATCTGTTCTATACTGATAATGAATTGACCAGATTAAACTAAAACTAAAAAAAAATTAAAACAGCAATTAAATGACTAGGAGATAGAATATTTCCTGTCCAGTTTTCATGAGAACTAATTGTCTCGAATCTGACTAGTACCAACTACAAACTAGTATAGTTGGTTGTTTATGCTACTTGCATTAGCAAGAATCTCTCACCGATGTAGGGCCAAATGTCGCTACATGTCCTTCGATTATGCCTTGTAAGTACCTCCGTGAAGTTGGAGATCATCCTCGCACAACAACAAATTCGGTGCGGGCGTCCAAGGAAATGTCACCCCACAATATCAATGACCTACCATGGAATGCCACCTGAAGAACCGTTCAGTATGGGGAGTACGTTTCCCCTTATCGTCTCCATATGAAATTACGCCCATCTGAAGATTTTAGGCCAACTATTACCTCATCGGTAAAGAGAACTCGTCCCCAATTTTTCAATGTCCAATTCACATGTGCCATTTTCTGAGGTGTGGTAAGAAGAATTTCACGAAACGGGTGCCGGGCCCTGAGGTTATTTTCATTGAGGCTTCTTCAAGCTTCTTCAGGCAAGTCCTAGAGGAAATCGGAACATTTCGGACTTGCCCTATCAGATTTCTTATCCCATTTCCCAAACTGCTGCGGTTTCATATAACCTGATGACGGATGAATCTATCGTCTTTCTCTCGTCTGCAGACCGAGGTCGACTCTGACTAGAAAGTATGGAGTCCTGTTTTTCTGCTGAAGAACCCTTGAGTGCTTACACTCAGTCTGCTGGTGATTTCGCGCTGGCTGTATCCTTCCTCTAATGAAGTTATGATACTCTCTCATACTCACTCAAATGCCTGACCGGAGCCATTGAAAAAGGTTTAAGAATAAGAATATCAAATGGAATCAACGGAGGAAAAAGATTAACTGAAAGCGATCTTTAGGCGTAGCAGAATGGATAGGGATAATGCCACTTTTTGTGCAAATGGGATTAATCAGTACAAAAGTAAAAAAAAAAAAATAAGTAAACAAAGGATTATTTACAGTTTGTTTTGACTACGATAGCCCCCAATTACCTGTAACTACCTGTGTAAAAAGATAATGGATTTAATTTTAAACTAAATAAACTGAGGGGTCCGTTAAATTTGTCTATCAGTGGGGGTGTGCATATGTACAAAGTTTCCAGGAACCCGAGCATACTTTTCCGGAACGAACGATTTTGTGGACTTAATAAAACAAACAAAGATCTTACCCAGAATTGAACAACTTGTTTCCCGAGGAAACAATTTAAGTAATTGAAATGGGTCTGTTTTCTATTTCTTTTTCTGCTCTAGTTGAATGACACCTTCAATTTCCATGCAACAAGCTAGTCAATACGGAATCAATATTAAATTGTTGAACGAAACGATAAGAAATCCTTGATTTATATCTAATCGTATCAAATAAAATATACCTAGGTGAGAATTATCAATTAAATATTATACAAATAAAGGCCCGTACGGAAATTGTTTGTTAAAAAAATAAATAATATTATATATTTTATTTTCAGCTCTTTGAACAATCAGCACAGCATAAGGTACAAAGTGAAACTAATTATTTACGAAAATGCGATGTTGTAAATTATAAGACACTCTAGGTAAATGTTGACACAGTACACCACCATGCTTTTTGATCTGATTATCATAAATAAATTCGCAGCTAAATGCTGACCGGTTTAATGGTATATAACATGCAATTCATGCTGAGTTTGGATAACTAGTGTGCCGGAAAAGATGATCACTGGTTAATTCGATATAATTTATTATTTTATTAGACATTAATAGTGTTAACAATGTTCAATTGTAAGTATAGCACACTCTCTCTCTCTCTCTCTCTCACTCTCTCTCTCTCTCTCTCGCACAAACATACAGAGAATTACATCGGGTTAGAATGGTACAGAACATAAATATGCAATGATTTTATCGCAAGCTTAATAAATATAACGGTTAGGCATAAACTAAAGTACAAAATGCATTTTGGTGCATTTTGGAACAAAATATTGATTTCCAAATCAAATATTAATCAAAATTAATGTTTCTTTAAGAAAAATTGGTTTAAATTAATTAATCTGCGTACTAAAATTTTCAAGGTGATAAAATTTTGTCTGCCTCCAAAAGTGTTATGTTTATTCGATGTAAATATATTTCTAATAAAGACAGCTATATTTCATTATTACATCTAATCGATAAAACTTAAACATGGCACATAAATTTTTAAACAAATTACTTAATTTGACGGAGTTTCTATGGTATTAGCACTACCTATAAAATAAAGTTCGTGTTGTCTGCTGTGAATATTTTATGTACGTTACAACAATTTATTAAAGTGCTTTGCTGTTAAAAATTAATTTTGGGAGCAACATAAAGAAATTTCAATTTAACTACACATTTAAATCTCAGACGTTGTAACAAAACAAACGAGCTCGGGTGATAAGAAGACAAAAATAATTCCTATTGTCAGGACATAACCAATTGTTTTACGAAGGATATTGAAAAAATATAAATATGTATACAAGCTCCGTTTATGTTGTATAATATTTATCACTCATACAATCACTGCGATGTCACTTTCTTGTGACAAAAAATACAAATCTTTGAATAGGCTTTCTATCGTTTTGTTTGACATTTATGTGAACGCATTTATAATAATTGAAAAGCGTAGGCACGAAAGCAGCTTTCTTTGAAATGCAATAGCTCGCATATTTTGGTATTACAGGTTGTTTTATATTGCATAACAAACTGTCTAAAACACTGCTTACAATGCCAATTGTTCGTATTGATTTGTTGTCAGTTATAAATGGACAATTATCCTTGTATAATTTATAGTTTTGTAAAATACAATAGAAAAAGTAACAAAATTTTAAAAAAATGTACTTACTATATATTCTCGGGTAATGTAATATTATTAAATCATTCTCGACTGATTGCTTCGAATAAAATTATAGATGTGCAACTGTTGAAAATTTGATATGGCATTTTCAGACGGGTCATATCGACGATCACCAACGCCCTAGAAGAGGGCAGGCATTTTTTACGCCCTTATAAACGAGGACTTCTCGGGCGGTGCGGTTCACGCTGTGCGCTGGAATTCCTCCGGGCCGAAATTCTGTTGTGCATGCGACATGGCCAGGCGAGAAACTGGACCTGGAACGCTAAACAAATACAGTGGAAGCCATTGGAATGATGATGATGATTCGAGTCACTCGCGTGAGGTCGCAGCACGTGCAAGGTTCAAGGAGACGCTCAATGTTCAAAGGATTTTGAATTTCCTCTGATATGCCTAATTTCATCTATTTTTACACTAAACAACCTTAAAACACTCTAAGAACAAAAAAAAATTATAAAATCTATTAACGATAATGTGATGTATACACATTTGACGCTAGATCAATTTCACCAAGTCCTTGTTATGTGTATAGATCATTTTTTGATAATATGCCACCATTCCTAAATATTATAAACTTTTATTTCGATTGGTTACCTTTCAGGTTCCATTTTTACCAATCGTGAAGAGAATTTATCATTTGTTGCAAAACTAATTTGTCAGTTGCTTGTAAGACTAAATGATCTGCATACGCTAGCTTTATGAACTTTCATCTGTATCATATATAAATTAATAAAGAAAACAATACGGGACTAAGCAGGTAACCCTGCTTCACCCCCCCCGGTTGATCCTCATAAGATCAGATTGTCAAGCAGCCATTAAAGCATTAGCATGTAAAAGAATCACATCAAAATTAATCAGTGAATGCATCCAAAATCTCCAAAACCTGGGAAACACAATAACCTGATGATACCTTGGGTGCCAGGGCACAGGGGAATTTTGGGTAATGATAAAACAGACTGGCCAGAGGAGGGATCTGCAAGACCATACATAGGCCCCGAACCAATTCTTGGGATAACAAAAACAAATATAGGATCCTCCATCGCAGAATGGAGCCAAACAAAACAAAAGGAGAAGTGGATAAACTCTAGCGGTGCTAGACCTAGTAAACTTATGATGAAACCACCCTCACCAAGACTGGCAAAAGCACTGCTGCAATTGGAAACTCAGAGGAGTGGTAGGGCTACTAACCCGTCACTGGCATCTGAGAAAACATCTACACAACATGGGTATATCAGCGATGATCCCATTTGCAGATTATAATGAGGAGGAAACAGCCACTCATATCATCTTCGAATGCGAAGCAACAGCTCAATGGAGTTTAACCTAAAGTCTGGAAAAAACTTAGGGAATCAAATTGCAGCAGCGACAGTCAATGACCTGATACTTCTAAGAAGAAGGATTGAGTCTATTGCATTGAACTAAGGAACTAGGAAGGTACAATAAACCAGAAGGCTGCAGTGCCTTGGGAGTGCAAACCCCGCTTCCTAGTATCCTTTTTCACCATACCATACCCCCATGGTTGAATAAAAATTGTTTGACAAACCATCCTTCACCAGCCTCGTTCGTCACATTACATAAATTTCTCATAACTTTTATTACCCGACTAGTTACGAATAATTTCGTTCTCGGTATGGTTTGGATGAAAAAAACAAATTCAATTGTTACTGCCGAACTTTCGAGCTATTGTAAGGTCATCATCAGGTGGATTTGGACTCAGTCCTTGGCAATGTTGGGACTGAATCGGTCTTCTAAAAAATTTGAAACCAATCTATTAAAAACTTACTTATGTTAGTTTATAACATTTACGATTATTTGCCCTGATGATGACCGTGTGTAAAAAAGTGATCGATACATCTATCACTTTATGCTTGACTAGTAGCACCAATTGTTGATCATTTATTTTAAAAATCACAAAAAATGCACAAACCTTTTCTTCCTCAATATTATTTTGACGTGTCATTATAATACCGACAGTGGGATAGGATTGTTTAAATCCCACCTGATCATCTATTTACTATTCTCCTCCGCCAGTGTGATAGTTTCATTAGGAGAAGTCTTGTAAATAATTTGCCAATGGTGCCAAATATACAGTAGATACTCTACTTTCGCTTTTGAATAAAGAAAAAATAATTGACCTTTTGAAAATTTCTGGTGTATTATCGGACTCATTTTGAAAGACCGAAAGCAGCTGCTGTATACAAATTTAAATAAAAAATAATTAGGCGATTAGGCGTTATCTAGCAATCTTCTATTGCCATTTGGCTTTCTAAGTTGTTAATTTTTACATTTTTCTGCGCGTAATTAAAATTACATACACATATATCAATAATGAACTGTAATATTTATTAATAAACATATAATTTAACCCACGGAAAGAATATAAATAATAAAAAATGCATACGTGAAATTGTTAAGATGAAACAGGAAGAATTTTTTTATTTTAATTTTCGCAACACGTCAAAATTTAATCAATTCTAAGTTTTTGTCTTTTTAATTGAATAATCTATGAGATATAAAAGATCGTAATAAAAAACAGATACTAGTTGACGTGCGTTTGGATAGAATAGTATTGAGCACATAGACCTGGCCTTAAGGATCAATGCATGTTATCTCAAAGAAATCCTTACGTTTCACAACTTCACCTCAACCTTTCGCAATTTAAAAAAAAAAAAGCCCCCGTACCTGATAAAATAATAATCATCCTGTAAATTTGATTACACCAATAGAAACAGTCTTTAAAACGTTATGAGATTTTTTTGTTGAAATACTTTTATTGTAACTTTAAGCAAAGAAGCATTCGAAATCAGAAGATAAACTTTTACGAATTTTCAAAGTACTTGTCTAAATTTTAAGTAACATTTTTTTCCTGTAAATACTGGTAGATATGGCGCTTACAGATAAGTTGCTCCTACTAATGAGCTTTAAACACGTCAACTTTACGTCTCCAAAGTTAATGTAAAATTGATTAATTTACGTTTAATTGCATAAAATTTGATTTTTAGGTTACATACAGTTTAGAAAGATTAGAAATTAAAATTTTTAAAATTTCTACAAAGTAATGAAAGTAATACAAAGTAAACAAAAAAGATTCTTTGGTACAAAATTGAACATAAGAAAATACAGAATGGATTGAAAAATTAAATCAAATATTCAAACTATCCACCCTTTTGAAGATAGCAAGCCTGACATCGTTTAATTTTTAGACGCTTGTTGTTTTTTTATGGCCATTTTTGTACCAAAGAGTCTCTTTTGTTTAGTTTGTATTATTTGCATTATTTTTAAATTACTGTGTCCTGTATTATAAATTAAACGATGTCAGGCTTGCATTCTACAAAAGGGTGGACGTTTTGAACATTTAAAAAAACTTCCTTGATTTAATTAATCCATATTTGTTTAGTGGTCATAATTGACCATATTAATTATTCCAATTAATTATTCTTTTCATCTCAACCAAAAACCTTAGATGAAAAGAAAAATTAATTGGAATATTTATTTTAATTTTTAGAAGCTTATGTTTTTCTTTTGTTTAATTTTCTACCGAAGAGTCTTTTTTGTTTTCTTATTATATTGTGGGATCAGAAATAGTAGTTGTATAAAATTTGCTATCTAAATTTGTATCATGAATAAAGAAAATATAAGGGCTTAAATAACCGTTAGCGCCGATAGCCGTCAGAAAAAAATTATTATATCATTCCAGAATGTATGCATCAAATGGGTGTATTAAATTTTCCTCACTCCCTAAAATCGTACATATTTATTATCTCACCGCAAGTTTCCTAACTTAGATGAGATAGAGGGTCATAACCGAAATACATTTTGAGAATTAGTAATCAGTTTGAATCTATGCTGAAGGTCTAAAATTAATTAGGCAATCAATATCCCCAACTTTATAAGCCGGACTTTACGCATTGGCCAAATTGTCCAATTCTGAATTACGTCTATAAATATTAACTATGCTTGTAAATAAGATTTGAGATGAAGAATTATTAAGTTATTTATTTTTGAACTGCCATCCTCAGCTATTGCGCGATGTTGGAAAAAAGTTACAAATAGTAAAAAAAAGTACTAAAAATGTGCTAAAAAAGTTCCCTGAAAGTCAAGACTGAACTAAAATCAATCAGGCAAAAGCCACTGTTAATTTTGACCGAGTCGTTTGATATTTGAAAGCTTATATATGATATAGTGACATATGATGGTTATAATCTATTATATAATAATCCGAAGGCCAGTTTTCTGTAAAAAGCCAAAATTGGGAACGGCATAACCATCATTAATCAGGATATCCTCAGTAACCTTTCAGACAATCGTGACTGCGTTTGCATAAAACGGATGGCTACTTAAAAGCCTAAATTACCGAAAAAATGGTGTCATGGTTTTGCCATCCGCACCGTCTAAAACCTCTCCAACAGAAAATAGGAAGGAGATTCCTGTCCGCTGTGACCAACTCCATCCGCGCGAAAATAATTCGGATACTCGAGTGTGACACAACGTATCGTTGTAACCGACTGTCATTGTTCTTGTCACGGTCGGCAAGCCGGACTCGCACACGCGGGAGCGATTTCTCTTAATACGGATACCATATAAAGAAAAGGTCGCACGAGTTGTCGATGACAATCGCTCGTCGGACAGAATGAGACGTGCACTGGTTTTCGTGTGTGCTTTTTGTGCTGTACTTCGTCTTGGGCTTGGGATCTTAAGCAAACAAGACACTGAAGAGACTTCTGCTTCCCAATTGAAGAAGTTGGACAGGAGGGTCGACCTCCTTGGACAAGCATCTTATGATCACTCCCACTACCACTCAGGTAAATCTTAATAATACAATTAATTATTCTTTTTATGTAAGGCCTTGGTTGAGATAAAAAGTCAGTGTCACGAGTGGGATTCGAACCCACGACCTTCGACTAAAAATGCCGCTGCTCTACCACTTGAACTATCGTGACTTCGATCCTCTCGGAATCCCGCTTGGGACATTGACTTTTTTATCTCAACCAAGACCTTACACAAACAGAATAATTAATTGAAAGAAGTAACTTGGTCAATTGACCACTAAAACACGAATGGCATAATAATACGGATCGATCAAGGAAGTTTTTTAAAATTAAAACTTTTATTTTTTGTCTATTTGAAAACAATTACATTTTAGTAAGGATGTCATAAAATTGTTCATTCACACAACCTCACAGATATTAAATTAATAATTCAAATCAGGCAACGTTTAGTTTTTATGTGTTTAATTTACTTTCCAAAACGTTATTTGTCATAAAAGCATTGATATAAATTATATAATCGTATATTATCTGTTTAATTTGTTTCGAGTTTAATTTTCATATTTAATATTGCGACCTACCGAACATCAATGTAACAAACTAAAAAGGAAGAAAAACAAGTCAAATGAAGTCATATGTTTGGGTAGATGCCCAGTTGTAATAAATAAAGTTGTAATATATAAAGTATTTGTGACTAAATTCTAAAAAGATATTGTTTAATTTTTTATGGTTCATACAATACAGTCCACTTCAAACGTATTGTTCATGCGTATTTGTATATCATATTTACCAATTTTAATCAGTAATATTAAGTTTTTCATTTAATTAAAAATCCTGTCATTAATATAATTAAATATTTTCATTACCTACAAACCTTGATTTTCTCATGCGACTTCATTTTTTCTTTTGATTTCTGGAGGGAGTACAATCTATCATATTCTTCGAAAAAAATTGTACCGATCTTACCAAGCATTACCATTCAAAAGTTTATACAATTTATTTATTTTTATTTTTTATTTTTTTATTTTTTTTTTAAGTTTTTCCGAATCTCTTGGAAGTTTCGACACATTGTATTAACTTTTCACAATTCTTCAAAGACTTTCAAATGTTTAAATTTTAAAGGTTTCTTATTGGTCTCAAAGGATTCAGTTGATTATTCATTCTTAGAAAATTTAACGTAGAATTTAACTACGAACTCAATTTTGATTAAATAAGCAAAGTTTACAGTGAATTGTGTGACAAGTTTGTTTTTTCCGAAAGAATGAGCTAGCAAATCCGTTTTTACGGCATTCTACTCCATTAATTTTTTTTTTTTTTTTTTTTTTTACATTTCATACATAACCACCCTTTATTATATAATGTTATACAAACATTCTTGTTAATTAAATTTTGTAAAACATAAATAAATTGGGTAATAGTTAGGCTGTGTTTGTACAGCTATTTCCCCTAAGACCCCAACCCATTTTGAATAATAACAGTTTCGCTAACTGTTAAATGAATAATAATAATTATAAAAAGAAGTGGGTAATTTATATATTAGAATCAAAGAGAAAATGTTATTATTTGACAAAACAGACATTAAAATATACGAACGTGTGAAAGAATTAGCATGGTTTTGAATGTACAATTTCAATTTTAAATGTAAAACTATAAAGGATTAATAATTAATAAAGAGAAATGATTGAAAATTATAAATGAAAATTTATCTCGGGACTTGAAATTAAGAATCGGATGCTAAACCCTCCAGACCTAGCGGTCGTGCCTGAATGGTGTCGTACAAATAAATCCCAATTGAATTTTTATAAGAAAGTTAAGAACGGTTACTTCACAGTTACTTAAGTCTAATGGATCAGAAAATATGAACATCACAAAAAATGTATAATTAAAATCCAAACAGCATTTTATGAAGAATTGGTCTATTTTTAATATTTTTACAATTTAATTTGGCTATGCTCGCTGATTATGTTTGAGAGGAATAGACGATGGTCCTAAAATCGATCAAGAAAAACGTTGCCAAGAAATGATCAAAATGATGAAGTAATAAATGTTTTTACCATTGACAGTAACAGTTGTTATTGAGCTTAGGTGATTTTTCTTAACTTAACCTTGTCCAACGTTTTTTAGTACATTCACTAATTTCGTGGTCCGCTTGACCAATTAATACTTCGTGCGAGTTTTCATTTATTATTGTTTTAATACCGTTAATCAATGTAAAACTATAAATGAGTAATAATTAATAAAGAGAAATTATAGAAAATTATAAATGAAAATTTACCTCGGGACCTTCCTACTTACCCCAGAACCTATTGAAATTAAGAATTAGATGATAAACCCTCCAGACCTGGCGATCGTGCCTGAATGGTGTCGTACCAATAAATTATTAGATAATTACATTATGTAATACCAAGAAGATAATGCGACTGTTCATAAAGACAAAATTAATTAAGAAATAGTTTAAAAAAAGCAAATACTGTTACAGTGCTTGGCAACGTTTGAACTGAGTCTGTAGATCCCCAGTAAAAATTTAAATATGTCAATCTGTTGACATATTTAAGGTTGTTTTGCCCTGATGATGATCTTAAAATAGGTCGAAAGCGAGGGAAGCAACTAAATTTGCTTTCTTCTTCAAGACTATGGTTTCTGAAGACTATATATCAAGGTATGCCTTGATCCAGAATGTTCGTAAGCGAAAAGGTGGCCGATCCTTCTAATATTGAAAAAGAAAATGTGACTTGAACAGTCATAGTAAATTATAAATTTTCTTGCACATGGCTTGAATTATTTGCGCTTGTTTATTGTATGTATTTAAGGGGACCAAAAATTGGTTCAAATCGTTTAAAAAATATTACTTTAAATATAAAGCATCACATTTGTTTGTGAATGTACGGTTTTCGCGTCACTGGTACAGGGTCATTTAGTGACTACCAATGGTAGGATCCCCTGGTGGTAACGGATCCATTTTTCATCGCATGTGAAATTCCTTCAAAAAACGTCTTTAGTTTGTGTCGTGAAATGAAAGGCAAATGATTAGACTTTGAAGCTTGTTACAGTCGGCCAATTTATGATTCAGCTTCCACGTCTTCCCAAGTCGGTGTAAGCTAGAGATAATGGTTGAATACTTTTCGCAAGTGCGAGCTTTTCCTTTTTTTTCCGTTTTTTAAAAGAAAGTTTTTATTGAAGGCTAGAAAGTTTCTCGACTTCATCAATACATGACAACTTTTTCCTTCCTAAGTGAACAATGCAAAGAGTATTTCTTCACAGAAGTTCACGCTCGGTGGAAAACAATGACAATACTTTTAAGAGAAACTGTCACGCGCTGGACCGTCGTCGGCACGCAATGAATGAAAGTAACTTTATAAAAAATCGTTTTATTTTTGTTTCTAAGGTGGCGATTTTGGATACGGCTTGGGGGGTTACGATCATCATCATTACGATCACCATGATCATCACGACCATCACGTCTCGCACAACGACGCGGCACTTAAAGGACTCCTTGTCCCTCTGGCCGGGGTCGCCCTTCTAGGAGCTGCTGCTCTTTTCGCCTCCAACCCCGTACTTCTTCAACTGGGTGTCATAACGGGAAAACGAAGACGGCGTGACATCGGCGATCTGCTAAGAAACGAAAAATTCAGGGATATACAGGCATTGGAAAAATTTATCGAACAGGTATTGAACGTTTTTTCACGGCTTTCACCTTCAAACAAGAAAAAGCATTGGAAATAATTATAAGTTATGATTGCAAAGCATAGTTTAGTTTCTATTCTCACGTGCTTACACGGCGAAAAAAGGCGCA
Source organism: Cimex lectularius (assembly GCF_000648675.2). Lineage (NCBI taxonomy): Eukaryota > Metazoa > Arthropoda > Insecta > Hemiptera > Cimicidae > Cimex > Cimex lectularius. The sequence goes on from NW_019392683.1 coordinate 2,255,513, forward strand.
CTTCCTGAACAACTTTCACTTAAACTTACTGCCCGAAGATTACTAATTAAAATTTCTAGGTTTAACATCATATCTATAAAATCACATTAGATTCCTACAGAAGATCAGGACTTTTTGATTTGAATTTTTTGACATTGGTTTGCATATTTTTGCACATACAACTTCACGAGACGTCTTTTCAACCAGACCCTTCTTAGCATCACTGAACTTGACTTTGTCAACAAAAAAACAGTTCCTAAAATAATATTCTTGGCTTTATTTATAATATTTATCCCAATATAAGTATATATAGTAAGCCTATGTAGTAAACAAATCGCAATATTAAATTAAATAATATTTGATAACTTTTTGGATTTTTTTTTGTTTCTGTCAAATTGATCCACAAATCTGAGGTTCTTCATGTTGTCATGACATTATGTCAGAAGCCCCAATAGTTCTCTAAAACGGTTTATTTTTTATTTAAATTAATTAATTAATCAATTAATTTTAAATAAGGGTTTGCAACAGCAAGGCACCTTATAACCTTCACCTTATAAGGGTGCCGGTGTTGGTATGTTGTGGTCAAAAGGCTTCTTTTTTTTTTTTAATTTCTATTACTTTTTTGTTAGGCTATTTTTTGAGATTTGATTTTCCATACCATGTTTGAGCCTGTGTCAGAAAAAGTATTGGATTAATTATATTTTATATTATATCATAATTCATATTTGGACAGACTCTCTGATGATAAATTTTGTCACCATGGTTACCAGAGTAATGTGTTTTTCTATGAAGAACCTAAGATCCTAGACTAGTATGCAGAACAAATCAGCCACCAGCCAAAAAAAAGAAAAAGTAACTTATTTTTGATAACGAATTGAAATTTTTAAAAACTAAAATACAAAATTCACGACTTTGATTAGCTGAATGACCTTGCCTTTCTGAGTGACATTTTCATCAGATTAATAAAGCCAACCTTTCAACTCAAAAAGATTGTAACAATTTCCAACTTTTGAAGAAAGTTCTATTGCCAATAAGAAGTTAAATTTAGTGGCGCTGGCTTTCTGATAACACTTTAAAATAAATCACCAAAACCGTAAACCTTGTCTCTTTTGTGACAAGCTGACTCTTGCTGAACTAAGTACACAGTACTGTGAACTCTCAAGAAAGGCAGTTAAAATTTTTTTGGATGGACGTTTTCTTCTTGTGCTCACTAAAAGATAAACTTAGGAACAATTTAAATGTACTTCCAGTTTTAAAATATATGTATGTATCTACATTTTAACCCAATTTTTGCCAAACTGTGTGCATCAATACAGTCCCAAAAATCCAATTAATTTTTAAATATTTTTCAGTCTTGAAGTTGCACTTTTAGCATAATTTTTGTGGTATTGATTTCAAGAAGTTGATACTGGTTGATAAGAAATTGATTATCATAAATTTGTTTTAATTTTCTTGTTTTAAAACACTATCATCTATTCATGCTGAACCGGAATTGAGTCACGTATTGGATCCATCTTCACTCGTGGATTTAGACAGACCCATTAAGTGACCTGATGCCAGTTCAGCATGAGTTTACCTACTCGCAAACCAACACTCAGCATCACTGTCATCTATTTCCATATCTTGTGCTTTTAAAATTTACATTTAGACTGGTACTAGTTAATTTTAATTGCATTATGAATTCTGAAAAATTAACAACACTGAATATACTTAAAATACACTATTATTACTGCTTTGAACAAACCTACCATGCTATGTTCGCATAAACTAAAAACTTTCGTTAATACAATTATGTAAATATTCAATTAATTAAGGTTTTTAAGTTGAGATAAAAAAGTCAGTGTCACGAGTGGGATTCGAACCCACGACCTTCGGCTTGATACACCGCTACTCTACCACTTGAGCTATCAGGACTTCGATCCCCTCGGGCACTCACTTCCCATCTCAACCCCACCTTTTGAATTTGAAGTTAGTGCCTGAGGGGATCGAAGTCCCGATAGCTCAAGTGGTAGAGTAGCGACGTATCAAGCCGAAGGTCATGGGTTTGAATCCCGCTCGTGACACTGACTTTTTTATCTCAACTTAAAAACCTTAATTAATTGAATGTTATTAATTGGTCAAGCGGACCACGAAAAATAGTGAATGTAAATATTATTGGTTTATGCAAGTATAATTATATTATTACAGCTGCCAAGAGCCCAAGTAGTCAAACAAGAGAAGAAGCTCCTTGCCAGCTATTTGATGTGTTCTGGTGCTGCCACATATGGCAATAGATGTATCGAAAGGTTGACTTGTGAAATTGAAAATCCCCTGTCAAATGTGACTCAACTAGAACGACACGTATTAGAAATGTAAGTTTTTTCATACATATTGTCAAATTTACTCTAAAAATAAAATTTTTACAGCGTTCATTCGGACATTATGAAGAATGAATTCATCCCACTGGATTTAAAACACAGAATTGAGAAGGCAAAGTCAATAGGGAAGACTGTGGGGAAATGCCAACGGTTTTTCTGCTCCGACATCGATAAATGATCTTTACAAAAACCTGTTTGCATCTATATAAAACAAACAATGCATACATTTTGTATTTAAGAATAAGGAAAATTGTATATAAAAATAGTACAAATAAACATTTTTACTGTGTAAACTTATTATCCCTCTTGAAAAATCCGCTTAATAGAAAACTCGTTTCTTCCTGTTTTATCATCTTGCATCCTTCACTTAATTATAACTTGAAGCTCTTGTAAAATACACAACAGACAAGTTTTGTAACAATAAATGGAAAAGCAAGATGAATCGTTTTATTGCTGAGTACATAATTTTGTACTGGAAAACTTTTACAAGCATTGGCTTTTTTTAAATTTTTTAAAAGTATTGACTAAATTAGGATGATAATATAATTAATGCCTACTCAGAAATAAAACTACTTCTTTATGATATTTGTAATAATACTACCTTAATAAATGATCTCAATGTAATTGATATCAGCCTTCAATATTATAATTTTGGATTAAATAATCAGGGAGAGGGCCAATTTGAAAAAAAAACACTAAGTTCCTTCGTCAAGCTTTCAATATACCCCAATCATCAAGACTTTGAAACTATTATTAAGATTAATTGATTAATGGTGAGATGTGATGGTCATGATGATCATGGTGATCGTAATGATGATGATCGTAACCCCCAAGCCCTAATACGTGCATGCTTATTGTAGAAATTTTAGCTTGATACTAGGGCGGCCGAGGGCATTTTGTAAAATTTGCATTGCGTTCAGTAATGAAACAATAAGTTAGCGCACTGCCCAAAAATTGGTTCAAAAATTTTGCTTCTGGGAATGAGGGGAATGAAGTTGAACCATCTTCTGTTAAACCTTCTGCCTTGCATGTCGAAGAATTGAGGGAAGATATCAAACTTCATTCAAATCAAACATGTCAGGGGCTCCCCCAAGTATTCAACCATTCTGTCTAGCTTACATTGACTTGGGAAGACGTGGAAGCTGAGCAAATGGGTTTCTCATAAATTGACCGATGGTCAAGCTTCAACGTCTAAACATTTTCCTTTCATTTCACGGCACAAACTAAAGGACGGTTTTTTAGGGGATTGACACATGCGATGAAAAAATGGATTCGGTATAGTAACACACAAAAGGAGATCGTACCATCGGTTGTCACCAAATGACCGGTATCATTGATGTGAAAACCATATATTCACAAGCAAATGTGATGCTGTGTTTAAAGGAGTTTTTTTAAACTGTTGAAACAATTTTTGGTACCTAGTAACAAGCTTAAATTCATACACTAAGCAAGCATGAATAACGGGTTTTCAAGCCATGTGTAAGAAAATGTTTTATACTTTACTATGACTGTTCAAGTCACTGTTTTGATTTTCAGTATTAGAAGTATTGACCACTTTTTCACTTACAAACACTCTTGGTCAAAGTATGGTCTTGAAGAAGAAAGCGAATTTAGTTGCTACTGTCATTTTCGACCTATTCTAAGGTCATCATCAGGGCAAAACAACCTTAAATATATCTACAGATTGACAAATTTAAGTTTTTACACACAATCTCAAATTTCCTTGAATATTGACTCAGTCCCAACATTACCAAGTACTGTAACTCTATTTACATTTTTTAATACTTTTTTACTATTACTATTTTATTTATTACTTTTTTTCTTTATGAACCGATGCATTACCCTCTTATATATAACATTATGTAAACACGTGATCCCCTTATGTAAATAGAAATGTTGATAAATAGTATTAAAGCAATATAAATAAAAAACCGCAGTTTTCTGGTTACCTGGTAAAAAAAGTGTACTAAAAAACAGCCAAGGTTAAGTTAAGAAAAATCACCTAAGCCAAATAAAAACTGTTACTGACAATGATAAAAAACATTTATTACTTAATTATTTGGATCAAGACTAACCATTGCTACCTGGCCAGTGACAGCGTACGAGCAGTAAAGAATGCAATAAAAGAAAATGGCAGCGTCAACGGAGTGGATCATCCGAGCTTCTATGCCAAGAGCAATGACCCTCAAACGGCCTGAAATACAAGGAAGGGCCCAATACGTTTGAGAATAGGCCATTCCTGATTAACACACATTGCTTTTGGGGTGAACCCTGCACAGGTGTCCTGCTTGTGAGTTGGTAGCTCAGTGTGTCACATGCCCTAACAAGGAGTGAGTAGGCATGACACAGTGACATAAAGACAGTCCAGAGAGTAGGTTGTGTTTCAAAGTAAGTTTTGAATTAAAAAATGTCTATTTGATGTTTGGTTAAACAGGATTTAAAATCTTAGCTCTAAGGGCCGTCAGTGACGCACGCACGCACATGCAATACTCATCACTGAAAGGTAAAGGTCTCGGCTTCGAATCCAGCAGCCCTGCATCGAGCCTGACACCAGCACCCTGAGGGTTTATACAAACTTCTAAAATTCCCTCGTAAAAAAATATTAATAATAAATAAATAAAATAAAATAATAAAAATAAAAACAGCTCTTAGATCAATAATAGTTATAATGAAAATACAATAATAATGAGAATTAATTTATACAATATAACAAAATAATATTTTTTTAAACCAATATTACTTTATGTACAGTTTTACATTTGCTTTAAGAAACAGGAAATATTCATGGAATTATGACGATGAAGGAATAATGTACACAATAGACTTAAATATAATTAGTGATTCGTCATTTCCGTCCATCGCCGTAATTTGCGAGGAGGTACTTCCTATACTGTTTCTGGTCGGTCCACATGGCAGCCGCTGTGGTGTTTAAAGGTGAATCTACGTTCGGTTCTGGAATTTATTGAAAATAAGATTAATTGAAAAAACGTTAGATGTAACAAAAATATTGTATTAATATTCTTAAACTCACCTCCAAGAAGAGATTGAAGGGAAATTAAAATAGTCGAAACATCAAATAACGCGGACCAACAATCTTTAAGGATATCGAGGCAAATATTACCCGCCAAGTCAATATTCGGGTGAAAGCAAGGCGTCTTCATTTTCACCACTGGTGGTGTGAACGGGTATCCATTCTCAAATTGGAGAGTCACTTTGTAAGAGAAACCTTCAAAAACCTAGTTTGAAAAAAAAAATTATTGATATTAATATTTAATAATGAAATAACATAATTAACTCACTGTTCCTTTTGGGCCTTCGATCGTTCCCACCCATTTGAATATGGTGTCACCTTCAGGAAAAGCGGTAACACCTTTGGGACCAGCCAGCTGAAATATTATTTTCAATTAATTTGAGGTTTATAATTCAATAAATATTTTTCTTTTGTTGTCGTTATAACTATTTGTACTGTACAATATAGAAGTTCAACAGTTCACATGCACAATTCCTTTCGTAAGGTCGGTCTGATAGTGCAAACATAAAGGATGGGCTGACAAGGATTATTGGAAACAATCAAAAAGTAATCTTAAGTTTAGATAAGTTCAAGTTTTTTAAACATAGAAAATCTAAAGGATAAAGAACAAATTATTAAGAAGTATAATTACCATTAAGTTTCTCAGTTCAGTCTGTAACCTGAAAAAAAAAAATTGGCGATATAATAAAGCACTGACATCAACAGCTAACTTATAGATATTTCAATAGTAAAAATTGTTTCTTTAAATTTTAAATTCTTAATGGGACCAACAGAACATACACTCAAAGACAAAAACTGGACACTCAAATTTTGTTGTTTAATTCAAACTATATGTATTTATATCATTATATTAATTAGATAGTTATTTTAATGTAAACCAAATTAAACGAGATCAAAAGTTCATGAATTTTAATAAAAATTATTTAATTATGATGGTTTGAAAGAAAATTCACCAAATGATGAAAATTCATTTGGTGATAGATTAATATTTAACTAACAATTTATTACATAGTTTTGCTCTTAATAACGCTTATTACTTTCTCTGACCTCGTGGAAAGCCTTAAGTCTCCTAGGTATCGAGTAAATAAGCGATCGGATTTCGTCTTGTGAAACAGAATCCCCTTCTTCAACAAGAGTTGTTTGAAACTTTACAACGGTCATTGGAGTTGGCAAATGATGTCAACCCTCTCTTTATCAAATCCCATAAGCGGATTCATATCAGAAGAACATGCTGGCCAATTCATTGTGGTAATCCCAACATCCTCCAAGTAATGGGCGGCAACTCGAGCTTCTTAAATCAAAGTTGTCCCCAACAAATGTAGCGAATGGGACACCAGCGTCCAGCAGAACTTACTCAATGTACCTTAATGCAGACAAAGATCCATTCTATATGATAACCGGTTAGGTACGGGCATGGACGTTGATTCCACCTCATACCCATAACTGTGTTTGAAAAGGCTTATGCGTGACACATGAGGCAAAGCGTTCTTTTCAACACATCCCGGTCATCTGATTACTACAAACCAAACCGAGACAACTGTGAAGAGAACAGCCATAGTTCAAGTGTCTAAGCAAGATGCTGATTTGCAAAGTTGCCTTTGTACTCGATGCCTCTCCAATGGCAGAGAAACTGATGAGAGAGACTGCGCTATTCTCACGAAGCCTTCTGATGACTGTTTTAGAACTCACCCTTTCACTACTGACTGTATGGAGGTGACTACCTATTAAGGAAGGTGTTAACTGACAGTTTCGTAGTGCGGTAAAGACAATAAAACAATTGTCTCTAGACATCATATCATTGTTGACCACTACCATCATGAATGGAAGAGCATGGCACATCAAGGGCATGGGCTTTGTAGATTAGATTACATAGGAGCCAGTCTCTTTAAGACCTACACATTTTTTTATCGAGAGCTTCTCCTTAAGCCTATTTACCAGATCACAAAGCTTTCTCAAGGGCTCAGTATCCTTCAGGCCCTGGGTTTCCTCTCCCCTGGATTAGGCATTTCAGCCTAAATAGGCCTACAAAGGATGTGTTCTGCTGTTTCTTCTTTTTGGCAATACCTGCACAGGATTGTTTCTGTGACTCAGTCTACATGTATGCCTCTGGAGTCTGCAGTGCCAGTCAGCAATCCAACTATTATGCCTAGATTTCTTTTGATAAACTTTTTGCATGCCTCTGTCCTGGGCTACATTCCCATTCAATAACGGACTCTTCATCCGTTGACCAAAGCATTTGACCAGACAAGATCTTCTCGATTTTAACGATACTTTTAAAAAAAAAGAAAAAACATTTTTTTTTTTAATTCAAATTTATGTTCCATCCAAGAAAACAATTTAAAAACAAATAGCCAAGTCGAACCAGTGGACAAGTTAGCTGGAAAGGATAAAAATTGAACTGATTTTCTTTATTTTTAATCTACATAGTCTAAATCTAAACGGATTAATAACGCTATGTAAAGGTAAACTACAGTTATTAATGTTGTGTTTACGCTTAAGTCAACCATCAATCTTTATACCTAGTTATATGTAAAATAAGTAAATATAAGTGTCCGTTTTTTTGTCTTAGAGCGTATTAACAAATAACAATAATTTTATTCATAAAACCTTCAAGACCTTACATAAAAAGAATAATTAATTGAAAGAAGTAATTTGGTCAATACACCACTAAACATAATGAATTTATTAATAAAATGTTCACTAGAAGTAAATAATAGTTTAAGCCAGTAAACAACTATTTTTTCTCTATGAATTGTCCCAAGATTTGACTTTTAAGCAAAAAATTATAGTAAAAATACTCATGTGATTTTCGGATGAAATGTTTTGTTTGAGTAACAATTTTCAACCCGACCATAAAAAGCATGGGCGTAAATCGGCCATGAATTTGTCATCGTGACGCTTTCTGCATTGTAATTCGTTCCAGGATTTACTGTTCCAAGCAAACAAAAAAACCCGGCAAAACTGACCTTTTCGTGACAGAGTAATTCCGTTCCTGTGCTCCCTGTTCGGTCCGATCCGTTTTCGATACGGTCTCCGTACTCTCCGTCCTCCTGCCGAAATCGCTCATATTTTTTTCTACTTCCGGGAACTCGGAACTTAAAAGAGACCAGAAAATCGGACGCGTTTTGCGGCCACACGGTGACAGGTTTGAACTTGGATTTTAACGGATTTCTGGAAAGGGCGACCGTTAATTCAAAAGATCGGTGGTGGGGAGACGCAAGGATGCGCGTATTGAATCCGTTGAATTTCCCTTCTGACAACAACTTTGTAAAATTTTCGATTTTTTTTTTTGTCAATTCAAAAACCAATTTTCAATTAAAAAGCTGTACACGCGGACGAACATACGACCTTAATTAAATAATCAATTAATTATACACAATTTTTATGAAATGAAAAATCTGTGTCACAGGCGGAATTCGAACCCACGACTGTCGGCTCGATAGGCCGCTGCTCTACCACTTGAGCTACCATGACTTCTATCGCCCATGCAAATATATAATCTATACAATTGGTAAAAACGGGGAATCGAAATGAGAAGTTTGTGGCATGGGCGATCGAAGTCATGGTAGCTCAAGTGGTAGAGCAACGTCGTGGGTTTGAATCCCACCTGTGACACAATTTTTCATTTCAAAAAAATTGTGTATAATTAATTGAGTATTTATATAACTAAGCATAAAATGATAAAATAATTAAAAGTTAGTCTTAATTAAATACATTCATAAAAAAAATCCTCTTAAAATTGTTGGGATCATTTAACAGAACTAAACATTATATCTTATTTTTGTAAAAGGTCGGTCAGTTTCACTCTATCATGTTCATTCTGGCAAATCCACAGTGAATAACTTTATAAAATGACATATAAGTTAATTCACTACTTTCGTGGTCCGCTTGACCAATTAATACATGACAATTAATTAAGGTTTTTAGTTGAGATGAAAAAAAGTTAATGGCACAAGGGAGGGAAAACTCATAAGGTGGGGTTGAGATGGGGAGTTGATGTCTGAGTGGATCAAGGTCACGATAGGTGGTAGAGCAGCGGCGTATCTAGCCGAAGGTCGTGGGTTCGAATCCCTCTTGTGCCATTAACTTTTTTTCATCTCAACTAAAAACCTTAATTAATTACATATAAGTAGCATGAAAGTTTTAGCATAAAACAGGGAAACTGTTTTTTAATATGTAAAATTTGTATTACACATTTGTGTGGGGTACATATCTACAAATAATTCAATTAATTAAGGTTTTAGGTTGAGAAAAAAAAGTCAATGGCACGAGCGGGATTCAAACCTACGACCTTCAGCTTGATACGCCGCTACTCTACCACTTGAGGAAGTTAGTGCTTGAGGGGATCGAAGTCACGATAGCTCAAGTAGTAGAGTAGCGGCGTATCAAGCTGAAGGTCGTGGGTTCGAATCCCGCTCGTGACACTGACTTTTTTTTCTCAACCTAAAACCTTAATTAATTGAATTATTTGTAGATATGTACCCCACACAAATGTGTAATACAAATTTTACATATTAAAAAACAGTTTCCCTGTTTTATGCTAAAACTTTCATGCTACTTATATATAATTAATTAAGGTTTTTAGTTGAGATGAAAAAAAGTTAATGGCACAAGAGGGATTCGAACCCACGACCTTCGGCTAGATACGCCGCTGCTCTACCACCTGAGCTATCGTGACCTTGATCCACTCAGACAACAACTCCCCATCTCAACCCCACCTTATGAGTTTTCCCTCCCTTGTGCCATTAACTTTTTTTCATCTCAACCTAAAACCTTAATTAATTTAATGATATTAATTGGTCAAGCGGACCTCGAAAAATAGTGAACCTACAAATAATATTTATTATACTTACTTACATTTCTAATTCTTTATTTTATTTATTTCAATACAAATGATGTATTAACAATAAACAAATGTATAATGAATAATTCAATGAATATATATATGCAATGGGTAGCATTTTTTCCATGGCCCAAGCCAACAGGAGAGTCAATGATTTGTTGTTTTGTTTTTTTTTAATTTATTAATGTTTTTATTTATTTATTTGTTTTACTTCATTATTTATTTATTTACATTTTATTTATATATTTCTTTTATTAAATGTCTTAATATTGTTATTATTTTAATTAATTATTCTTTTTATCTAAGGTCTTGGTTGAGATGAAAAAGTTATTGTCACAAGCAGGATTTGAACCCCAATGGTGGGACTTGACCGCAAAGTCACAATAGCTCAAGTGGTTAGAGCAGTGGCGTATTGAGCCGACGGTCGTGAGTTCGAATCTCGCTCATGACGGTAAATTTTTCTTCCCAACCAATAATCTCAACCAAGTTAGATAAAAAGAATAATTAAGTGATTAATAATTAATATTATTACATATGGTATACATTAATATGGTCAATTTTGACTGCTAAGCATATATGGATTATTATTATTTGGTAGCTAGTTGTAAATAATTTTTTTTATTACAAGATTGGTTTAAGATTGTAAGCTTCTCTACTAGAACTGATTAAACCAATCCAATCTTTTCCATTCAGATAATCTATACACAGGTTTAATGGGAGAACTTCCAACCCTAGCCATGTTTCCTCAATTTACATAATGTATGTACATGTTTAGCAACTTCAGACTTCAGTCGACAAAGTCATTACAGCTCAAGCCATTGGAGCAGCAAGGTTCGAATCCCTCGTGACACTAACTTTTTCATCTCCACCAAGACAGATAAAAAGAATAATTCACTTAATTTTGACAAATCTTCCTCTTATTTTAAATGACAAATGGTACATTCAGTTTCAGAAGTATTAAAAGGTGTTTTATTAAGTTTTAGGATATTACCTCTAATTTTTATAATTAGTCTTATTTTACCCAATCGCCCCTAAGATACTCATGGCCTGTATAGTCAAATACCCTGTAAACCGAGGAATCTTCATTTTCTAAAAGGCATACCAACCACTTCTTGTTTCATGACTTCCAGCATTACTATTTTAGGGAATCAGAAGTTTTCCATTTTTGTCACTTTTACCAAATAATTGTAGTGTAGTTTCATAGTATGAGAAAAAATAAATTCAAGCCCAATTTCAGTGTACATGAAAGCAGACGGTGTCCAGACTGGAAGTTCTAATGAATTTACCTGTCTTAGAAATGTTAAGTTTATCAATTTCTGAATTAAACACATTCTATAAACATTATTTTCTTTTTAAACTGTCATATTCTCGAATTCTTATTTTCCCACAGAATGCAAGACTATCTTCTTAAAAAAAAAGATTAAAACCACTTCGGGGAAAAAGCATTTTCAGGTAGTCACCCCTTGTGATTATAATTATAGTCTGGATGATGACCATTGTAACATAGACAGCTACACAGATGGATCACTTATCAAAGGAAGAGGGAGTGGTGCAGGAATCTACATACCAAAATTAGGAATCAGCATCTCCTCCCCTCTTGGCAATAACACCTCCGTTTTTCAGGCGGAAATCTGGGCCATCAATGTGTGTTGTAGAACACTTATGGAAAATAAAATTAAGGGAAAAGATATTAAAATCTTTTGTGAGTCAGGCTAGTCCTAGGGCAATCCAAAAAGATTTGTCAACCTCACAACTGGTGGAGGAAACTATAGATCTTATCAATAGGATCTATTTCAGGCTTGAGAATAAGGTGACCCTTATTTGGATACCAGCACATAAAGGACACAATGGCAATGAAAAGGCGGATAGCCTAGCCAAAGGTTCTAATACTGCGTTTGTCGGGCCACAACCGGTATTACCTCACTCTATGAGCACAGCGAAGGAGAGTATCAATAGCTGGGGCATGAAACAATTCCTTAGGGAGTGGAATTTATCCCCCGGACACAGGCAATCGAAAGAGTTTGTTAAGGCGATCAACCCAGCAGAATCGAAATGGCTATTCTCTATCTCAAGGAAGGGAATTAGGAGGCTGATAGGTATTCTGACGGGGCACTGCCCACTGAGAAGACACCTCTTCATAATGGGTATCCTACCAGATCCCTTTTGCCGCTTCTGCGAAATAAAAAAAGAAACGGCTCGACACTACCTCGCAGAGTGTGATAGGTATGCTAGGTCTAGATTCGAAATCTTTGAAGGAGAGGACATTACCAAATTACTCCCCAAGATAAAATGATCCAAAATCTTGGGGTTTGTGAACAAGTCCAAGAGGTTTATGCAGGACACGTGAGCCGACCAAGTCCCGGACCTTTTAGGGATGGGGTATGAGACTACCCAGGCATTTAACCCCTCAGGTCTTGGTCACCCACCCTGCATAATTTTTTTTTTTTTTTTTTTTTTGAGGATTATTGTTACTCCTATCTTCAAGAAAAGCTCCAAGACCCATGCTTTAAAAAAGTAATATTCAAACAATTACTTTATTACAATTTAAATAAAATTATTCTCCCCACTCAGCACAGCTTTGTCTCAAAACATTGTTTTTACAACATGGTGCAAAATATCAACTTCTGGGCAAAAACCTGGACTCAACCAATACAATTGATGTTATCTACCTTGATTTCCCTAGGAAGTTTGATCGTGAGCCTCACACACTTAGTTTACAAACTGGAGGGGCTTGATATCAATGGTACTTTCCAAAATTTCTTGAAATCACACCTCTCTGATAGGAAAAGTCAAGGTTGATCAAGTACATACTAATTCCTACCCAGGTTTAGCAGAGTCCACAAGGATCGGTCCTGCGTACAATTCTATTCATCCTTTATGTCATTGATATAAATGACAAAATTCTCTGTGAAATCAGAACTTTTGCAGATACTTAGATCACAAATCCCTTGACTGCAATCACTGAAATTCAAATGAAATTTGGTAAGAATCTGACTGGTCGCTACTGTGGGGTTAAGATTACTTAACCGTGACAAGTTCTCATAATAATAATACTAAAATAAAATAGATCAGTCATGTTCATCACCTCATAAATCTCAATTCAACACGTGTAATTTGATCCTTAACGATAATTTTGGTCTATCATTGCTGGGTTGGCCTGTCTGTAAAACCATTTATTATCTCAATGTAAAGTGGATTGTTAATATTATCGAGTATCATTTTTTAACTTTAAAATTATATTGAAGCGTACTCTTTTAAAATGTAATAATAATTTTTATCAAACCTATTGAAGTTAGTGTATTATTCAATCCGTACTTGTTCACACAAACACTCAAATGCAAAAAAAATGCACACAAATACAAACATTGGACATAAAAATACTGAAATATGTATGTTGCATGAGTATCAAATAAATGTCAAAACTTAAATTGTTCCTTTCATTTTCACAAAATATCAACTAACATAGAAAAAGATGTATAATTTTGCTGTATATTTTTGTTTAAAAAAAAGTTTATTCAATTTAATATACTTTTATTCTCTATATTGCATTAGCAGATCACCAACTTTACAAAATTGTTCGTATGTTTTTTCTTGTGTACAGGAAAAATATTTGTTTATTTGTTAGTCTACTTTTTATTCAACAATGTTTATCTCAATATATCACCAGTTTTACAAAAATCACCATTTGAGTACACATCAATGAATGTATACCTTGTAAGTACTTTATAAATTTATAATACGTACTATAATAGATATAATTATATACAAAAGCACAAGGTAATACGTTTATCTTGTATTAGAGTAAAGTTTATTTATTTAAAATTACATTAAACCCTACCAAAATTCTCTTTTAATACATATTTTACCCTTTTACACACCCCCTTTATGTTTGTAACATTATGTTAATCATGAAGCAAGAAGAAAATAAAGCAGCGATTCTCACAATATAATTAAAATGATGCACATTGAATAGACAAAGTCTAGAAACTGACCCCAAATAAATATTTTTAAAAAAGTTAATTCATTGTCTTCTTCCAAATCTCAACAAGTGATTAAAAATAATAATATAAAATTACATAAATGATATTTCATTAGCCAGGAGAGCGTGTCTGTATGAAGTTTAAGTGTTGTTAGTAATTTTTTAAAAAGAAAAAACAGCCTTTTTTTATTTGTTCCATAATAATTGGTACTAAAAGGTCTAAATAAATCAAGTATTAACATTTAAAACACTTCACTCACCACACTTATAAGTGGAAGCACTACTTGATTATATTATTTAACTGGTGTTATATTATTTAACTTCATTTTAAGGCTGATTTCAATAACAATACCTTATAAAATTTAAATCCATATTTGAAATGCTAAAAGTAAACTCGTTACTTTTTTTCAGCCTTGCCAACAACGCACAGTTCTGTTCGATAGTTTCACATTGCCACTAATAAGTAATAAAATATCAATAGGAACATGTCATTTCCTAAAAAATAGAAAATAATACATTTAAAAAAATAATTATTATTATTCAGAAATTGTGAGATGCGGTCTGGTGTGATGTAGGTTTCAGAAAAACATTTTCTTTATCGTGCCAACATTTTGATCTTTATTGAGATCATCTTCAGGGCCTGGGATTTACAAACGTTTACATTTAACAAATACATTTAGGATGTGAAAAAGTGAATTAATACAATGCAAAATATATTTTTTTTTTTATTCAATCAAAGTTTTTCTGAAACCTACATCACACCAGACCGCATCTCACGATTTCTGAATAATTATCGATTAACGGTCACTAATCACCAAACAATAATAACAATAATGTATTAGAAAAAATATTAGTTTGAACTCAAGCAAATATAAATATAATTTTTTTTAATGTACTTTTACTTTTCGTTTATATCACAATGAAAATAAATCATTTCATAAAAATTGTTCATGGGCAACATCATGATCATTTACAATTTTTAATATAATCATTTAAGCCTGTTGATAAGATTAAAATATTGTTTATCATGATGTATAAATATTAATAAACATACCACATACTTGCATTTATGGATATTGATATTTTTTCTCTACTATTTTTCATCAACGAAAAAGCTTCTTTTATATTAACATTTGAACAGTGAAAGTAATTTTTTTTAAAGTAATTTTTTCTTTCTCGTTAATCTTCTTTGATTAATTCAGTCGGTTTGGGTGTAGCGTAAACACGCTCGACAACTCCTCTCAAAATAGATCCAGGGAGTTTCTGATGGGTGTCAATGAGGTCGCTAATCGCTTTAGCTACCTGGAGGGAAAAGATAGACGTAAGTTTTTTTTTTTCGTTTTTTTTAATTCACTGATTCTTACTATCTTTTGAAGATCCTCAGGAGTGCCATCACAGACATTATAACTTATCGGTTTGCCGACATGAGTTATGAGCTTTACAGGAAATCCTCCATAAATAGGAACAAGAGGAAGTCGTGTTTTGAGATAGAGTTTTAGCCAAATGCGCCTACCGAAAGTAACATTACGAAATGCCTCTCGAACATTTTGGGTAAACATTGGCACTATGCTCTGAAAATTTATAGAGCTAAGAGTTAATCAAATTTGACTGTTATTACAAAATTATTGCTCAAAAGAAACTTTAAAATAAGTGGTTATCTTACAACTTTAGCATCTAAGGCGACTTTGGCAAAGCCGAGCCTCCTCTTCCACATCAAACGATAGTCAGGACCTCCAAATTGAGCCTCAAAAACTCCTCCAGGAGAAATTGCAAGTGAATTTCCTTCTTTCAGGATGGCAGAGCATGTCTGCAGAGTCCCGGGGATCACCTTGATCCCTTCTGATATGATAGACCAACCTAACATAGAAAAAGTGAGGTTAGAAAACATGATTTTTACGCTTAACAAAGCACGGACAAAACTTACCAGGAACATTGAAAAGAAACCTGTCACCAACTGTATGAATCAATTTGTTTGTTACCAGGTAAATTCGAGCAATGAAATAGTACAAGTCGACTGGAAGTGTTCCATGATAGTAGACAAAAAGTACGGCTTCATCTTCCGGTATGTTTTCCATGCCACGGATCTCATAGCCATGCCAGATCCAACCATGGGCATCCCACAAAGCTGCCACTGTCTTCCTGGCACCATCCCAAAAGTCATTTTCATAAGCATATTTCAGGCGATCCCTAAAAATAAATTTTACTAGAAAATCAACCACAATTAATAAAACTATCAATATGGTATGCAAGTTGTACCAGTATTTGTAAACGTAAAGGATGACAGCGGTGGTGTAAAAAAGAGCAAGGATTACCATTGGAAGAAGAAATGTGAGGATAAGGGGCATAAGCATCCATGATAGCCATAGAGTGAAGTCTATGTCTATGTATTCGACTGAAACAAAAAAAATATTAAGTGAAAATAAATAACAACACACTTTGATTATTGGGATTAAATTTTAAAATTAAATTATTTGGTTTGGCCTGCCCTACCCATTCTCTATAAAGGATAAGGCAAGACAAAACTCGAGTCTGTGTATCAACAGTTTCTAACTTATTTCTGAGCTGAAAATACTGATTACTGTTTTTTTATCAGATCAAGTCTGAACACACATGTACAGAATTGAGCCTATCTCTTCTCACAGTCCACTGGCAATTCTAGCTGAATTGCAGGCAAGTCTCAAGAATCACCCACCCCGGGGAAAGGTAGTCCAGGGTCAGACCTTAGCCTAATCCAGTAACTGAGGTTGAGCTCCAGAGGTTATCAAAAGCTAGGTCATTTCAACCCTCAACATACTCGTTTCCTTAATCTATTCATACTGTGTGGTGATTAGTGACCGTTAATCGATAATTATTAAGACCACATCTCACGATTTCTGAATAATTATCTATTCATACTCTCACTCACTCTTAAATACATTTTTTCTTATTAACACCCATTCATTCAGTTAAGGTGGTGGAATACTCAATATTCCTCTATACTTTTATACATAATAATAAGTTTATTTTATCAACACATTAAAAAATAAATAAATAAAATAAACTTAATTTGTTAAGGTAACCATCTGCCAGGGTCATTACACATATGACCTGCTGAATATTACAAAATGTTGATGATAAGATTGGGTAAAGCAGGATGATTAGAGTTAATCAAATTACAGGTTTATCACCTCACAGAAATCACCACATCGAAAATGAACTTAATAATTACTAGATTGTTTATTTAACAATTCATTACTTTTATAAAATTAATAATTGTGCAAAAAATAAAGCCACTCTTTTGAAATTAAACAATATCAAAAATGTCTACTGAATAAAAATGACACCAATTTTTTGCAAGTCAGAACAAGTTTAAAAAAACACTACTCATCATTCATGATTTTTTCACATTAAAATTTTGTGATACAAACTTACAGATTTTTTATTATGAAATGAAAAAGAATTTTATAATAAAAATATTGTTATTACATAAAAAATTCTACTATTATATAGTTTAAAAAAACTATGCCATCAATGGTCAATAACAATCAAATGTGAGTAATTAAATATTAAAAATTCAAGGTTGTAAGCTACATAATTTAGACCTGGCATTAAAAATATTAATACAATAACATAAAAGCATACTTACTTAGATAGGAGTACAAATAATCTGATATAGTCTGAAACATTTTCTATCATTTTATGGCCACTTAAATGACAAAATGTCATCCAGATGGGCTTATATATATAGGTGTGTACCAAAATATGAAGAACAAAAAATTGTTAACTTCTATGGATGTTCTGTAAAAAGTTTACCAATTGTTCAAAAAAGGTGGTAAATTTTTGTAAAAATTCAAAAGATTACATTTAAGTTTGACATTTGAATGCAATTTAGAGGTGGAAAGAAACATGAAAGGAGTTAAAGATAAAATTAAAATTGAACAATGGTCAAAATTGATTTGTCTGACGATTGTTTGGCTTCGACTTTACATTATTTGTGTTAGAACGTCCACTATATTATTTTTTATGAATAAAAAACTTTTTGTTTTTTGTTAAACCTTTGTGAAACTATCACATAACTTTTTTACCATGTTTAACAGTTATAAAACCTACTAAAGTGTGTCATATTCACAAATGGAAATCGACTTTCAAAATCGATATCTTTTTAAACAATTTTCCCTTTCTCTGTCATCTTTAATGATGTAATATTCGGGGTGTTCAATGTACTCATTTGATACCTGTTCCTGTTGTATACCCCGTTCTAAACCTATAGCACACCGACTAGTCTTAGTTCATCAAGAAATTTCAGTAGTAGTTAAGTTAGTATTCAGTAGTTGAATTTCTTCTACAGTTGTACATCTCAAATCCATTCCTCCTAGGGGCAAGTGTAGCTCCACAGTTTGTTAGAATATGTGTTTTTGCTTCTTTTCCTTATTTGCAAACATAACATGTTGGACTTTACC
Source organism: Cimex lectularius (assembly GCF_000648675.2). Taxonomy (NCBI): domain Eukaryota; kingdom Metazoa; phylum Arthropoda; class Insecta; order Hemiptera; family Cimicidae; genus Cimex; species Cimex lectularius. The sequence goes on from NW_019392683.1 coordinate 2,274,141, forward strand.
AATCTTTTCAAATGCCCACATAGTGAACAGTGTCTTGTTAAAAAGTGTTTCCTTTAGTCTTTTTTTAGACTTTAGTCAAAAATGTTTTACCAATATCTCCAAAAAATTAAAACCATATAACTATGAAAAGATCTCATCGAAACCTATAAATTCTTAGAAATAAATAGGCCATGACTTTTCTCACTATATACTTCTTCAAACACATAAAAGTTTAAAAACAGCACTTCAAGAAATTAGTTGGACCATCATTCTTCTCAAACCTCATCGTTGAAAACTGGAATAATCCCCCTTCAAATCTCATTCAAATTGAATCTGGAGAGTCAGCTTCAATCAAAAATTTGGTTTTTTTTTCAGTAACAAACAACCATTTGAGATATATTTGTTATTTTTTAGAATTATTTATAAAACAAGGAATTTTATTCACAACACGTTAATACTTATTTATTTTACAGGTAATAAGGTTTTTCGGAAGTTTGTAATAATAGAGCTGACATGTTCATGCCATGTAAGCTTGGAGTTTTAAAACTAACGCCAAGATGTTTACATTTAAAACAAAAGTGTGTAGTATTTAGTAATCATTAATTAATGTTTATTTAGAGATTGTGAGATGCAGTCTGGTGAGATGTAGGTTGAGAAAAACATTTTCTTTACTATGCTAACATTACAATCTTTATTGAGACCTCAGGACCTGGGATTTATAAACATATGCAAACAAATACATATTCTTATATGATGTGAATATGAATTTATACAATGATGTACACAATATAGCAATTTTAGGTTTAATCAAAGGATTTTTACCCACCCAAAATGTGTTTTCTGTGTAGATGTATCACTGTTGTGTGTTGTGTTGAGAGTTTTAGTGAGATATTGTGCATATACACCAACACTCTCAACATGACACAACAGTGAGACATCTACACAGAAAACTTTCAGTGAGTACAAATACTTTGATTAAACCTAAAATTTCTACCAATTAATTAATCTTTTTATTTAAGGTATTGGTTGAAATGAAAAAGATTATTAATTGAAAAAAGTTATTTGATCAATCAGACCACGAAATGTAATGGATCTAAAATTTCTTTATTGTGTACATCATTGTATAAATTCATATTCACATCTTATATGTATTTGTATTTTATGTATAAGTAAATTTAAACAATGTTTATAAATCTCAGGTCCTGAAGATGATCTCAACAAAGATTGAAACATTGGTACGATAAAGAAACAGTTTTTATACACCTACATCACACCAGACGGGCTCACGATTTCTAAATAATCTTTAGGACAAAAATTAATGTATGATGAAGGGATCCGTATTAATTTACAAGAATTTTATTGGTAAATTTTATATACTTGTAATTTATTATTTGTTTCATAATGTCTTGAGATTTTATCGGCTTTTACGCTTATGTTTATATTTGAAAAATGGCGCGTTATTCCATTGAAACATGCGCATACTTTGAAGAACGGATCAATGGAAAATAAGGGAAGCCCCATTGAAAACCTAGTCGAATTAGGGACGAGGTTTTCACAGCTCATTTTGAATTATTCTCTGTTTTTATTTTTAAATAAATATTTAGGGAGAGAGAAAAGTCATGTCGTTGGTCAAATGTTGTTTCGAGACGCAGAATGAAACGGCAACGAATTCACAAATCCCCGAATGTTTGGATTCAACATTTTCCAAATGTTCAGATCCCTCTTGTAAGTTGACAATTTTGCATGGAAACACATTTTTGATGCTCTTACGCACAAAAGATTTTTTTTAATAAAAAGTTTTTTCCAAATAATTCGTTTCGATCGATAAGACCATAAAATAAAAATAACAATAATGAAAACGATCGATTTTTCTATTAGAAAATCGAAAATATAAAATTTTTATGATCGATCAAATGACATTTTTAATGAATTCAAGGCAGAAACGTTTTCCAAATGTTGAGAGTCCCCTTGTTTACGTCTCTTTCTATGGGTTTACATACAAAGTTTTTTGAAGAAAGAAAAAAGAAAATTCCAAGTCACACATTTCAATTAGTAAGACCGTAAAATAAAAATAAAATAAAAACAAGAAAAATCCGATCGATTTTTCTTCCACCAGAAAATCGAAAAATATAAAATTTTTATGATCGATCAAATGACATTTCTAAAGAGTTCAAGGCAGAACCTCCTCAGTGATAATATCTTTATCAATAAATTTTTTAAACAATTATAATTTTTGACAATCTAATTTATTACTAATTTTAATTTTAAACTGTGATAAAATCCGATACATTATTTTTAAAAATATAATAATTATAATGGAGTGTTGTAAGTAGTGTGAATACATTTTATACAAAACATACAAACAAAGACAGGAAGTACCAATCTTGTAAGTTTTAATTAAATGACACACCTGATTGGTTTCTTTTTTTTAAATTACTAATTAATTAAACCTTTGATATACTTTAAATTCTGGTGAGTCTAATTTAATTTTAAGGATTTCTAGAATTTGCGTATAATTTTTAATGTTTTGTTTCATTATAAGTTTACTAGAACAAAAATTATTGAAACAATTACTAAGTACAACTGTCTTAGTTTGTATGTTTCCCTTTTGTTTTATTAAGTGTTAAATGGCATCTCAGTGTTTAATTTTTTTGTCTCTTATTTCTCGTTGATTTTTCCTGTTAATTCAACTATTATTTTTTGTACAGGATTGATGAATATATGAAACATTTTAATACGGTTTATTACTGATAACACAATAAACCAGAACAGAATAGAAATTTTATTTACAAATATATCATTTTATACAATGGTTTAGTGGAGTTTCTGCCTAGTAACAATTACCTTATTTGCTTTATAGGAAAAAATATTAGAATAAAAACCCCAGTTTCAAGGCCAGAAACACAAAAACAGAGTGTTCTTTATTCTCCTGTGCATGTACCTGTCGTCCAATCAATTTTATGTAGCAGCAGATTGTACTGGTACAGCTTTTGCAGAGATTAAAAAAATCTAATGGCTTCATCTCTGATGTATTCCAGTACCATCAGCGTGTTTGTCTCACTGTGCAGTTCCGATATGCATGTATATCAGGGCGAGTTTATCGTAAGACTCAGAAACTTTTTCCCCACGTGCAGCCTGGCAATGTTCCTGTATATCAGGCTTCTAGAGAGGCACACATATAGGAGCATCAGACTGACCACTACTTTATACAGAAGAAGTGACAGGCTGAACTAGTGACTGAGCAGAGGGAAAAGTACGCAGATAGCCTCTTTGCTCTTGTTCACTATATCACTGACTGGGAAGTGAAGTGAGTTTATGGTCCAATATCACCCAGTGGTTTTTTGTCCGACTAAGACCACAACACGGTTCCACCTTCTTGATGAAAACTATTGCCTCCATTTTGTTATGATTAATTTTAATTTTCCAAACATGAAGAAGTGAGAATGAGTGTCTTTCAACGTTTTGGCATACAGTGCCATTCTCAAATACATTTTCCAGAAATAAAACATTGTACATACATTTCAATTAATTATTCTTTCTATGGTCATGGGCAGGATGACACTAGCTTTTTCTTCTCAACCAAGACCTTACATAAAAAGAATAATTAAGTTAAAAAAGTAATTTAGACAATTAGACCATTAAATATAAATGGCTTATACATAAACAAAGAAAAGAGGAATTTTTAGGATACATAGATGTGAATCATTTTTATATCAATAAAATATAAAATTATTATAAAATATTTGGTTCTTTAGACTGCCTTCCTTGCACCTGCATGCGCCCGAGATATAAACGCCTTGTGGATAACATATTTCCAAATGTTCCCCAAGAAGGCCTTAACAAAAGCAACATGGAAAAGCTCACATTTTATTCATTGTCGTCACCCGAAAAGCTCGACAGGATTGCTGAATATCTCTATCAAAGAGCTTCAAGGGACATATCTAGAAAAAGGATTGGGTAATAGTCTTAAATTCTAAATCTTAGACTTGAATTATATGGTTAATATATTTTTAGATATGTTGTTATGGCCATGGAAGCAATGGATACTCTGTTGATAGCCTGCCATGCGCAAACGCTCAATCTTTTTGTTGAGAGCTTCCTCCGTATGATTCAGAAACTTCTAGAATCCACTGAACCTGATTTGCAAATCTTAGCAACACAATCTGTGGGTATTTATAAACATACCTGTTCTATTTATATAATTTTTTTTTTCTTTTTACAAATCCGTTAATGTAATAAATAACATTACAATTTCAGTTTGTGAAATTTGCAAATATCGAAGAAGATACACCCTCGTATCACAGGAGATATGACTTTTTTGTATCGAAGTTTTCTTCCATGTGCCACAATGCAAACAACAATGCTGAAGTTAGGCGACAAATACGATTAGCAGGAATTAAGGGACTTCAGGTTATTAAAAGTTTAAATTAAATTATTTATAGTAAACTGAATACATTTATTGATTTTCCTAAAATATATTGTCAATTTCAGGGTGTGATTAGGAAAACAGTTGCCGATGATCTTGTAGAAAATATTTGGGAACCGACGCACATGGATAAAATCCTCCCATCCCTCCTTTTTAATATGCAAGACAATAAGTAAGATAATTATAAAAGGGTGAATTAAAAAGAAAAAGTTCCAAAAGTTAAAATTAAATTGATGTTTCCAACAAATCATTTTAACCAACATTTCATAGTTGAATAAAGCACCCCTCAAATTATTTTTAATCATGGAAATACACCCTCATATTCAATGGGGTAATTTCCAAAGACACCAGTTCCCATAATATAACGCATGAATTTTGATTTTTAAAAAATTGTGTCTTTCATTATTTATTTAAAGCGTTTTCCTCTTAAGAAAGTAGGTCATTTGGTGGTAATCTGAAGCTGTAAGGTCTTGTTTTTGTTTTGCCTTTCAGAAACTTTTTTTTACACATCTGTATATTAGTAATTAAAATTACCTCTGAATTATGCCTTATGCTTATTTTCCTTGTTAGTTATTTAAGCCGCAGACCGAAGACTACTCGTTACTATCAACAGGATAGCGCCACAACGGAAGCAGAAGATTCAACAGATCCTGCATCCGTTGCAGATGCCTGTATACGTGAATTAATCGGAAGAGCTTCTTTTGGTCACATCCGCTCTTTCCTGAAACCTGTTCTGAGGTGAAGTTAAAACTGTTAAAATAATGTTTTATCTGCTTTTCTTTCAGTAATTACTATAACAAAATGCAGTGTGTTTACACAAACTTATTTTCTTTAGGCATCTAGACAACCATAACCTGTGGGTCCCAAATGATTTTGCAGTACATACCTTTAGGATAATTATGTTTTCCATACAGGTGAAATCTTGTTACTTTTGTTTAGTATAAAATTTGTAAAGATATATATTTATTATTTCAGAACCAATATTCATATGCAGTAGTCGAGCATCTGATGTACCACCTTGATGAAAATTACTCATCATCACCTCCAATTCGTAAAAGTATAACTGACGTTCTTTCAAAAATTATCTCTATCTCTGCAGAGGAAAGCGTAGGACCATCTGTGCTGGAAATAATAAATTCTCTCCTCGGACACCTTAAAGGAGCTACTTCGAGGCGCCACGATTCAGAAGAGCTCGGTTATATGGAATCACTCATCGACTGTCTAGGGGAGTTTACGTCCCATCTTCCAGACTACCAAATGGTTGAAATTATGGTTTTTATCATGTCCAAAGTCCCGTTGAACCCTCAGTTGGATGTTCTACTTCGTGAAATGTTATTGAAGTGTTTGCTCATTGTAAATACATTTTCTTTACTGAAAAACGGTGCAATTGAGACCTAATATGCTGCGTTTTTAGGTTGGAAGGAAGTACACAAATACACTCATGTCCGCTACATTTCCTTCATCTCTTCTCAGTCCTCTGCTTAGACTTAACACTGACAAGCAGAGTGTGCTATTAGTACAGGACATCATGCAGACACTCCTTGATCGACAAGGCAATCTTGAAAAACTCAAGGAACCAACGTATGCCTTTTTATTTCCTTTATTAATGAATTATTTCAATCTAGAGATAGTTCTCTTATTAATTTTTTTGTTTTGTTTTTAAGGATTCCTATTCCCAGTTTGACGGTGGTTCAGTGTTCAAGAGGTGACACTATGTTCCTAAGGAAAAATGAGGATGAGATCTACACAACGCTGATTGAACGTATGGCTGAACGTGACCAATCATCTGAAGTTATTTGCTCAGTATACACAACACTTGCACTCTTTGGTGTTGAACTTTTGAACATCCACACAGTCGCTGGATACATCTCGATGATTTTTAGAATCCAAGAAGTCTCTTTGAAGCAGGTTCATATGCCTATTGCACAAAAGGCGAACCTGCATATCGTTACTATAGCCCTCCTCGATCTCGTTGTTAAAGTCATGAATTTAAAGCCTTTAGAACAATACGTGACTTCTGTAAGTTATATATCCATTATTAGTTATGAGTTGTACTTATGTTGTGATATTGTTTTAGATTGTTGACCAGAGACAAGCAAATGCTCATTACCTCCTTCCTCCACTTCATTCAAAAAATGGCGTAAAAGAACTTGCATTAGAACCAAATCTGTATGCTGATGAAGTAAAGCTAGGTGACTGCCTTCGTGAATCGGGCATAGATGTGGCAAATATTTCACGAGTGTTGACTCACCGGCATTCTTGGGTAGAATCATCGGGTGTAAATCTTAAAGGATCGCTTAACGACTTGAACCAATTTGAGGTGGATTCAGCGAGTTCAACACCTGGACTACAACGAGTAATTATTTAATATTTCAGTATCTTTATTCCTGCTGATCTAATAAAATTTTATATTACAGAAACATCCATCTGAAGAGTTGAGCTTCGAAGCGATGAAAAAAGTACTAAACGAATCTGCTGAAACACTTCGCGCAGAGATGAAGAAACACGAAAGAAAGTCGTCATTCCGTACAATATCATTCCAAGACATCATCACATATCACACTGTAAAAGTGAGTCAAGAATTAACATATTTATGTACAAAATCTTATATAAAATTTTTGTTAATAATGTTGAATTATCTTTAGGACGAAGATACATTACATAGCAAGCTTGATGTGATTTTGAGTCGAATCCCCAGCAAAGACACTCCAAACCCATTTGAGCATCTCATTGCTACGGATCTTTATCCATTCTAGGAGTTCTAATAACTTTTAATTGTGTAAATATTGTAAATTAATTATATTGTAAATGAATGTAAACATAAAAATAGTTGATTAGAGTTGTTTAACATTTATATGCATTTAATTTATTTGTTTAAACAGAATAGAACAAATGTTATCACAATTACGAGATGTAATATATTGTTTATTTGTTTATATATTTAGTTTAGCAATGAATTTACAAAAACGTTTCTTAAAGATCTCCAATTTGAATTTGGAAAGTACTATAAATCACCATAATTGATAATAAATAGACAGTTATTATGAATTAATTGTGTCAAAATTTATTCATACAAGATTCAAACGTTCGTTTTATGTATGTGCTTTTGGATAATTACATATGTATATGCCAATATTATCTCATAAAAAAATAAACATTATACATTATTATTTTCAGTTGTTGATCTGTGTATTATTTTATCAATATGTTCTTCTTATAAGTTTGTGGGGTGGGGGGTTGACATGTTGATTTGCGCCTTGGCAGGCAAATTTGGAATACGATTATCATTATTATTTGCAAAAAAAATGCTATGAGTAATGTATCTGGATTGAGGAATAATCCCCTGTCATTAAATAATAATAATAACAAATAAATAAACTTTAATCTATACAGTTCGGCATTTATGTGGAAAACATTTGACAGACTGAAGCAGCGAGCATAAACATTAAAAAGAGTAATTCTTGCCAAACAGGAGGATTTAACCAATACCTCTTTGGTGACATGACAATGGCGAATACAGATTGGACGACCTAACCACAATAAAAACCACATAACACATAATAGTAATCAATCGATGGCAGAATATTGAGTACCCCATCAACCCTCAATTAGGTTAGTTAATAGAAGAAAAGGTGATGGAGTAATAATGAGTACTCCACCACCCTAACTTAATTATCCCTAAGATTTGTATCTAGGAACTGTGTGCATTGGGTACTGAATTGACTTGTTGACACCACCTAGAGCTCAACCTTGTTG